>NC_054481.1:21744447-22060182 GCF_017639515.1 Carcharodon carcharias | reverse complement strand
CCCTGCCCGCCAAATCGGGGACTTAGTTGACCATTTTAGTGCCTGCAAAATGGGCCCAGTTTCTAGGCTAAGTTCGTTATATCCTGGTAAGCAGTGTTCAGAAGCCAAGATGAAGGACCATGGTTCATAGTGCAGGACTGCAGGGAAGGTTCAATAGAGAGAAGAAGGTGACACAATAAATAAAGAAATCATGACTGGATAACATACCAGATGGGCTCTTTGTCATTTTGTAAAGTGGCAATTACAGGATCTACAAGTTTCCCAGATGATTTGCTCTTAGCTTCTAAAACACTCCAGTGCTTTCATAAATCTCTTCAGTGGAATTTAGATATGATTTGATGTTAATGGTCCTCGGTAATCCTATCCGTCATTCTGGATAGGTAATCTTTGTCACAAATTTAGCCATGGAGCGACAGTGGTCTCTGAATATTAACAACTACACCTTCAGCAACTTGGGGTTGGGGATATGATTGACATGGGAATATTGTTAGGATACTGTTAGCAAACAGTGATTAGCTTAGCATTTTGTAGTATTTGCTGTTACTTATTTTCATGCAGGCAAGCCAAAAATGTAATGACTTGGGCATGAAAGGGGAAGCAGATTCTAACTTTTAATTAAACATTAATGCAGAGTTTTTTATTAGTTAGCACAGGCAGTATTTACTGCATACCCATTGATGGATTATTAAAATTGCTTTTATGATTTCACAGCCTTTACATAATACTTAATGTAACCTGTGGTGTACAGTTCTAAAATAACTAATACTAATATCACTAAAATCGTTAGAAATATGTCACACACAATATACTACCTATCAGAGAAGGACAGCTGTATTGAGTCAATCCAAATTGCCACATGTTTTTCCAAATTACAGTTCCAACTCTCAACATGAACTTGCATTGATATAGTACTTTTAATATAAAAAAGGATCCCAATGGGTTTTTCAAAGGCTTGAGGGAAAATGGCCACCATGCCAATGCAGGAAACGTTTGGAGGGGTGAGCCAGAGCTTCAGCGGGAGGCTCTAAAGAAGGATTTCGAGGAGTACAAAGAGGTGAAGTGTGGAAGGGTTGAGGGAGGGAATTCCAGAATGATGGCACAAAGAGAGGTGCAGTGGGCTGGGGAACAGGGAGGGCAGGGCTGAGGGGGTGATGGCGATGCATGAGGTTCCAAGGTTCGAGGAAGTTACAAAGATAAGGAGGGATGCGACCATGGTGGGATTTAAACACAAGGATGAAAATCTCTTCTCCACAGTATCTTGACCATTGAAGGTGGCCAATCTACCATGATGAAGCAACCGACATCACTAAAACAGAATATCTGAGAATATTCACATTGCTATTTGTGGAACCTTGCAGTGCAAAAATGGTTGATATATTACAGGAATGACTACATTTCAAAATAACTTCATTAGCTATGAAGCGCTTTGGGACATCCTGAAATCATAAAATGTGAGTCTTTCCTTCTTGATTTCAGTCACCCCAATATCCTTTCAAAGCCTCCCTTTAACCAATTTTGTTCTCTTTATTGCATTCTGATATCTGCAGTACTTTGCTTCTGTCAATATTAAACTTCATCTGTCTGGCCATTACATAACTGACATAAGCTCTTCTGCAAAACCGCAGTAGTATTTTCTGTTATTAATGGAAGGCTAGTTTAATGCAACTTGCTGTTTTGGTTTCTGCATATAGGTCATTTGCCTTTGTTCTGAACACTGACTAGGGAGCCCATTCAACTAGGGCTTTTGGGTTATGTACTTTCTCTTGCAAGATACTTTATGATTTATATTGTGATCTGCTGTGGTTCAGTTGATAGCCCTCTGACCAAGACGGTCATGGATTCAAACCCTTCTCCAGAGACTTGGGCCTAGGTTTTCATGGAGTCGCAGAGACTGCATGGCCTATCCAAAATGGTGCTGGGAACGCCAATCTGGAAGTCCTGCCCACCTTTCCAACATGTTCTATTTTTGCCAGTAGAGGAGTGGGCCAGAATGTGACTCACTCATGGGGAATCCCGAACTCAGCAGGGCCCTTTGAACTTATTGCTGAGTTTTATAAGCTTCCATTTGTGTTGGAGTGAGGGCCTTATCCCACAGTGTATGAGTTATGATTTTTTAGAGTAGACATAAATGCTCGTAAAGGGCAGATAAGTTAAGTGGAACTGTCAAGCTGTCAAGTTATTTAAATCCCCTGTTCTTTAAATTTTACAAAAATAAGCCTGCCTTTGTGAGTTGAAAAAATCTGTGCTTTCAGTTTCCACATCTGTCGTTATCACAGTCTGGGCAACAGGGTGTTGTGGGGGGTGCTGTCTGTTAAAACATTGATTGACTGCTCCAAGTGATTATTAAAGGATTGTCTGTCTTTGATGTGGGGTTATGAATAATAATGTTTGTTTTATAAGAGATTAAGTATTTGAGGGGATTTAAATGTATTGAGTCAGCCTTTGTGAATAAGCATGGATTTTTTATATAGTGAAGTCTGTAATAGATGTTAATGTTAATGTTAATTTGTCTCAGCATGGCTCCTGAGGTCTGCCCAAGGTGGATACTGGGTGAGTTGGCATGGATAGTGTAAGGGCAAAGGGTAATGGGGGGGCATGTGTTGGCATAAGTTGTCATAGGGGCTACAAGGGGCCATGGGGATGAGTGGAGGGGCATGGGTTGACATGGAGAGTATTAGGGGCTATTGTTGATGGGTGGGGACATGAGCTGGTATGATTTGGCATGGATGGGTCATTGTGAGTGGGTAGCAGGGTGAGAGGGTATGAGGGGTGAGGGCTAGAGGGCCAACTACCTTCATTACAAATGGGACAAAGTCTTTTAACCAGCCCCCCATGGCACCCAGCAGCGAGGTCAGGAGTGGGTGGTGGGGAGAGCGGACGGTGGTGGAGGCTGGCCTGACTCTATCCTGCATCCCCAACCCCACAGCAAAGATCCCGCCATTTGGGGCACTTTTTCCCAAGGTGGGCGTGGCCAAGCCGGAAAATTTCCTGTCTCTGCAGATCCACCTTGGGAGTGAAAACCCAGGCCTTGAGCACAAAAATCTAGACTGGCATTCCAGTGTAGTGCGAGAAGAGGTACTATGTTTTGGATGAGATGCTAAACTGGGGTCCTATTCCTTGTCTCCTAGCCAATATTTATCCTTTAATCAACACCACTTTAAAAAAATTAGAATATCTAGTCTTTGCTGTTTGTGGGATCTCACTGTGTGTAGATTGGGTGTTGCATTTCCTGCTTTACAACAGTAACAACACTTCAAAAGTCATTCATTGGCTGTAAAACACTTTGGGCCATCTTATGGAGATGAAACATGTTATATAAAAGCTGGTCTTTCTTTTTCTGTTTAATTTGTACTGCAGCTACATAATTGAGTGGAAACCCATAGCTGATATGCAAAGTTGCTGATGAGGATTGTAAAATCAATGGCACTTTAAAATTTACCCGCATGATTTATTCAATTATTATTTTTTAGGGGTGTTTTTTGCAATTGCCCTGTAACTGTGCTGCATATCATTTTTTTTATTATTTGTTCATGGGATGTGGACATTGCTGGCTAGGCCAGCATTTATTGCCCACCCCTAATAGCCCTTGAGAACTGATTTCAGAGTCAACGACATTGCTGTGGGTATGGAGTCATATGTAGGCCTAGAGGTTTCCTTCCCTAAGGGACATTAGTGAACCAGATGGGTTTTTACAACAATCGACAATGGTTTCATGGTCATCATTAGGCTTCTAATTCCAGATCTTTTTCTTAAATTCAAATTTCGCCATATGCTGTGCTGGGATTCGAACTCAGGTCCCAAGAGCATTACCCTGGGTCTCAGGATTAGTAGTCCACTACACCACCACCTTCCATGGAATTCCTCAGAAATTCCAAGGACAACAAAAATGAAGACCCCCTTCCCATGACTGAATGATTGAGGCACAAGGTCCAAGTTAAGTCGTAAACTGCAGAAGCAAATCTCAAACAATATCAGCAGAACCATTAGATTAAACTGCAATCTTCCCCATGTACAGTGAGAACACCTTTGTATGGAGGTGACACTGGTCAAAATAGATTGTTTCCATCTGCAGGGAGACCAGAACTAAGAGCCAAAATAATGTAAGATATCACTACTAAACCTAATAAGGAATTCCTTTAAAAGAAACTCCTTTACCCAGAGAATGGTTAGAACTAAAAGAGCAAATGAGGTAAATATAGATTCATAACAGCACAGAAGGAGGCCATTCAGCCTATCGAGTCTGTGCCAGCTCTCTTAGAGCAATCCAGTCAGTCCCATTCCCTTCCCCCTCTATCCCCGTGGCCCTGCAAGTGTATTTCCCACGAGTGCCAATCCAATTTCCTATTGAAATCATTCATCGTCTCTGCTTCCACCACCCTCATAGGCAGTGTTCTTTTGTTCTATTGTTGGTGACTTCTTTTGATGATCTGCTTCTATCACTGCTTATTTGTCCCTACAACCACACCAACCCCCTCCACTTCTCTCTCTCTCTCTCCGCCACCCCCCCGACACACCTTAAACCAGCTTATATTTCAACTCTTTCTTGGACTCGAACTCAAGTTCTGTCGAAGGGTCATGAGGACTCGAAACGTCAACTCTTTTCTTCTCCACCGATGCTGCCAGACCTGCTGAGTTTTCCAGGTAATTCTGTTTTTGTTTTGGATTTCCAGCATCTGCAGTTTTTTTGTTTTTATCTCTGTATGGAAAAATAAGTAGTGTACAATAAACACCAAGGTATAGATTCCCAGTCAAGCAATTTGATCTGAGACAGCAGTTCTGCAAGTAACAACTCAGGATGGATGTATGGTTTCTTACTTAGGTTACATGGCAAAATTGCACTTAAGCAGCATCCTAAGCAAGGACAATATTAACATTTAGAAAGACCTCAACATCAACTTCAATACATGGTAGTTACAGCATAGAAACAGGCCATTCTTCTTTTTATTCATCCATCCATGTTGATTTTCTTTAATTAACCCACTTTTTTTTGCTCATTCATGGGATGTGGGCTTCGCTGGCTGGGCCAGCATTTATTGCCCATCCCTAATTGCCCTTGAGAAAGTGGTGTTGATCTGCCTTCTTGAACCGCTGCAGTCCATATGGTGTAAGTACATCCACAGTGCTGTAGGAAGGGAGTTCCAGGATTTTGACCCAGTGACAGTGAAGGAACAATGATGTAGTTCCAAGTCAGGATGGTGAGTGACTTGGAGGTGAACCTCCAGATGGTGGTGTGCCCATGTATCTGCTGCCTTTGTCCTTCTAGATGGTAGTGGTCGTGGGTTTGGAAGGTGCTGTCTAAGGAGAGCCTTGGTGAATTCCTGCAGTGCATCTTGTAGATGGTACACACTGCTGCTACAGTGCGTCGGTGGTAGAGGGTGTGAATGTTTGTGGATGGGATGCCAATCAAGCGGGCTGCTTTGTCTTGGATGGTGTCAAACTTCTTGAGAGTTGTTGGAGCTGCATTCATCCAGGCAAGGGGAGAGTATTCCATCCTGACTTGTGTCTTTTAGATGGTGGACAGGCTTTGGGGAGTCAGGAGGTAAGTTCCTCATTGCAGAATTCCCAGCCTCTGACCTGCTCTTGTAGCCATAATCATGAGGACTCGAAACGTCAACTCTTTTCTTCTCCGCCGATGCTGCCAGACCTGCTGAGTTTTTCCAGGTAATTCTGTTTTTATTTTTCCATACGTTGTCTGTGACTGCATGTTACAAACTGTTGAGAAAAATGAGCAGCGCTTCTGGCTGTAGCTTAGTTTCCTACTATCTCTAGAGGGAGTGTTTCAACAAGTGATGTCAATGTTCAGAGTGTGTTGTTTCTGAGAAGTATTGAAAGGACAGAACATTGTATCAATATGACTTGCCAGATATTAAAGCTTTTCATTCAAGATGCTTGTTTGGAGCATAATGGCCATGGACGACTGTGTTCTGATATGGTAGAAATGTGTTGTCCAACGTTGGAGACAACAACGATTAACGCTCTGTTTGAAATACAACAAATCAAACTTGTAGACTGTGCAATCAGTGAAGGAACCCAAGAAAACATGGGCAAAATGATCGAAAAGGATGATTTGCATTTTTATAGCTCCTTCCTCAATCTCGGGACATCCCAAAGCACTTTTCAGCCAATGAAGTACTTTTGGAATGTCGACACTGTTTTGATGTAGGAAACATAGCAGCCAATTTGTGCACAGCAAGATTCCACAAACAGCAATATGGCGACCAGACAATCTGTTTTAGTGAGGTTGGTTGAGAGATAAATATTGGCCAGGACACCAGAGAGGACTCCCCTGCTTTTCTTTGAAATAGTGCCATGGGATCTTTTACACCCACCTGAGAGGGTAGATGGGACCTTGTTTTTAACATCCCATCTGAAAGATAGCACCTTTGATAGTACAGCACTCCCTCAGTACTGCACTGGAAGTGTTGGCAATATGTTTTGTGCTCAAGTTGTTGGACCCATAACCTGCTGACTCAGGTGTGAGAGAGCTACCCATTGAGATTGTAGGTGGTGGGAAAGGCCAAGGGAGATGAGGATATCCATGGATTCCTATTCCAGGAAAGGAATGAATTGGAGTCAGAGACTTTTACACTGGGTCTTGCACTGGGAATTTCCCCAATGTTTCTCCTGCTTCACCACCATAACTTCTGACTGTCAGACCTCCAGCAAAATTACACTGGCGGATTGGGAAGCTAGAGGCCTTGAGGAGATTCTTGGTATTGATATCAGCACGGTCCAAGCTAGAGGAAGATTACAGACGTAAGAATATTTACAATGTAACAAGAACAAGAGAGGAAAAGGAAGAGACTGATTGTAGTAGAATTTTTTTAAGGAAGGGGAAGAGAGGCCAAAGAAGATTGATTGAATACATATTGTACTTTCAAAACAAGTTTCTGTGTTAAAGGTGCCATATCAATGCAAGTTGTTATAGTAATATCTGTGTTTAAACTTGAGCAAAAGTGAACCTTATTATTATTTATCAATGAGTTCTTGCATGACTGTGTTTCTTCCCTGCAAGGTCATAGCCTGTATTGATTGTTCAAAGCACATCAAAGAGGAGATTTAAAAAATAATGTATTCCTGTAATAAATTGCTTAGCAAAAGACTAATTATCTGAGTTAGCTAGGAGCGAGGAAACTGTTGTCCTTTTCTTGTGTAATTATGGCCTTAATTAAAACATTTCCATTTTATCATCCCTGTGTCTGGAATTCTCAAATTATGATGTCTAAGGGGATGAGTCCTAATGTGGATAACAGAGGATAACATTAAAACCAAGCAAAGCACACAAACCCATTCAAACCATGCATGTAGAATTACAAAGGTTAGTGCCGAAATATGTTGTGTAGTGGGCCTGTGAGGACTCTCTGTGACAGTGCTCCTCTCCCTGTGCCTGTAGTCATGTAGCTGACTTCTCAATGACAGAAAGAAAAGTGGTTGCTTTTATTTTGTAGGCAAACGAAGCAGCCAATTTGCATGCAGAAAGATCACCCATACAGCAACGGGACGAATGCCCAGTTAGTTTGTTCTTGCTGGTATTGATTGAAAGGTTTCAAAGGCTGTGGTGATTGGGACAATTGGAACTTTCATGATGTAGAGCAATAGAGTTTTGTCAGATAAGACTATCAAGGAAAATGGAACTAAAACAGGTAAATGGAGCCAGGATACCAAACTCCAAGCAACGTCATTAAAGCAGATTATTTGGTCATTTATCTTATTGCTGTTTGTGGGGATCTTGCTGTGTGTGATTTGGTTGCTGTGTTTCCTACATTATAACTATTATATGTATTTAATTGGCTGTAAAGTGCTTGGTGACATCCTACAGTTATGAAAAGCACTATAGAAATGTGAGCTCTTTGTTTCTTTCTATTGAGGGATATAGACTCTCACAGTGAATGGATAATTGAACCTGGGTACTTATGAATTTTAAGATGCAGGGGATAAGAAACAAGCTTCGTAAATAGTGATATTGAGCAGGGAAAATATGCAGAATCTTCATAATGCTCTGTTTTGCCCACAAGTAGATTGTTGGGTCTAGTTCTGGTCACCACACTTTAGGAAGGATGTGAAGGTTCTTGAGAGGGTAGAGGGGAGATTTACCAGAATAATTCCAGGGATGAGGGATCTCAGCTACAGGGTTAACTTAGAGAAGCTGGGGATATTGTCCTTGGAGCAAAGGAGGTTGAGGGAAGATTGATAGAGGTGTAAGATTATAATGAGTGTAGATAAAGTAGACAAAGACAAAACAAAAACAGAATTACCTGGAAAAACTCAGCAGGTCTGGCAGCATCGGCAGAGAAGAGCAAAGTTGACAAAGAGAAAGCTGTTCCCATGAGCTGATTGTATAATGACTAGGGCACAGAGATTTAAGATTTTGGGCAAGAGTTGCAGGGGCCATGTCAGAAAGAAATTTTTTACGCAGTGATTGGTAATGGTCTGAAACTCACTGCCCAAGAGAGGATGAAACTGGAGATGGATTGGCACTTGAGGGAAATAAAATTGTAGGGCCACAGGCATAGAATGGGGGAATGGGACTGACTGGATGGCTTTACGGAGAGTCGACATGGACTTCATTAGGTGAATAGCTTTCTGTGCCATAATGATGCTATGAGTTTGGTTGCATAGTTGGTGTGAGGCCTGTTTGGCCGGCTTTCAAAGCCACCCTATTTCTGTCTATTACTCTGCCCTTATCCTACAATGGGACACAACAATTGTACACATCTCATCTAATCACCTCTATTTATCGCAGATTCCACACCAGATCAAACTGCCACTTTACCAGGCCCACCACCGGTTTCTTTGGCGTGTACACTGCCTACAGCAATATCTCTTCTCTGTTAGCCACTGTTCAGCCATCTGAACTGTACATTTCATTCCTAACTGCGTAGCTTTAGCCCTTATATATCTGTAACACCAGTCTTGGCTTGAGGAGAAAGCACACAAGAAGGTGCCCAGGGGTCATTTACTTAATTTGGGTCACACTTACGATTAAAGTTATATTCATGACTCTCATGTGTTAATTCTGAGTGAAGATTTTTCTACAACTGTTTTCATCTGATGATCTGAATCAGGGAACCTCCTGTGCAGCTTTGCAAGATGCTGAAGGGTACCATTGTGCGTATTTCACCTCAAACTATGGGTGTGATGAACCGTGAGACTAATTATGATTCCATTTTCATGCAACTGCATTTACAGACAAAATCTGAAATTAAATCAGAGTAATAGCTTCCCTTTATTTGTGAGAGTGAAGTAGCCCAGAGAAAAATTGTGTTTCTATCTCTGCTCCAACGGCAACACAGCACATGCAGCATTTCTTAAATTCGTTCCTGGGATGTGGGCATTACTGGAAAGGCTGGCATTTAATGCCGGACCTGGTTGTCCTTGAGAAGTTGCTGGTGAGCCACCTGCTTGAACCACTGGAGTCCATGTGGTGAAGATGGTGCCAGGAATTCACTAAGGCTCCTTCGACAGCACTTTCCAAACCCACAGCCACTACCACCCCGAAGGACAAGAGCAGCAGGTAGATGGGAGCACCACCACCTAGAAGTTCCCCACCAAGTCACTCACCATCCTGACTTGGAAACATGTCACTGTTCCTTCACTGTCACCGGGTCAAAATCCTGGAATTTCTTCCCTAACAGCACCGTGGGTGTACCTACACCACTTGGACTGCAGCGGTTCAAGAAGGTGGCTCATCACCAACCTTCTCAAGGGCAACTAGGGATGGGAAATAAATGCCGGCCCAGCCAGCGAAGCCCACATCCCATGAACGAATAATAAAGTAAAGTAAAAAACGGCCTGCTTTTACGTAGCACCTTCCTACATCCTACAGCGCTTTATAGCCAACAAAGTGCCTTTGAAAAGTAGTCACTGTTCCAAGGCAGCAGCAATTTGAGCACAAGAAGATTCCACTAACAGCAGTGCGATAATGACCAATCTGTGGAAGTGATGTGATATTGGTTGAGGGATAAGTATTGGTCAGAACACCAGGGATAATGCCCATGCTCTGTGAGGGTAGATGGGGCCTTGTTTTAACATTTTATCTGAAAGACAACAAAAACTTACGTTTATATAGTGCCTTTAATATAATAAAAGCTCCCAAGGCACTTCACAGGAGCATCATAAAACAAAATATGATACCAAGCCACGTAAGGAGATATTAGGTCAGCTGACCAAAAGCTGGGTCAAAGACCTAGGCCAGGATTTTACCTCCCTGCTGCGGCGTGTCTCCCCCTGGTGGATGCGGCGAGCCATTTAAACCTCTATTCAGTTTGGCGGGACCGTAATATCCCACCGGGTGGGAGGGGCCATAAAATCCTGGCCCTAGATTCTAAGGAGTGTCTTAAGGGAGGAAAACAAGATTAAGAGGCAGAGGGGTGTAGGGAGGGGATTCCTGAGCTTAGGGCCTGGGTAATTGAAGGCGCTGCCGCTAATGGTGGATTAAAATTGTCATGCACCAAGCGGCCAGAATTAGATGAGTGCAGATATCTCAGAGAGTTGAGGGTTCATGACGGAGATTACAGAGGAAGGGAGGGGCAAGGCTCTGGAGATACTTGAAAACAAAAATGAGAATTTTAAAATGAAGGCTTTGACTGGGAGCCAGTGTTGGTCAGTGAGCACATGGGTGATAGGGTGACTGGGACTTGGTGCAAGTGAAGACAGGCAGCAAAGCTTTGGATGACCTTAAGTTTTCAGAGGGTAGATTGTGAGAGGCCAGCCAGGAATACGTTGTTTAGCGATAAACAAAGGCATGATTAATGGTTTCAGCAGCGGATGAGCAAAGTCGGGCGATGTTATAAAAGTAGTAATAAGTGATCTTGGTGTTGATGAAAGGCTGCACTTCTAATAGTCCAGCATTGCTTCAGTACTTCACTTGAGTTTTAGCTTTGACTTTTTGTGCCCAAGTCCTAGAATGAGACTTAAACCCAGAATCTCGAACTCAAGGGCCAGTGTGCTAGCCACTGAGCCATGGCTGAATTTTCCCTGGTCTTACTATAACCCAACAGGTTCAAATCTTTTTGTTTTACTGCCTCTGGTAAAGTTTTGTGGTTATTTTGTTTCACGTTATTCTCAAGATTAGGTTGTCGTTTAAAATTTGTATAAATCACAGATGCACACCTACATGGTGCACCAGTGTGTTGATGGGTCACAGAATGGGTAGGTTGCACAGCCTCCAGTGTAACTTGCTAAATTCCCAATCACGGCTGGATGCTATATAGCAGGACACTTTTCTGGAGGAGTGTAAATGCTAGAATTGGTCACTGAATAGCATTTTTAAAATTCATTCACAGGATGTGGGCTTCGCTGGCTGGGCCAGCATTTATTGCCCATCCTTAGTTGCCCTTGAGAAGGTGGTGGTGAGCTGCCTTCTTGAACCACTGCAGTCCATATTGTGTAGGTACACCCACAGTGCTGTGGGGAAGGGAGTTCCAGCGACAGTGAAGGAACAACAATGCATTTCCAAGTCAGGATGGTGAGTGACTTGGAAGGGAACTTCCAGGTGGTGTTCCCATCTATCTGCTGCCCTTGTCCTTCTAGGTGGTAGTGGTGATGAGTTTGGAAGGTGCTGTTTAAGGAGCCTTGGTGAATTCCTGCAGTGCATCTTGTACATGATACACACTGCTGCTACTGTGTGTCGTTGGTGGAGAGAGTGAATGTTTATCGATGTGGTGCCAATCAAGCAGGCTGCTTTGTCCTGGACCGTGTCAAGCTTCTTGAGTGTTGTGGGAGCTGCACTCATCCAGGCAAGCGGGGAGTATTCCATCACACTCCTTGATACGCAGCCTAAGCAAAGTGAAGGAAAATTAACTTTTAAAATAAAAATCTTGTAAATATTTTTGTTTAGTTAACACGCTCCTGGAATACAGTACAAACCTACAGTATCAGTTACCACACTCGGTGAAAACAGCTGCCTCGGTCTATGTTGTCAAGGAATCTTTTTGTTCAGTACTGTTATTTTTGTGCCAGGTGATCAAGTGGTTCAGCAGCAACCCACAAGGGTCTAAGAGAGTGTCACCCTCATGGTGAAAATAGCAGAATTGTCTGAAAATCCTAAGTCCAGGCCCCAAACGTGGCACTTCTCATTTTCATAGGGGCAGGAATAGGGATGTTTTGTGTTTCGTACATGCATGGTTTATCGAGGTAGCTGGCTTTTTAAATCATCAGGTGCTTCCACTGAAATCAGATGTTGGTAGCCCAGGAGTGTGAAACCTGAAATGTGCAGATTAGACTTGGTAAGAGCAGGTCGGAAGTTCGTGGATTAATTTGGGTAACCAGGGTACCTCTTTTGGAGAGGTAAGGTACCCCTTTGGATCGAGTCCCGGGACACCTTTGGGGGAGGCAAGGTGCCCTTTTTGTGGGGATCAGGTAACCATTGGTGTAGGTCAGGTGCCCCTTGGGGGAGTTGAGGTGCCTCTTGGAATTGTTAAAAGTAGACATAAATCACAGAGTGCAGAAGAGGCCCTTCGGCCCATCGAGTCTGCACCGACAGGTGAGAAACACCTGTCCTACCTACCTAATCCCATTCACCAGAACTTGTCCCATAGCCATAAGTGTGTGTAAAAAATGCATTGACTTGTTACTGTCAAGCTCATTGGAACTTTTGATGGACCTATCAAAATCAGCTGTCAAAAGAGTCAAGAGTACTGTTAATAGGACCTATCAAAAGTGTAAGGAGGAACTGTCAAAAGCACTTGTCAAAAGGAGCTGCCAAGACATTTAAAAGTCCTGTACTTTAAATCTTTGAAGAAAAATGTCTGGAGTGTTCAATAAAATTATTAGTTGCTCTTTCATTCTGTCTGTTGACATAAGCCTGAGGGTTTCCATTACTAGATTAGTGCTGCAGGACTGAATTCCCAACCATCCATTATCACAGTGGGGTACCTGTCATTTCACAATTTGATTGACAACCCTGTGTGGCTATAAACTCTTTCAATTGGGACTATGAAATCCAAACTTGTTGTCATAAGGGATTGCGCAATTGAATTAAATGTTTCTTATATAGGATCATGGCTGACCTTTATCTACTCCACCTTCCCCCACTATCCACATATCCCTTAATTCCCTTAGTATCTAAAAATCTATCATACTCAAGGACTGAGCAACCACATCCTCTCTGAGGTAGAGATTAGCAAAGTTTCACAACTTGAGTCAATATAATAATTTAAGAATTCAGGAGTGGCGGGAGGGGGAGTATGTGGGGATTGAGCAGGGATTTGTTTTATGTAGTTGAAAGAACATAAATGCAGTTAATGGGTTTTTAGGAATGAGTGTTGTTTTTTGCAGTGAAGTCTGCAATAGACACTTAAAACTTCATTTTATAGAATTTTATTTTGTCTCATCTCTGCATTGATCCTGAGGTCTGCCATGGTGGATTCTGGGTGAGTTTGCATAGTAGGTGTAAGGGCAAAGGGTAGTGGAGCATGGGTTGGGATGAGTTGGCACTAAGTTGGCCTAGGGGCTATAAAGGGCCTTGGGGTGGTACAGGGGCATAGGCTGCCATGGAGGGTATGAGGGGCCCTGAGGGATTGATACAGGGCCTGAGGTGGCATGGACGGTACTGGGGCATAGGTTTGCATGGAGGGTATGACGGGCCAAGGGGGTGGGTATATGGCATGATGGCATAGGTTGACATGGGTGGGACATGGCGAATGTAGGGGCAGTGAGCGGGGATGAGGGGTCAGGGCGGGAGAGAAATGTAACGTTTTAACCTTTTTTATTATCTTTTGGACACAGTACTGGAACTCCGAGGCTGGCCTTCCACTCAGTCCGCCTCTGCACCCCGGCAGCTTCCTCAGTTCTTCCACAGTCACCCGCCCTGACTTCTAATCTAGCCCACTGCGCCCCCCAGACCAAAGATCTGATGTCTGGGTAGTCATTTTTAGAAGTCAGGTTCAGAGGGAGCCTGGAATTCTGCTGCCTCTGTGTACCTGGCTCACGGCCGAAAATGTGGCCTAAGTTATTCTAAGGCAGTGTGCAATCTCCACGGATCCCCTCAGACATTTGTGGAAACAAGGAAAAATGGTTTGTGTAACATTGTGATGGTTGGCTGCTTTCAGCTTCTTTATTCATAGGGATTAGCTTAACCTTGGAGTTTTTTATATGCACCTCAGACACAAGCCTCTTATCAGGCACAGGTAGTTAATTGGGAGATTGAACTTTCATTAGCTGATCAATCAGCTTCAGTATGATTACACAATTATTACAATGAAGCCTCTACTTTCTGCCACAGATGTTGCTACTTGTTCAACAAAACAGAGAGTTTCAAAGATAAATATTAAAGATAAATGTTAAAACTGGGATTTTCTGGATATAACGCCTTTTGTTGTTAATTCCAACCATTGTGGCACCACTCTATAGCCAATTTTACATAATTCAAAGGCTTTTTATATTGTTGGGAAAGGTACAAGGTCTATTTGTCTCTTCACCCTTTTATGGTACATTCAGAAGTTCAAGAGTAAACAGACCCTGATCTTTTACAATGCAATAAAAGAAAGACTATTAATTATATAGCACCTGTCGCACGATGTCTCAAAGTGCTTTCCAGCCAGAGAAGTATTTTTGAAGCGTGGCCACTGTTACAATGTGGAACCGTGGCAGTCAATTTGCACACAGCAAACTCGCACGACAGCAATGTGATAATGATCAGGTAATCTGCGTTGAGGTGTTGAGGGATAAATATTGACCAGTACACTGGGGTAACTCCCCCACTTTTCTTTGAAACGGTGTTTTGGGATCTTTTATGGCCATATGATGAGGCAGACAGGGCCTCTGTTTAAAGTCTTGTCCAAAAGATGGCACTTCTGCCAGTGCAGCACTCCCTCGGTACTACTCCCTGAGTTCTGGAACATCAGCTTCGTTTATGTACTTCAGTTACTGGAGTGGACGTTAAACCCACAACCTTCTGACTCGGAGCCTTAAGTACTCAATGCATAGAGATTGCAGAACTGGTCATAACTGGACTCCATTTTTCAGATGGGTAAATGTTTTCAAGGACATTTTCCTTGGGCAGGTTTTTCCGGTCAGCAAGAGGTGGCTGGGCCCACTCGCCGATGGGTAAAATTACACGGGGAATACATTGGGCATGTGTCCCGACGTCACCCCCGCATCACTTAGATTTTCAGTTTGGCGGGCGTGTGGCTGATTAAGGCCATTAAAAAACAAATGAACCTGATTGATGGACCTGCCCATCCAACCTTAGTGTTGACGGGCAGGCCGAGAGCCCAGGCGGGCCTCGGAAAAAGCATGAAACCTCTTCCATGGGCGGGGTGAGTATTCATGAGGGCTTTTAAATGTTTATCAAATGTTTAAATAAAAGTTATGGACATGTCCCAACTCATGTGACAGTGTCACATGAGGGGGCATGGCAGGGAAATTTTTTATTATCTTTATTTCAGCTTTTAAATTGGAGCCGATCTCCCTGAGGCAGCACTTTGCCTCAGGGAGATCTGTGTGCTCTTCAGTGCGTATGCACGAAAGAGCGCATTCCCGGCTGAGGGAATTCCCCCCCCCCTGCCTGCACATAGCGCTTCCTGGTGGACATTATGCTAGGCGGGCCTTAATTGGCCCGCCCACATAAAATGGCGGCACGCCTCCAATCGGGGGCACCAATCGGAAACGCGCCTGCACACGCCCGCCTGCTCCCGCAGTTCCCCCCCCCACAATGGGGGAGTGGAATGTTGCACCTTGTGTTCTTTCCTGTTACCTGAGCTGTGAACAATGACAATTGATGTTGCTACATGAGCTTGTCAGTGGCAAAGTGGTTCAACAAATGACAAGTATTTATGTTAACTGCAGCAGATTAACATTCATTACCAGTGGGCAGCACTGTCACCCATGAGTCAGTAGGATGTGGTTTAAATCCCACTCCAGAGAATAGAATGCATCATCTAGGTCGTGCTTCCCAGTGCAGTACCGAGGGAGAGCAGCACTGTTGAAGATGCCATCTTAAGGATGAGATGCTAAAATGAGGTGCTCTCTTCCCTCTCAGGAGGACATCAAAGATCCTGTGGCACTATTTCAAAGAAGAGCAGGGGATTCAGTCCAGTGTACCAGCTAATATTTATCCCTCGACCAACATCACTAAAGCAGATTATCTGATCATTTATCTCATCGCTGTTTGTGGGAGCTTGCTCTGCGCAGTTTGGTGGCTATGTTTCCTATATGACCACAATCACTACGCTTTAAAAGTACTTCATTGTTTGCAAAGCACTGTGGGATATCCTGAGGTCATGAAAGATACTATATAAAGGCAAGTCTTTATTTTCCAGTTTTTTAAATCAACAGTTAATAGTTTTATCACTGAATTGCAGCATTGAAAACTGTGGTGTTTTTGCTTTGAGCGCAATTAGGAAATTTCACCCAAAATGTGCTTGTAATTGGGCTGGTTGGGCACCAGTACAGGCTTCCACTAAAATTCATTTGCATAATCACAATCAGGCAGCATAGTAGAACATAATCATTTCAGTTTATTCATTACCCCATTCAGTATATTTCCCGACTTAATTAAGAATGTTAAACCTGGTGTAGTTCACCAGCGAGTAACCGGAATTAAAATGTTTCGAGCAGGACCCTGCCTGCAAGTGTCAGAAGGGCAGGTTAATGTGGGAACAATGTGAGAACGAACCCAGATCAGTGGAGGCTGGGTACATGATTCCTGTTCTTTTAGCTGACCACCAAGCCCCCTCGCTCTCTGCCAGGTGAGGGCAGTTAAAATTGGGCTGTGGAATCAGAAGGAATTTCATGAATCCTTCCACTCCTGAATTCTTAACTTATCAAATTGACTCAAAGTGGTGAAACTTTGCAAATCTCTACTTCAGAGAGTTGAGTATACTCAAGACAGAGGTCAATAGATGCTCAAATACCGAGGGAATTAAAGGATATACATATAGTGCGGGAAGATGGAGTAGAGGTATAAGGTCAGCCATGATCCTATTGAATGACAGAATAGGCTCAAGGGTCCAAATAGACTACTCCTGCTCTACTTCTCATTTAAAATGGGGCTCCAAGTCACAGAACACGGGCTAATACCATAAGCAAAGGTAAGCATTTGGGAAAAATAACTCTTCCCAATGATCTCACGCATCATGTACTTGAGGCAAGTTGCATCAAGCCATCAGGGGAAAGCCCCTTGAGGACATCATGGGTGGCCATTCAGTGACAAGGAAGGAGGAAAAGGAAAAGGAAAAAGGAGATCTGGATGTTGTTATTGGTTATTCACTAAGAGAAGTCAGTCAACATGAGGCTGTTGTTCACAAAGCAAATCAATTGTGGAATGAATCTCAAGGGCATTTATTACAAGTTGATGCAGGTTATTAATAGCACTGTATGGCATTACTAAGAGCACATTCAGCTACTGCCTACAGTTCTGGGCACTTTACCTTCTAAAGGACATTGATTCATTCGAGAGGCTTCCAAAAAGAGCAAAAAGGCTCATTCAAGCAGCCAGCCTAATTCTAAAAAAACTAAAAAGGAAGACTTGCATTTATATAGCGCCTTTCATGAACACAGGACATCCCAAAGCACTTTTAATCTGTGAAACATTTTTTGAAGCCGCTGCTATAATGTAACTAGAAGAGATATTATACTCACAAATGACTTGTTTTTACGAGAAAAAAGATTGAGACAACAAACTGTCCAGGATCTTTAAACAGCTGAAAGGCATTGATGACATAAATTATGCATTAAAAAAAAATAGCTTTACACCACTGAGTGATAGGCCCATGAAAAATGAAGCTTATTAAAGTTGGCTAATGGTTGATGACTCACTTGGTGTTAAGAAAGAGATTGAACGAGAAGCGCAGGAATTAAAGAAACAAATATTTTATAGAAGATCTCTCCGATGCGTCCTTGGGTAAATGCAAAATCTGGTGAGGAGTTGAGTTATTAAAGATTAGAAAGGACCCATGCTCATTCCTCAGTTTCTGCTGGTTTGGAAGATTGTAGAGCTGCTATATTCAACTTCAATGTTTTGGAGGCTGTGAAGAACACACAATCATGGATACCTCCTCCTCATTGCAAACGTGGGACTTGTGCTAGATAGCGCACATGTGTGAATGTCAGGTGAGGATAGCAATAGGGTTGAGTAGCTTGTAAGTATTTACCGTACAGCTTCACAAATGGCAAATAGTCACTTGAGTGCTGGTATAAAAGCAAAATACTGCGGATGCTGGAAATCTGAAATAAAAACAAAATGCTGGAAAAACTCAGCAGGTCTGGCAGCATCAGTGGAGAGAGAAACAGAGTTAAGGTTTTGAGTCCATGTGACTCTTCTTCAGAGCTAAAGAGAAGTAGATAGGTGATAGAATTTATACTATTTAAGAGGTGGGGGGTGGGTGTGGTGGAGCAGGTAAGGCAGGATAGAAGGCCAGCAATAGGTGGGGGCTAATGAGAGATTGACAAGGATCTCATGGACATGACAAAGGGAGTGTTAATTGTAATGATAAGCGCTGAAGAAGTTGCTGGTAGTGGTTTAGAAACAGTTAAACATTAACTCTGTTTCTCGCTCCACAGACGCTGTCAGACCTGCTGAGTTTTTACAGCATTTTCTGTTTTTACTTGAGTGCTGGTGCCTGGTGTGAATTTGTATCTCAGCAGAAGTCACCATCCTGAGGAGGTGAAGAGAAATTTGGAAAAAGAGTTACAATGGAACACCATGACCAGACTCCTGCCCTGAACAGGGAAATGCTATTAGTAGGACACAATGACTACTTACATTTTAATAATGCCTTTTCATGTTGAAATTTATCCCAAGGCAGTTTATAGGAGTGTTATCCATTGAAATTTGACACTGAGCCACCGAAGGAGGTATTAGGAAGGGTAGGACTTGGTTAAAGAGGTAGGTTTTAAAGAGCTTCTTAGAGGAGGAGGGGGGGTGGTGGCGGTGAGTCAGAGAGGGGGATTGCTTTAGGGAGAGTATACCAAAGCTTAGGGCCTAGGCAGCTGAAGGCATGGCCACCCATGATAGCATCAAGAAAAGCAGAGTTGCACAAGAGGCTATAATTGGAGAATCAAAGCAATCTTGTGGGTGGGGGTGAAAGTGTGGGGGTTGGGAGTGAGGCAGGGGGAGGAGTTGCTGGAAGAGGTTACAGAGATAGGGAGGGGAGAGACCATTAAGGAGAATTTCTAAGTTGAGGCATTGCCAGACCAGATCCAATGGAGGTTGGCGAGCACAGAGGTGATTGGTGAAATGGACTTGGTGCGAGTTAGGATATGGGCAGCAGAGTTTTGGATGAGCTGAAGTCTATGGAGTGTGGAAGATGAGAGACTGCCAGGAGAGCATTGGAATATTCAAGTCTAGAGGTAACAAAGGCATGAATGAGGGTTTCAGCGGCAGATGAGTGCAGGCAGGAGCAGAGTGGCATGTTACAGAGATGGAAATAGGTGGTCTTAGTGGTGTAGCAGATATGTGACTATCCACTTTTTAAATAGATTTCTTTGGGTCAAATTAAAATTGTATGATCTACAAGATCGACTGCAGCAAGTTGCCAAGGATTTTTTTTGGCAGTGCCGCCTAAACCTGAAAGACAGCAGCACCTTCAACAGTGCAGTGCTCTCTCAGAACTGCACTGGAGTGTCAGCCTTGAATTTTATGCTCAAGTCCGAGAGTAGGACTTGAATGTAAAAGCCTTGTGAGCCCGAGGCGAGCAGGCTCCTCACTGAGCCACTGCTAGATAATGAGCAAGGAGGTGGACTCTGAGAATGGTAAATGAGAGGCTGTATTCCTGCCAGTTTTAGGCCTTTTGAATCAAATGAGAAAGAGTAATTGCAGTCTGTCCTGAATGATCTTCCCCAGTACTTTGCATTCACTTGATGACAGAGCAAAGTTAACTTTAGTGATTGTTCAGTAGAAATATAGCCATGCATGGAAAGTCAGAACAGAGGACCATTAAGAATGTATAGACTTCTATTATCACCAACCTCAGAAATAATTGATCATGTTCCTGGTGTAATAATCATTTTAATATATGCCTAACTGCTTCATTATGGATGTTTGTAATGTGCTTATTTGAAGGCTCATCATTTATAATTGATCTCTTGTTAGGTAACTGATCATTTTATAGCCTTTGGAAATGACTCTGTTAATTTAACTTGTAATTTATTTTCATATGACTCGTGATGGACTCGCCTGTAACAATCCACAGCTCAATTGACCATCTAGTCTCTTCATACAGATTAAATTTTGAAGTATTTGTTAGGAAGGGTGGTGCAAATATTGGACACGAGACCATCACCTCTGAGACCTGTTGCAAATTCAATACAAACTGCTAGAAGGGACATAAGCCAAAAGTGAATATTTACAAAACATATCACTAACCTGACAGTAAAGGAAGAAAGAACTTGCATTTCTATAGCACCTTCCACGGCTTCAGGATGTTCCCAAGTGCTCTGCAGCCAACAAGGTGCTTTTTAAAAATGTAGTCACTGTTTTAATATAGGAGCCAATTGTAAAACAGCAGTCAATTTACACGGAGCAAACTCCCACAAACAGCATTGTGATAATGCAGATAGTCTGTTTTTGTGATGCTAGTTAAGGGATAAGTATTGAGAAGGACACTGGAGAGAACTCCTGTGCTCTTCTTCAAGTAGTAATCACCCGAGGGAGGGGAGAGGGTTTGGTGGGCAGGGCCTCATTAAAGAAAAGGTTTGTTTCCAAGGTTACACACTTGAGAGAAGCACCAAGGCTCAAATTTCACAAGATGTACGCACACTGTAAGGGAAAGTTAGAGATGCATTTAAGTAGAAGGGCTTGAGGGAGAAAGGAATAGAATGGGTTCATAGGGTTAAAGAAGGATAGGAGAAGGTTGATGTTGGGGTTGGGGGTGAGGCAGGGGGAGGAGTTGCTGGAAGAGGTTACAGAGATAGGGAGGGGAGAAACCATTAAGGAGAATTTCTAAGTTGAGGCATTGCCAGACCAGATCCAATGGAGGTTGGCGAGCACAGAGGTGATTGGTGAAATGGACTTGGTGCGAGTTAGGATATGGGCAGCAGAGTTTTGGATGAGCTGAAGTCTATAGAGTGTGGAAGATGAGAGACCGCCAGAGATAAACACCAGCAGGGACCAAATGGCCTGTTAATTTTATATAATTCTACGTAACTACATGATTTGTTGAGTTATGTGAAAGATAGCCAATTATTTTCGAATCTGTGTGTCAGAAAAATCACAATAACCGGTCAAAGGTTATCTTAAGTGGCTGGAACTATTAATTGAGCTGAGCTAAGAGAGAAGAATTGATTGCACCCTTCATGAAAAGATAAAGTGAACTTGTTAACTAGCATGACTTGACTAGAAAAGATTACAGGGCAGAGAAAAGCTGCACAGAGAAAAGTGTCAACATAATCACTTGTCATGCTAGTGCTTTATTACTCATTTGCCATCTCCTCAATAGTCAAGACCTGAATCATTAGGTTTGGTGTACAAAGCAGCTAGTGCAAGCAATATTACTAAATCACAAGCTTAGCGACATGTCAACCTGACATTTTAGGGGAACTTATACATTTTCTTGAGTCCCCTTAGGAATTAAGTGATAAGTCCATTGAGACCTGAAATGAGTGCCACACTTTAGAATAATGGAACCAATCAGTTATCTAATCAATGCAGCAGTCAACTTGTTAGATTTCACTGTTGACTACAGCCAAAAATGTACTGAGTATTACATTACTGTTTAATAGGAGACTCGCTGTGATGCTTTATTCCATCAGCTGCCAGCTAGAAATTAACTAGCAGGGCAGTAAAAATAATTGATGACTGTAGTTGTATATCAGCTCTGTATGTCTCACATTTTTGCAAAAGCAGAAAGATTTTGAAGCTAACCTTATTTGCTTCCGTATAAAAACTTTACAGAACTCATTCACAAGAACACAACTACAGGATGAGAGGGTCAAGCAAGGAATATAACAACAACCTTGATCTTAATGCTAGTCAACTTGTGCAATACATTAAAGCTGAGCCACAGTACTCTTTGCAGAAACCAAACTGGGAATTAGCTACATTAGGCCGGCAGTGCCAGATAGGCAGAATCCAGGCAATGGACCGAATCCAGCGATTGAATGGTTCTGAGTCCTCTCAATCTTTCACATTTTACTGACCACTAATTCAGATTACAAGCATTCCTTGTTCCAATTCCCATATCTTTATGCAGTTTTTATCCAGTGTAGCTACAGGGGCATTTCTGTCAGCAGTTTGGTATTTGAATCTTGACAGTTGTTAATTGAGGTCGCAACTGATTTAGAGCACTCATGTCTGCTTTGTACATTCTTTGGTTTCTGTGGTTTATTTACTTCAAAAGATTTTAACATCACTTTCCTTGTTCCTTTTAGGCTTGGCTGACGGAGATTCATGAATATGCAACGCAAGACGTGGTAATCATGTTATTGGGTAACAAGGTGAGTGCTCGCGTGCACATTTTGTATCAGTTACTCAACAGCTCGTTCCTTGAAAGCACCACTTAAATCGCAATGCTAGGATTTCATTTGTGTCTAGCTTGGAATGGAGGCCCAGTGACAAGCATGCACCATCAGGAGGAGACTGGTGAGTGAGGGGACCACGTGAAATTGCTCCTCTTGTGGCATCAGGATGTGAGCAGTGTCCAGAGATGTCAGGAGGGAGTGCACCACACATGAAAAAGACAAAGATCGACCTTCCGGGATGCAGCTGCTGAGCGTATACTTGTGGTTGCTGGGTGGGTGGGGCTGGTGAAGAGATGGGAGGGTGGAGGGTTGTGGAGAGAGAGAGAGAGAGAGAATGGTCAGCAGCAGCAGGAATGTCTTGAGTTTACTTTATGGTGCCGGCCTCCAGCAGTCCCTTTAAAGACCACTAGTTTGGTTGTTGTTCGCCTGAGAGAACTAATCACGGCCTAACATCTCCACTCAAAATGGGAAAGAGACCTGAAAGAGGCATTTGCAATGGGCCTAATGCCTGCTCCATTAGGCATACAGACCAATGTAGCGTCTGGCACAGACCTGGTGTAGAATGCATTGGGCTTCTCCAGTGCCCATTGATCACCTGAAATGCAGGTGCTGCATGCTACAATTTCTAGGCTTCACTTGATTAAATTGGCCCCTTTGCAGTGTAACTAGGTGCTGCCACCCTTTGGTCTCAAGGTAAACTGCAACACAGAATTTATCATCAACACCACTTGACCATTTAGGAGAAGCACCAAACAAAGGCAAGGTGCCTTTTCTACTCTGTTGAAGGATAAAGCATTGGAATTGTGATCATAGAAAACCTCAATCTTTTCAGTGTGTGCTTTAGCAATTGGAAACTGCACCACTTAAAATGGAAATGAGCCACACTAATCAGGAGGAATCCAGGCTCACACATGAAGCTGTGACTGTCAAACACATTCATTGCCATTTCTGTCTATTAAAGGCTGATGTGACTCAAGAGAGAGCGGTAAAGAAAGAGGCAGGAGAAAAATTAGCCAAGGTACGTCGCTTTCTAAGCCACTCTTTATGTCATCTTTGAACTGTGCAGTTTGTGAGATTGTGCGAGCGAAATTCTCTGAAAGGAGGACTGCCCGAATTGTGAGAAAAAAAGGGAGAGCGAGAGAAAGATCTCGGCCCCACCAGTTGAACATGGGTTGAGCGCAACGCTTAGGTGAAAGATCATTGTACTACGCCACCCTACCGTCTGCTCTCCCTGGCCTTCCATTGCACTGTTTGCCAGTTTCAAGTTTAACCCAATTCCAGCTAAATGGGAGGTTAAGATGAGAGATTCAACATGTGGCATGATTTACTGACGGCTACGAATGATGCAATGGCATGAGATGGGAAACTGAATCAGCAGTCAGTGTGAATCTGGAATGAAAGGATGCAGAGTACGATACTGATCTGCTCTCCCATGTGTTATTTCAGCTGCTTTTGTGGTTCAGATTATTCCAATGATAGCTTACTTGCGATGTTGGAGCATAAATGTGTAAGTGTAATGAAATTTAGATGATTTAATGGCAGATTTAGTGTTCCCCTAAATAGATTTTATTATGCCAGTTATTTTTTTAAATTAAGGCGTGTGACTGACAGCATCATTTATTATAAGATTACAGATTTAATCATTCAGTACTATTTTACAATCCTGGGAAAAATATATATCAAAGTGAAAATGGGATGATTTTAACTTCATGACGAGGTGGTGATTGTACGGAGTAGATTGGCTGCTGGTTGATACCCATGGGATGAACCTACGACCAAGGAGCAAGAGTAGGCCATTCAGCCCCTCAAGCCTGCTCCGCCATTTAATTAGATCATGGCTGATCTGATAGTAACCTCAAATCTACATCCCGCCTACCCCCAATAATCTATCACTCCCTTGCTTACCAGGAATCTATCTGCCTCTGCTTTAAAAATATGCTTTAAAAAAAAGACTCTGCTTCCACCGCCTTTTCAGGAAGCGAGTTCCAAAGACACACGACCCTCTGAGAAAAAATTTCACCTCATCTCTGTCCTAAATGGGTGACCCCTTATTTTTAAACAGTGACCACTAGTTCTAGATTCTCCCACAAGAGGAAACATCCTCTCCACATCCATCCTGTCAAGACCCCTCAGGATCTTATATGTTTTAATCAAGTTGCCTCTTACTCTTCTAAACTCTAGAGGATACAAGCCTAGCCTGACCAACCTTCCTCATAAGGCAACCCACCCATTCCAGGTATTAGTTTAGCAAACCTTCTCTGAACTGCTTCCAATACATTTACATCCTTCCTTAACTAAGGCAACCATTACTGTACACAGTACTCCAGATGGGGTCTCACTAGTGCTCTGTATAACTTACGCATAACCTCCCTACTTTTGTATTCAATTCCCCTCACAATAAATGAGGGGAATTTATTCTATTGTATTACATCTATTAGCTTTCCTGATTAATTGCTGGACCTGCATACTAGCCTTTTACAATTCATGCACTAAGACATCCAGATCCGTCTACATCTCCGAGCTCTGCTATTTCTCACCATTGAGATAATAAGCTTCACTTTTATTCTTCCTGCCAAAATGGACAATTTCACATTTGCCCACATTATACTCCATTTGCCAGATCTTTGCCCACTCACTTAACCCACCTATATCTTTTTGTAACCCTTTGTCCTCTTCACAACGTACTTTCCTACCTATCTTTGTGTCATCGGCAAATTTGGCAACCGTCTCTTCATTCAAGTCATTTATATAAATTGCAAACAGTTGAGGTCCCAGCACTAATTCCTGTGGCACACTACTCGTTACATCTTGTCAACCTGAAAAAAATCCATTTATGTCTACTCTCTGCTTCCTGTTGGCCAGCCAATTTTCTATCCATGCCAATATGTTACTTCCCATACCATGAGCTTTTATTTTCCGCAATAACCTTTGATGTGGCACTTTTATCAAACGCCTTCTGGAAATCTAAGTACAGCACATCCACGAGTTCCCCTTTATCCACAGCACGTTACTTCCTCAAAGAATTCCAATAAATTGGTTAAATGCGATTTCCCTTTCACAAAACCATATTGACTCTGCTTGATTGCCTTGAGTTTTTCTAAGTGCCCTGCTATAACATCTTTAATCATTGGTGTGTTCTAAAACTGGAAGTGCGATTCACTCAGCTCAATTACTGCCCTGGTAGTGAGGGTTGGTTTCATGTGGATATACCTGACCAGCATTTATCTTCTTCTAGGAATACGGAGTGCCCTTTATGGAAACAAGTGCCAAAACAGGTCTAAATGTTGAGCTGGCATTTATGGCAATTGCAAAGTAAGTATTGGCAAATGTCAGTGAAGATTATTGTAACAAACAATATTTATCAAAGTATTACTCCTTTGGCAAAATTAATAAATGACAAAAATTAACCTGTGATTTGAAAAGGTAAGTGTCTAAGTCCCGGAAAACGAGTCTAATGATCCTGAGGACAGAATGATACATTACTGCAGGCATTCCAGGAATCAGTCCTGAAGATTTATGACTGAAAGTGGGAATTTACATTGGTAGGTATAACATAATAAATATACAATTGGCAATAACCGATATTATCGGGATAAGGTAATCAATATACATCTCTAATTTAAAATAAAAACAGAAAGTGCTGGAAAATCTCAGCAAGTCTGGCAGCATCTGTGGAGAGAAACAGAGTTAACATTGAGTCTGATATGAGTCTTCTTCGGAACTGAAGGCTTCCAGCACCTGCCGTATTTTGCTTTTATTACATGTATAATTTGCCCTGTTCATTTGCAAGAAATCACTAGATTGGATCTACTGTGGATGCAGGAAACCTGAAATAAAGATAGAAAATGCTGGAAATACTCAGCAGTGCAGGCAGCATCTACGCAGAGAGAAACAGAGTTAATGTTTCAGGTCAACAAACTTTACTCAGAATAGGAGCAAGTTAGAGATATAGCTTCTAACTTCTTCCCAGTTCTGACGAAAGGTCACCAACCAGAAACATAACTGTTGCTCTCTCCATAGATGCTGCCTGACCTACTGAGTATTTCTGCACAGGATCTGAATCTAGATTGCAGAGGCACAAGATCAGTGTGTGCTCATTTACTGTGCTGCCCCAGCCCTTGATGCAGGATCAGCATAAACTAATACAGCTCCACATTCCAGATGGATATGACTGTTACTACACTGTTTGTTACAGAGAACTGAAACACAGGTCGATGAAGTCACCAAACGACCCCAAATTCAAGCTCCACGACTATGTGAATTCGGAAATGAAAGGCACGGGTTGCTGCAGGTCATAACTGCTGCATCCTTTCTGCCAATATATTTGTACAAGACTAATTGGTGTTAAACAACCAGGACAGTTTGTCTCGTGGTTCTGCCATCTTTTGTGTGAAGTTCTTGCATGTCTGTACCTGTTGTCTGTACATTGACAAGTGTTTATCAGCCGATAAGACCTTGAGTTCATTTGGGGAGGTGGGTGGGATATAAATGGTGTTAAATCAGGATCGAAAGTACTATACTTGATTGTTTACATAATCTAAATCTGCTTTTGCTAACAGTTTGTAACAATAGAAATACAAACCTGTTCTGTTCCGTAGGACATTAAATGAATGTACATTGATGTCCGTGATTGTACTGAATGTATGCCGTGTATATTTTTAAATCCTTTACAAAGCCAATTTTCATTTCATTCGGGGAACAGAAGAGGATCCACGTGTGAAAATAAATCATGATGCCAGTGGCAGGGAAATGCAACTTGACCCCCTCCCCCCTTTTATGCATCTTGCTGAAATACTGTAAACTATTTTTTAAAACAACTACTTTAATGCGCAATTGTCAGACTTGATATTAGAATTTTAATAAATAGTTGCAACATCTGTAAAATAAAATGTTTTCCAAACAACACTCAGAAGCGAGTGAAAAAAGTGAAGTTAAAATTGATTGTTGGGCCTGTTGTTAATTATTGTGCAGCATATGCTTTTGCAGAAAGTAAAAACTTGAAAACTACTCTCATTCTAGTCTTTTTTATACTCTTAACCAAGGGATTGATTTTTACTCTTTATATATTTTTCTTTATTCACAAGAGGGACTGCAGCATTGGCTGAAAGATTTTAATATCTGAATTAAGTGGACACAGAATCCAGAACTCAAGTCTTGTACAGCTTAAAATACAGCCACGGGGCTATTTAAAAAACATAAAATAGAGCAGGAGTAGGCAATTTGACCCTCTGAGCCTGTTGCACCATTCAAAAGATCACTGATCTTCTACATCAACTGACGCTCTCCTGGATTCTCTTAATGCCTGAAAGTCCATCGATCTGAGTCTTCAATGCTGGAAATGCCTCCACAGCTCTCTTTGGTGAAGATTTTCAGCCTTTTACCTATTAGTTATGGCCCTTGGCCTATCCAAGCAGCTCCACTTATGGCATACCTGGCTACCAGATGTTGGCTGTGATGTGGCTGTCTTCCCCTTTCCAAACAAAAGGTAATTACCACTATTGGGAGGCAGGGTTAGCTCAGTTTGATTGCAGGTGATGATAGAAATCAGCTGGAAATTTCTCAGCGAATTGCTCTATTAATTCCTTCCAGGGTACAACATTCAAGGGTGTGCTGTCAAGCAAGATGTTGGTTGGGATCATGAACCTCAATACTGGGTTAAACCACCTGGACCAATATTCCTATAGCCCAAGTGAAGTTACTCACATTCTGCATCTCCTTGTACTGCTGTTGAACTAGAAGGCAGTCTGTATTGTGATGTTGGTTCACTTGAAATTAAAGAGGCACCCAAATGCGAGCTAGTGAGAAGCTTTTGTCTAGATCAACATCCAGTGGTTCCCTGCTAGAAGAGTACACACTGGGGCACCAAGTGCCTACAGGGTTGGCTTTAGCTATGATGCCCCAGCGATCAATTAGCCTGCCAACATTCACTTCCCAGCCTTATAAAACAGCAGCTACTCAGACACAGAATGCCCTGTTACCTAAGTGTTTATGTTAATATTGAACAACAGTTTATCTATTCCCTTGGACATCTCAAATACCTCAATAAACCACCTTTGCTCCATTGTAAATATCCCTATTACCCTTAGTCCCTCCTCATTGCTTCAGTGCCCAGCCTTATTTATCAAATTCAGTTGCTTTGTTGCATCAGGCTTACATACCCCAGACTGTTCTGCAATATTCAAGGCAGCATACAAACCACCTATCACTTTATGGGGCTCATGGTGTAGCAATTGAGTTGCACTTGGGTTCACTTTTAAAATCAGTTAGTGTCAATGATTTATATTTCCTGCTGTTTCACCTCATAGCCTCTGTGACAACCCATCTAAGTCAGTAAAATATGCATTTTATTTGTAAAGTTCTTTAATTACTGTTCTTGCTGAATGAAAATGCATTAGCTGATGTTTCAAGTACATTTCAACCATCTAATTCACTACAGATCAATCAGACATTGAATGTTCAACACTGTAGCAGGATGTAATGTAATCAATGTGGAGTTAGAGTGCCCTCTGCTGTAGATTTTATATCAAAAATGATGGAGTTTTTGTTGTACCTTTAGATGTAGTTGTCATTGTCAATTTCCTTCCATAGCAAGCTATCAACCCAGGAATGAGACGTGGCCACTTCAGTATGCTTATTTACAATTCTAAAACCACACCACTATAGACATAGAATTTATATAGAAACAGACTATTCATTCCAACTGGTCTATCCCAGTGGCTATGCTCCTCCACACAAATCTCCTTTCACTCTACTTCATCTCACTTTAGCAGATTATCCTTCTAGCTTTCCCTTAAATGCATCAATGGTGTTCACCTCAACCATTCAATGTGATACCAGGTTCCATGCTCCAACAACCTTCAGTTCTTTTCAGGAATTGAGTTGGATTTCACTCAACAATCCCTCTTGGAATTGTGGGGAAAGGGGGAAGGATTCTGGAGGGGTATAATGGTTGACAAGGCCTGCTGTTGCCCACACACCCAGATCTTAATTTTCCTCCACTCATTCCTTCTGGGAGTGCCATTGGCTGACCCTTCTCTCTCATGTGCAGTCATTGTCCATTTGAGACGCTAGTCAAATTTGCATTTAACTGTATGGTTTTTTCACACATTCATGTTCTTAAGCTAAATGTCACTCCACATATCTTAAGATAACCCTGCAAATGCATTACCAGAATCCACCCCCCCCCCCCCCCCCCCCCCCCCCCCCCACCACTTACTTCTTTCATGGGATGTGGGTGCTGCTGGCAAGACCAGCATTTGTTGACCAACCCTAATTGCCCTTGACTTGAGTGTCTTGCTTGGCTATCTAAGAGGGCAATTAAAGCTAACCACATTGCTGTGGGTCCAGACTTGACCAGGTAAGAATGGCAGATTTCCTTCCCTAAAGAATGTTAGTGAGCCAGGTTGGTATTTATAATAATGGTAGTGCTATATAAATACAAGTTTTTGTACTGTGCACCATTTATAAAACTCAATTTTATGCTTTCTCCTCACCTGTAACTCACTTTCATGAATTATCTATTCATCCACAAATTATTAATTGTATACTCCAATTCCTTAGTTTTCCTGCCAAAACGTAAGCCTGTTATCAACACCACTCACTTGCCCATTGTGTCTATATATCTTCCACAAGGAAGATATAGACAGAATGTACCATCAGCAAATTTGGAGAGGGTCTCTGAAAGATTATTGAATTGAAACATCAAGTTAGTTTCTCTCTCCAGAGACTGCCAGATGTTGATAATATCCAGCAGTTTCAAGCATCCAATATTGCATTTGAATTCAGAGATTTTGTTCCCAGTATCCAAGTCTAAAATCATATATATATGTGGACCAAATACCCTTTCTTGGGTACACTTTTCTTCAGCTGAGGAACCATTTACCTTGTCAATTGGCTTTCAATGCTGCTACATTTTCTCATTAGGGTACCAAATTCTACAAGTGCCTTTTAGTGCTGCCTTGAGAATTAAAGAAATCCACTTTGCTGTTATTTCCTTTATTCAATTGGTCACTACTTCAAATTTCCTGCAGTTAGCTAGTGCAAGGCCAAGTCATTTTAATGCAAGTATATGCACAATAAGCTTTTGCCTATTTTTGCTGTTCCAAGATATGAGCCAGCCCATTTGAACATTAGACACTCAGCTGACCAGATTTTGTTACGTCTCTATTACCTACTTAACCACAGTCTGTTTCAGGAAGAGATGCTTATGAGGTGGAATCCAATTTGTGAAAAACTGGCATCTGAAAAATGTGTTTTTTTAAAAATTTGGAATAGAACCTCTCCCTTTCCACATCCAAGTTCAGAGAGCCCAGGCATACATCACGAGCCATGGGTTTTGGATCCCCACTCTGCTAGGATACTTAGAACGTAACCAGATAAAATCTTGCAACTTATCACTGCTAGGCTTCCCCAGCCAAGACCATGGGGCCGTTTAGCTTGCTGTTACGTAAATAGAATCTTATTCAGCTCTAGCCACCTGGATTTGATCAAACCAATTAGGCTCAGATACTATGTGATCCCAATCTCAAACCATAACTTTCTCCCCTCACCCCCAGGATAGACACTGACCATTAAACACACAAGTTTGAACTCTCAAGCATTCTCCAACTCAAATTGTGCCAGTTGCCATAATTATTAATGCATTAAGACACTATAAGTCCTCTTGTTGGAGGCACAAGGCCATAGCACAGACATCATTCATAGGTATTACCAAACCATGTATATTTGACCGTGCGTTATTGTAGCCATCCATAATTCCCAGCACCGTGTTTCCCTTTCAACTCATTCCAGAGATATCAAAGACCAATGCCCAGTGACACACTTTCACTGGTCAGCAACTGCTCAATCCAAGTATTGAAGGGACTTAAATGGAGGCATCAAATCACTGCCGTAGTGTTTAATAGCTTGTCATGTTTTCATCTCAGCTTTTGCTGAATTATGCATCTGTTGCAAAATGGAATGATTGGCAAGATCAGCCATTGCTTAGAGGTAGCGCTTAGATCATGGGTTTTATCTATTAGATGAGATATTTAAAAATGATGCCTACCCAATCTTTTAGAGAAAGCGTAAATGATTCCATGGCCTTATTTAAAGAGCAGACAGGGGCATTTTCCTGGTGTTCCTTTAACCCTCAACCAAGACCACAAATAGATGAAAAAGTCATCTATCGTAATGAACGTATTAGCAATGCATACTTCGTTTACACACTCTTTTCTTAGAGTTGACAGAGCTAGCTATAAAGAGTAATGATCACATCAACTCATATTAGGCAGGCAGCATACCCTTGAGCATAGTGGTTCTGGAAATATTGTAGGACCCGGTCAACTGGATGCTCAACTTGCTTTTGGGTATTTCCTATGGAAGCAACTGAGCTTCTCAATCTGGCAATTCAACATAAATTTCTCTTCAGCTGTCCCAAGTGTTAATATTCCCAACAGTGCCAGCTGAGCAGAAGTTAATGGAGATGTGGTTTAAAAAATGTGAAGACCTTGTTTAATGACAATTGAGTTCTTTATTCAGTCAAAATACAAATGAATCTTGATGATTATGCTCCCAGTAGGTGTTAGCTTTGTTGCGATTAGATAATAGACTAATTTGTCACACACATTTCGGAAGTGACCCGGTCAAATTCATAACCTGTAACAATTAAAGCATTTGGTCAGTAACGTCACGTGCTTTCAATTCTATGGCATACAATTAAGTGCAAATGAGCCTCAGGCACAAAAAGTGTAATCAAGCATTGCTTTATGCAACACTTTCATTGGAGATGTCAGAAATAAAAGAAAAGCTCATCACAGGCTCAGCATTTGTGAAGTTCCAAGCAGTTAGCATTTTACACAACACATACCACAATAAAACACCAACTTCAAATTGAATTTTTAAGAATAACATTACACACATTCCAAGTTGCACTGATTAACTATTTCAGAAAAGTGCCTCAAATTCATCAATATTTTCAATAAGTTTGGAATCCATTGCCTACAAACAGGATAGTGTCTGTATCAGGCATGGTCAGTTGAACCTTGGTTTTTATTGATCTTACAATAATTAAAAGTGAAGAATGGTGCTCTACATTAGTGAGCGCCTCAGAAGAATACTGTCCCCTCATATTATACATCTTATTCTTGCTCACCATAAATAAAAATCACCAAAACACAGCGAGAACCTTTTGTTATTTAAACAGCATATATGATATAAAAGCTGGCACTTCTAACATCAAAATTCTACAGCAGTCTGTGCATTATCAACCACAACTATAGCCACCTCTTTAAGTTAACACTTACCACAGCTCTCATCATTATCTGCTGGCAGACTGCTACCGCTGAAATATCATCTAAGATGCTGTTGCCAGTGTTTCATCAGCAGTTGCCACTGTGTCTGAAATTATCCATAATAGTGTGAGCTCAAGTAGAACAATAATTAATTTACACTGCTTTTAAAATTAAGCCTCAGCCACAAAATAATAATCAAGCATTGCTTTAATGCAACACTTTCATTGGAGATGTCAGAAATACAAGAAAGGCTCATCACTGGCTCAATATTTGTAAAGTTCTTTTAAAAAAAAAAGCAAATTTCCTGCTATGATGATGTATTCCTTTAGGTGCTCAACATTTTACACTGGCACCTCAATACACAGGCCACTTCACCCATTTAACATACAAGGGCAATGACCATTAAGTGAGCAATGTATATAATCTAGATTAGATTAACTATAAACTGGTTCTAGAAATCATCCTATTATGAGTAATTAATCCTACCTGTGTACATTGCCAGCAGACTTGAAATTTCATCAGAGATGTTGTTGCCAGTGCTTCATCAGCATTTTATTACTCATGACCTGAAATCACCCATAATAATGTGAGCTGAAGTAGAACAGTTAGTAATTCATGCTTTAAAATTGAGCCTCAGCCCCAAAATAGTAATCAAGTTTTGCTTAATGCAATACTTTCATTGGAGATGTCAGAAATTAAAGAAAGGCTCATCACTGGCTCAACATTTGTAATATTCTTAAAAAGGCTAATTTTCTTCTACTATAAAGCATTCCTTTAAACTTATTCTGAATTGTGAAATCATCCTATTACGAGTAATTCATCCTACCTGTTTACTTGCCAGCAGGCTGTTGAAATTTCATCAGACATGTTGCTGCCAGTGCTTCATAAGCAGTGTATCACTCACTCCCAGCCTGAAATCAATAATAATAGTGTGAGCTCAAGTAGAACAATAATTAATTTACACTGCTTTTAAAATTAAGCCTCAGCCACAAAACAGTAATCAAGCATTGCTTTTATGCAATACTTTCATTGGAGATGTCAGAAATAAAAGAAAGGCTCATCACAGACTCAGTAATCAACATTCAAACAACTTTACATAGGCAAAATAGAATCCTGACCAGTGCTTCAACTTTCTTAATTCAGGGACACAAACTCTCAAACATGGACATCGTCCACAACGGACAAATGTGAAACTTGATTGTTTTCAGCCAAGCTGTTAATTTATTACGAACACTGAATTCCTTTGACTGTTACGGGATACATAAAAGTATCTATAAATACAATAAGGCAACATCTGAAAGCCTCCCTCCCAACAGTTTTTGTTAGGTATCCTCTCCAGATATACTTACAGTAGCTGTGACAATCTGCAGGCATATATGCACTTCTTCCAGTCCATCCCAGAGATCTAAAAATAACAGTTCTGCCATCAGTTTTCAAAGGACACCTGGAAACAGAAAACAACCTAGCTTATGAAATAACATGTCTGATCTGACCATTTGTAATAGTTTAACAAAGATTAATTAACTCAGCTTTTCACTTGATCGACTGTGACAGTTAAATATGTACCATATGTATACATTTCTGGCCCCTTCTCTGCTCACCCCATCCCTCAACAGCAAAGTCCACTCTCACCTTCCCACCTAGGTCACTGTGTTAGTCGTGTGATAAAGTGGTTTCAGCACTTAGACAGTACATGGTATTATCACAGCACACTGGCACAGGTATTAACTGCACTAGAGATAAACAATTTAACCACCAGATGGCAGCATGTCTGATAATACTCGAATCAAGTCGAAACACCTCCAACTTAAATTGTATAAAGAGTGCCACACCCACTTGCTGTGGTCAGGTGAAATGCTTGTTCCACGATAATATTGACAAAGATATGTTCAGGACTCCTACATGGATTTACAGCACAGTGACAGGCCATTCAGCTCAAATAGTCTGTGCCAGAGATTTTATTCTCCAGACATGCTTTTGATCCTATTCATATAACAGTATCAGCATATCCTCTCTCATGTACTTATCTAGCCTCTCCTTAATGGAATCTATCTATTCTATCCATCTCAACCCCTCCATGTGAGTGAATGCCACCATCAGAAGCTCAAATTTCCAAAGTTATGAGTTGTACATGCACAATGTTTCCTTCCAATTCTTTTTCTGAAAGTTAGCATCCCTGCACTTACATATTTAGCTCAAACTGCCATCAGGTTTTATTAACTACACAATGCATTTGTGCCTGATGGGAGGGGTGGTTAGGGATTCAATGGTAGCCTTCAAAATGGGACTGGATAAATATTTGAAGCAGAAAATGGATTGCTCTTTGAAAGGGTCAATGCAGACTTGATAGGCCAAATAGCCTCCTGTGCTGCATGATTCTATTTGTTAAGAAATCAGTTACTGTGTAAGTGCAGATTATATCTGACACAAATTAATCACCATCATTGCAAAATTATTAATACCCATTGGGAAAACGGTTCAGTAATTTCCAATATTGACCACAGCTAATGGTGCAGTAACTGCGACAAAAAACCCAAATTACATAACAAGTCAGTAATATTGTACAGATGCAGGGCGAGATTTATATGGCAATTACTTTCAGGCTAGTTGATCTGCAGCATCAAGTGTCACAAAACAAATATTGTTTTAGAATCTGATTCAAATTCAACTGCACTGAAAAACTATTGTAAAATGTGTTCACTATTTGGGCTTTTACTAAGTTAGTAATTCATTAAATACAGGTAAGCTTTGAGTGACTCAATTAAATTGCAGTTAGTAATTAAGTGTAGCCAAATGACATGTATAAATCAGGGTGTCACAATCTATAGAGTGGTCTGTCCAAATATCTGAAAGTTACTAAAAGAGAAAATAAAGATAAACATGTATAGTCTATACCCCACTTTGCAACAGCAGCCAAACTTTCAAAGTATTTCATTTGCATAGCATGTTCCGGGACACCTATATATTCCATTTACTGCTACTCCCAAACAACTGGAAAGAGAGAATTACAATATTGTTTGAAAGTCTATATCTGATGAAAAGCAATAATGGACAGCCCCAAGATTTGTCTGGCAACTAGTTAGAGAACACATGAAATATGGGAATGTTAGCGCTCCATGCATCGAGACCAGAGATGGCACATGCACAGCTATCTCTATGGTGTCCAGGCATCTGCCATCGACAAGATATTGTGCTTAAACGCAGCTGACTAAGAAATGTAGTATTCCCAGTTAGCAATACATCCAAAACACCCACATCCTACTGGGCTACTAACTCCCTAAAGTGGCTGCATCTTTTGGAACCAAGAATACTGCAACAAAGCACTAGGATCTCATGCTGGACCTTGTGTTCCATATAAGGACAAAGAACCCTCCCACTGATTACCACCTACTGGATGAGAGACAACTTCAACGTCATCAAGGGTATGGGAAGCAATGGCATGGTGGTATTGTCACTAGCTTTGTAATCTGGGGACCTAGGTTCAAATCCCACCATGGCAGGTGGTGAAATTTGAATGCAATTTAAATAAAATTCAACGTCATCAAAAGTGACTCAGTAGCACCACTACTGAGCCCCGAAGAACATCACTAGCAGCCTGGGCTTACAACAGGTGGGAGGGAACCAAGACAGAAGAAAACACCTTGACCCCAGCATTACTAATCGGTCACAGGTGCATCTGCCCGTGACAGTATTAGTAAGAGTGGCTAACAAGCAGTCCTTTTGGAGGAATTTCAGTCATTACACTGAGGGCATATTTGATCATGCCATGCGGAGTGTGTGTTGGGGGAAATGGTAGCATAGTGGTAATCCAGAGACCTAGGTCAATGCCCAGGGGACATGGGTTCAAATCCCATCATGGCAGCTACTGGAATTTAAATTCAATTAAATAAATCTGAAATTGAAAACTAGTCTCAGTAATGGTGATCATGAAACTATCATTGTTGTTAAAACCCACCTGGTTCACTAATGTCCTTTAGGAAAGGGAATCTGCCAAACTTACCTCATCTGGCCTACATGTGTCTCCAGAGGTCTGAAATGACCTAGCAGGCCACTCAGTTCAAGGGAAATAAGGGATGGACAACAACTGCTGGCATTGCCAGTGATGCCTACATCCCATTAAAGTATAAACTAAAAATGTAGCACTATCACCATGCCAAATGGAATCAATTCAAAAGGTTCAACAACTCAAAACTGGTCACTATAAGGGGCTGAGTGTGGTCAGCAGCAGGAGAATTGTATTACCTGATGAAACTACAACATAGGACATGATCGTGCATTCATGTCAAACAGCAGAAGCTTCATGCTATAGAAAGAGATCACACATCCAATAGCTCTGCAATCCCACCAAATGCAGTCATCAATGGCAGTGGAACCCAGCAAGTCTGTGTAAAAGGCTGGAGGGTTTGTAACCATATTCAGCCAGAACTGCTGAGTGTAAGATCCATTATGTTGCCACCCCATCCCCAATAACATAGCTGCCAGTCTTCATCCAATTTGATTCACTCCACGTGATACCAAGAAACAGCTTAAGGGCTGGATACAGCAAGGCTTTGGGCCCCAGCAACATTCTGGTGGTGGTGGTGTGCTCCAGAATTAGCCACACCCTTAGCCAATCTGTTCCAGTACAGCTACAACACACATTTACCAGGCAGTGTGGAAAATTGCCCAGATATGTCCTGTCCACAAAAAGCAGAACAAATTCAACTCAGAAAATTACCACCCAATCAGCCCATTCTTGATCATCAGTAAAGTGATGGAAGGCATCACTGACAGTTCTATAAAGTAACACTTACTCAGCAATAACCTGCTCGATGATGCTCGGTTTAAGCCCCACCAAGGCCACTCACTTCCTGACCTCATTATAGCCTTGAACCAAAGATGACCACCTCAGATTTTCCAGAATTATCCCAGATTTTTTTCCTCTTCATGTAGTCTTTCTGTCTGCACACACGTTGCAGCATGTTGGTGACGTGGTCAGGGCTGCCCAGCAGATGTACAAGCTGGCAATATCCAAGCCAGTGCAGATCACACAGTGGTAATATCACACACAGTACAAGGATTGTCCAGTCAGCTGTCACCAACACTCCACCATCTCACTCTCAGGTCTGCAAACTATCCCCCCCCACCAGCTCCAATGGCATCACCAAAGTGTCCCTTAACTTTTTATTACACAAGAGTTGGTCACATCTAAAAAAAAAATCCAGCAAAACTGGAGTCAGTGGGCCTGAATAAGGGTCATGCGGGCTCTCTGCCAACATCAGCTCTGTTTCTCTCTCTACAGATGCTAACAGGCCTGCTGAGTTATTTTTCCCCAGCATTTTGTTTTTGTTGCAGATTTCCAGCATCCGCAGTATTTTTCTTTTACCTGGAGTCAATGGTAATCTGGGGGGGGGGGGGGGGGGGGGGGAGGTAGGTGGGGAAGAGACTCTCCCCTGGTTAGAACTATACCCAGGGAACACGGTCGTGGTTGTTGGAAGTCAATCATCTCAGCTCCAGGCCATCACCTCAGGAGCTCCTCAGGGTAGTGTCCTCGGCCCAACCACCTTCAGCCGCTTCATCAATGACCTTCCTTCCACACCCCCCACCCCACCACACACAGCCCGCCCGGCCCCAGCCAGCCGCCCTCGATTTACCATCAGAATCAATTTATTTAAAAGAGCCATACCGACTCAAAACGTTATTCCACCCCCCCACCCCCGCCATCTCTCTCCACAGATGCTGTCGGGGTGGCTGAGTATTTCCGGCATTTTTTTTGTTTTTGTGTCGGTTAGACTTTCCCGGGGCAGGCCCGAGGCGAGCGCGGGGATTGTCCAGTCCGAGCATGTGGCCTGGCCAGCATTAAAACGCCGGAATTTATTCACTGATTCGTTTTAAAAGTACACCCCGATTGATTCTGACCCCCACCCAAACAGAAGTGCCTGCTGATTTATCCTTAATAAATATCTCTACAGGGCAGCAGCCGCATCGGCAAACTCCCGCAGCAACTGACACCAACCTCTCTCCTCGGAGTCTCCCGCCGAAAGGATGACTTTTCTCGCATGTTCGGGAATGCACGGTACCCACCTGTCAATCACCCACTGTCCCGCCTGCCGATTGGACGGGGTGTTAATTGACGTCTCGTCTGACCAATGGCCTTCGCAGGTCGGAAATAGTCCGACCGTATCCTATCCAATGAACCCCGGCGCAGGCGCGGGGAAGGGGAGGGGGGGGGTAGTGATGCCGCGGTGCCTGCCGGGTAATATAGTCCTGGCCTCCGCTCGCCGCTGTCTGGAGGAGGGGAGGGGAAACTACTGCGCCCGGCGCGCCCCGCGGCCCCGGCGCATGCGCAAGGGAGCTCGGGTCGGTCGTTCGTTAGTTCCTTGAAATTTCTGCCAGTTGTTGGACGATGGGGTTTGAAAATGTCAAGCGGAACGATTTGCGGGTAAGAATATAAGTTGGGTAAAAGGAGTGGTTTTTTTTGCGTGTGCGGAGCACTTTTCACGCAATTGAGTTAAATGCAGTGACTGGAGGACTCTTCAAACGTTGGGTAAATGGATCCAGAATTGGAGGCTGATCTGTCAACACAATTCGTCCGAGAAGTGGCTTCCAAAAAGGGGGGGGGGGGAGAGGAGAGACTCGGTCTTGACGGGTGGATAATTTTAGCCGCCGTCCCGCTCCCCTTTCCCCATCTCCAATATAAGGGGAGAAATCCTGGCCGTCGCCCCCCCCCCCGCCCCCCAAAACCCACCGGACTTCCCTCCCGGGTCCTGCTGCCCGCCGGAATACACAATCCGACCTTTGTCAAACAGCAGGTACTGTACTGGCACCGTGCCAGCCTGCTGCGTGCGTGTGAGACACAAACCTGTCCTCCCACTTGCATTCAAATAAGTAGCCTGACCAACCTCCTCTTGCTGATCAGGCATTTGCAATAATACAACTGCATTTCTTACGCCAACCTCCCTATCTCTCATTGCAAGGGGTCTTTGTCTCACATTTCAAATCGTAATTTGAGCTCTGGAATTCCCAGCCCCAAGCATCCTTACCTCTCTCCTTTTAAGATGTTCCTTTAAAGCCTACCCCTTTGACCGTTTTGGGAAGTATTTACTTCCTTAAAGGCCATACACAAAATGCAAATTCTAAGAACTACAGCAAATATGTCAGTTTTTTAAGGAAAGTGCAATGTGTGTTTATGAAGTTGGATGCAATGTGTGCGTTAAGTAGTTTCAACTTTTTTGCAGAAACATAAAAGGAAGCCTGTTGGTATGTGTAATGCGCAAGTGAAGCATGATTTTATATATGTCTTTTAAAACAACAGTATTGCAAATTGCCCCAGTAAATGCCAGCAGAATCTAAGGACAAAGCCTATCTGGCACTGGGTAGTTTGCTATCTCACTCCTCTATAAACTGAAAACGGTAGGGAAAATGCTGAGACATCTGTCTGTAGTTGGACAGTAAATCTGTCCATAGAAATTGGTGCATATAGAGACATGAAGTATAATTACTGAGGATATTCTCCCATTCATTTATGAACAAGAACCCAATCAGTTGAAAGTCAATTTAGGCTGCAATTACTGTATGTAAATCCATAGGGGTAACTATACTTTAAGATAGGTCAACTTTATAAAATTGCTGCTGGGTAGGATTTCCCCATCTTTTCACACTGATTAAACAATTAAAAGGGAAAGTTAGCTGTAATACTACATCATGATGAGAACCTTGCCTAATATAATCTTGAAACAATAAATGAATTCTGTGGGACATGCTTTCTAATGAGATTCATAAACTTTTTCCCCAAAACTTACAGTGAAACTACTGAATTTGTGAGTTTCTGCTTACTACTGCTACATCTTAGATCAGCAATGCCTCAGCTCTTTGGAGAATAGCAGGACCAGCGCTAGCCACTGAATTTTATGTGTTGTCTCATTTTTGAGTAATATCTATGGTGCATTAAGTTTTGCAATTCTGGTTAAACATCGTGACATTGTGTTAACTTGAGTAATTGTGGTGTCCCATGATAGAAAGAAACCTTTTTAGTAACTGCTCAACTATTGCAGCCAGGGGTTTCCCTTAATTGCTGTTCTCCAGTGTTATGATCCTCGTTGTGGAATAGTAGTGATGCTCTTTAGGATCTATTTTTTTATTTTACCATTTATCTGCAATTTATTACCGTAAATGCCATTTGTTATTCATTTGATCAGTCATTTGGTTCTTGAATGTACTGGAGACTCTGTATGACATTCATCCTCTTGAATGTCATACAGGACCCCCAGTACATCCAGCCTTTCTATCATTCCTTAATATCTTCCTGTCAAGAATGTTGATAAATTATGCAAGCAAAAGGGACCTCCCATGACATTGCAATAGCTAGTGAATTTAATTACCATTTATAGCCACCATGTCTTTATCCATTTTACAGCTTATCCTTTCATTCCTAAAATTTTACTAATTCCTTTATAAATTCTTGGTCAAGTGCTTTCCAAAAATCTAAACCTGTAATTTGCACTAGGCACCTTTCATCTACAAATTTTGTTGTGGCTTCAAAAAATGTTTTAAATGATCTTGTTCAGCATAGTGATTTAAGTTTAATTTTTCGAGTGGAGACCACTCGAATGATGGCCAGCTGAGATCCACAAGCATTCTGCTTGCTCTAGAACCTCAGACAGTAGAAGTTTACTGTTTAAAACATCCAGATGAGCAGGCAGGTAATAAATTACCTTTTACAGACTACATTCTGCTGACATGCTTTCCAGATCAAACTTTACAGCTTAGCAGTAAAACAACTACCATCAAATTATCCATGTATAGCCACAATCCACTGTCCCATCTGCTTTCAATTGTGCCATTGGGTATTTTTTTAGGTGCTGCACTAATTTATACTCTGCAGTTATAGAACTTGTTCTTGAGTGCATTGGAATCTTTGGAATTTTATTTCAACCATTTGCTCTCTTTAAACTGTTAACTTTTTAAAAATTTGTTCTTGGGATGAGAACATTGCTGGCAAGGAGGGTTTGGAAGGTGTTGTCTTGGTGGGTTGCTACAGTGCATCTTGTAGATGTTACACACTGTTGCCGCTGTGTGGCAGTGGTGAAGGGAGCAATTCACCAAACTCCTTCGACAGCCTTCCAAACCCATGACCTCTATCATCTAGGACAAGGGCAGCAGGTAGATGAGAACATCACCACCTGCAACTGCCCCTCCAAGTCACACACCATCCTGAATTGGAAATTATGCCATTCCTTCACTGTTGTTGGATCAAAATCCTGGAACTCCCTAACAGCACTATGGGTGTACCTACACCACATGGACTGTAGCAGTTCAAGAAGGAAGCTCACCACTACCTTGAGGGCAATTAAGGATGGGCAGTAAATGCTTGTTTAGCCAATGACACCCAAATCCTGTGAAAGAATAAAAAAATGTTTAAGGTGGTGGATGGGGTGCCAATCAAGTGGGTTGCTTTGTCTTGGATGGCGTCAAGCTTCTTGGGTGCTGTTGGGGGCTGCACTAATCTAGGAAAGTGGAGAGATTCCATCACACTCCTGACCTGTGCCCTGTAGATGATGGGCAGACTTTGGTGAGTTACTCACTGCAGAATTCCCAGCTTCTGAATTGTTCTTGGAGCCACAGTATTGATATGGCTGGTCTGGTTAAGTCAGTGGTAACCCCCAGGTTGTTGGTGGTAATAACATTGAATGTCATGGGGAGCTGGTTAGATTTGTTGCAGATGGTCATTGCTTGGCACTTGTGTGGCTTGAATGTTACTTGGCACTTATCAGCCCTTCAAAACTGTAGGCCTGGAAAACAAGTTGCTCTCACCAGTTATAATCTGTAACTCACATGTTGTGGACTTGTGAAAAGGGCAGCAAATTTAAAAGCTGTGGAGAAATTGTAAGTTGTTAAAGTTATATTTTTTTTGTTTGCATTGTCCACGTAATGACTTATTTTAAAGTGACATTTACATTTTTAAAAAATACTTTATGTTGATAAATTATCTGGCCTTGTCTCCTTTTATTAAATATTTTTTGTTTTACCTTCTATTGATCAGCTAACTTGGCCTTCCAGGGCCATGACATTTATTCCTGCCTGAAGGTTGAAAGAATCTTTATCTTTGTTGTTTCCAAGTTAATCTAATTTCTAAGGCATTATGTGAGATTCAGATTCCTGCCAGAGGGCCCCTTGTCTTTTTTTTACAGCAGCCTGATAATCTATCAATTGTGCTAATGCTTTATAAAAGTCAGTATTTTTTTCTGCATCTTCCTCAACATTGTCTGCCTGTTCCAAAGCTACAATTTTAGATATGCTCTGACCTTAGCAAAACACCATTTTAAAGTTTAAAAATTGCCGACGATTCTTGTAGCGTGCAGAAATGTTGATGACTTCTTGAAAACATTAGTTTATAGGATTATAGGTTTTAGTTTATAGGATTTTGTAATATCTTCCTATTCTTAACAACCAGTTTATTATTATCTAATTTGGGAATAATCTCGGCCTAGCATAGCAATGACACATTGTTACTATCAAAGAGATTATACTTTCTATCCCAGGCTTCTGCTGTAACCTCATATTGTCACGTTATTTTTGAATTCAGGTACCAGTCCATGAAGATGATATAAAGCCTTAGTCTTGATAACTGAATTATTGACAAATTATTTCTAGTTTCTGCATGTTTAGACTTTAGTTTATTTCTGTAACTTTGGTTTTAACTTTATTCCTTTGCTGTTTCAAGTTCTATTTTGTTTTTATGATTATATTACCTCCCTCAGAGAATTCCTTATAAAAAGTGTCCAGTAGTTGCCTTTCCATTGGTGCCATGTCGGATTGTTGCCATTAAGTGATACTGTGCCAGTGTTACATTGTTGTAGCCTGGTCATTTGTTGTTGGAGTATATATTCTTGGCTTCCCCACAGTGTGACTGTATTGAAATAGGAATTTGTGACAATAAACTGACAATATATTGTTACAGCAGAAGCCTAGGATAGATAACATAATCTAATTGATAGTAACAATGTGTCATTGCCATGCTAGCCCAAGATTATACCCAAAGTAGATAATTTGTTCTAGATAATAATAAGATGGTTGTTAAGAATAGGAAGATATTTAAAAATCTTAGAAACTAAAGGTGTGTTTTCAAGGAGTCATCAACATTTCTGCACACTACAAGAATTGTCGGCGATTTTTAAACTTTAAAATGGTGTTTTAAATTCAGAGCATATCTAAAATTGAAGTTTTGGAATAGGCAGACAATTTTGAGGAAGATGCAGAAAAATTACTGACCTTTATAAAACATTAGTACAATTGATAAATGCCATTGTCAATGTCTGAACCAGGGATCAGAAGCTGATCTTGAATCAATACAAACGTCACTTTCTTGATTTTTCTGGTGGAAGCATTTCCAACAAAGAAACTGCACTAAAAATGTGGTTAATGTATTTCCTGTTTTCACAACATTCTGTGTATAAATGCCGTGTTCTTGATCTCTATCCTACTTCCTGCAATTTATCTCTTCCAATTTATCTTTCAAAACAGTCTATTTTATCATTGCAAAAACAGAATTACCTGGAAAAACTCAGCAGGTCTGGCCTTTAAACATTTTTTCACAATAAGACACTTGCAAAATATCAAATTTTATTGTTCCTTCCTTGTACCTTTAGCATAAAATCAGATCTGAAGATCGCCGGCATTGCAAATTATAGTTCACTCGCTACCTAGAGAGTGTTGCTAAATAATGGGGGTCCTGCTACCAAATATAGAAGGACAGAAAATGATGTCTGCTGGGTTATGCAAGAAGCAGCTCCCTGCAATAAAGTAGTATTAGGTTTATCTTGTGGTACAAACTCATCAACTGACATAAATTCCTAAGGGTGCCATAATTTACTGATGAACATAAAGTTTACTGTTTTTGCCATGAAATGATGTTTAGGTTTCACCACATAAAAGGAGATGGTGAAAATTGCCCTAAGTTTGTGAGGTCTGAATTATAATTTTAGAGTGCACTGAATTTGAAAGCACGGCTGTACACTTTGATTTTAATCAGAGTGTAATAATTGCGTTCTTTCAAACCCAATATCTTAGCACTCCATGATATAAAAGCAAAATACTGCGGATGCTGGAAATCTGAAACAAAACTAGAAAATGCTGGAAAAACTCAGCAGGTCTAACAGCATCTGTGGAGAGAGAAACAGAGTTAACGTTGGGAGTCCGTATGACCGTTCCTGGTCAAGGGACCTTCCCTTTGGAGCGTTGAATAAATTGAACATGTTTGTCACTTTTCTTTATCAATGAACATTGTTGTTGGATAATGACACATCTTTTCCAAGTTATCAAGCTCTCCTCTTGACTCTTCCCCCATGCCTTCATTCAAAGTAAGCATTTCAGAGTTGCTTTTACAGAAGTGGGAAAAAAAGCTTTAGCTGAATTAGTTAAGTCTGAGATTAAATTACAATGGTTTTGTTTGGAAGGCCAACAACACTGTGCATTTTACTTAATGTTATGTTGTATTAATGTAAACTGAAAAAGTGGGCAACATTGCAAGTCAACTATTTATGAAATTATGAATTGTTATATCACTGTGGTTTTTAAAGGCTGAGTTATTTAAAATCCCAGAGGCAAACTTTAAACAACTGTCATAATCTATATTTTCAATTGGTGTGCTTTGAGTTGCAGCTCTAAATTCAGGAATAAGACCACCAGTTCCTGAGAGGTTTTTATATCAAACTAAATGAGACATTTATTAATTTACAACAGATTAAACACATGGCTACAAATTACTACTATCATAACATTTAACAAATTCCCAGATTAACCTCCACTAAGGCAACAATAACCAATAGGCTTACCAGACACCAGACAAAATGTTTTCACCGTACAAATTCAAAATGGGGTTCCTTTCTATTTCATTCCTTTGCAGACAATTATACGGACTCGAAATGTTATCTCTGTTTCTCTCTCCACAGATGTCTTTAGACCTGCTGAGTTTTTCCAGCCTTTTCTATTTTTGTTATCATAGCACTCCATTTGACAGTGACCATATAACCTCTTGTGTGGAATATCTGCAAAAAGCCATGGAGCAGTTCCTATCCTTTGTTGCTTTTTTGACTAGCCCATGTGTGCTGGATGATTTTTAAAAAAAAACTGATTTCACTTACCAAAATACATCAATTCATGAAAATTTGTAACTTAATTTAGTAGACTTTATGGATCACTACCTATTAGTGAAAGTCCAAGCAATGTTATTTGTATATCACATTTCATGTAAAAATACTGAAAAAAATATTATTCACCAGATTGCAAGTATGTATCTAATATTCTACAAGAAATAAAAAATGGAGACTTAATTTAAAATAAATAGGTCTTCTATTCCGTGCCAGGCAGTGATCATGTTACTCAAGCTGAAATATACCATTGTGTCCTTACTTTGAGTATCAGCTCCGCTGTCTTAAAATCTCAAATGTGGCAAAATCATGCTCAGCAAACTGAGTCCATTTTAGATTTAGAGAGAATGCTGCAGTTTGATGCAACATAATTTGCATTGCAATGTTACCCACTTTTTCAGTTTACATTAATACAACATAACATTAAGTTAAATGCAAAACAAAAACAAAAATACTTGGAAAAACTCAGCAGGTTTGGCAGCACCTGTGGAGAGGAGCACAGTTAACGTTTCGAGTCCGCATGACTCTTCAATAGAACTAAGGAAAAATAGAAAAAAAGGAAAAATAGTAAGTTAAATGCATTGAGTGTAGTTGGCCTTCCAAACAAAACCACAGTAATTTAATCTTGGATTTAACTAACCCAGCTAAAGCTTTTCTTTCCATTTCTGTAAAAGCAACTCTGAAGTGCCTACTTTGAATGAAGACATGGGGGAGGCAAAAGAGGAGAACTTCTTAACTTGGAAAAGATGTCATTATCCAACAAAAATGTTCATTGATAAAGAAAAGTGACAATCATGTTCAGTATATTCAGTGCTCCAAAAGGAAAGTCCCTTGACCAGGAAATAATAATTCATAGCGTCAGCTAAGGTTAAAAACATTACAAATGTGAAGGTGCCACTTATTTCACACACATTACGGCTTACTTTGTAAAGAAAAAATGTGAAGAATACTCCTTAAACAAAAACACTGTATCAGTCACATTTTTGTTGAGATGACAAAGTTATTTTGAAAATACCTGTACCATCTCACCCTGACACTCTGCTCCCCATCTTACCCCTGCACTAGCATTTTGCCTGCCTTCATTATTTCCCCCCATCTCACTCTTGTGCAATTATTTTCCCAAACTCTAACTTTGCTTGACATTACTGCACTTAGTTTTAATTCATTGTATTCAGTGTCATGGAAAGCGAACTGATGATGTAAATCAGAATTTATAATTCTCCATCATAACACATTAAATTCTTGTGCCTGTGTGCACTTCCTGACATCTTTTACCCATACAAATTCCTATGTGCATGTCTATAATCACAACTGTCTGTACAAACTTGTCACAGTGTAGTTACAACTCCTCTCCAAGAAGGTGCACTGCAGCATTAGCACTGGTTGGCTTAATTCCATCTGTATCTCTACCTAATGTGTGTGCTAGGAAATTATTTTCATCCCCTGGTTTATTATCCTGTGTTAAAACCACGATAGCATGCAGCATTGCATGATGCAAATTAAAGGTTGTTATGACACAGCCAATGGTAAAGGCTGAGTTGTTCAGATCTCAGAGGGAAACTTGAAACAACTGTCGTAACCAATTTTTGCAATTTGTATGTTTCAGGATGCAGGCTTTGAATTCAGTTATAATAAGACCACCAAGTCTCGAGGTTTTTTATAAAACTAAATTAAACATTTATTAATTAAAAGTTGTAAGCACGTATTTATGTCTACAAATTACTATGTTAATAACTTGTAAAAAAAATTTCCTAATTAACCTGACTCTCAGTTACACCTCCGTTAAGGCAATAGTAAAACACATACATTTAAACAAACCCCTGGCAAACAGGCACACTCGGGACAGTCGCATTCAAAATGAGTTTTCTTTTTCAGCCCTCGGTCCTCCCAGACAGCAGCTTGAGGTTTACAGGCTGGAGGCTTTAGATCTTAGAATCCCTCTACCTTCTACCAATAACCTTCTCTTCCTTTATACATATTTTCCTCTTTGAATGAAAATTCTCATTGTATCACTTGGTTTTTTGAACTTTACCTTTTCTAACAATAAAACCCTTTCATAACACCAATTTTATTAGTAAGCTTTGGAAAAAGCAAACACATTGTTTGGCTTCCTCTGGCTAGGTGTGATATTTCACCCATTCTTTTGAATACTTTATTTTAAAATACTAATTTTCCCCATTACACTTCACCTTGTAATTTGCCTAATTAACATTTCAAACCTACTTCTCTTCTATACATCAAAGCCTCTAGACCTAAAAACAAAAAAACTGCAGATGCTGAAAATCCAAAACAAAAACAGAATTACCTGGAAAAACTCAGCAGGTCTGGCAGCATCGGCGGAGGAGAAAAGAGTTGACGTTTTGAGTCCTCATGACCCTTCGACAGAACTTGAGTGAATCCAAGAAAGGGGTGAAATAGAAGCTGGTTTAAGGTGTGTGTGTGTGTGTGTGTGTGTGTGTGTGTGTGTGTGTGTGTGGGGAAGTGGAGGGGGTTGGTGTGGTTGTAGGGACAAACAAGCAGTGATAGATAGAAACAGATCATCAAAAGATGTCACAGACAACAGAACAAAAGAACACATAGGTGTTAAAGTTGGTGATATTATCTAAACGAATGTGCTAATTAAGAATGGATGGTAGGGCACTCAAGGTATAGCTCTAGTGGGGGTGGGGGGGAGCATAAAAGATTTAAAAATAATGGAAATAGGTGGGAAAAGAAAAATCTATATAATTTATTGGAAAAAACAAAAGGAAGGGGGAAGAAACAGAAAGAGGGTGGGGATGGAGGAGGGAGCTCAAGAGCTAAAGTTGTTGAATTCAATATTCAGTCCCGAAGGCTGTAAAGTGCCTAGTCGGAAGATGAGGTGTTGTTCCTCCAGTTTGCGTTGGGCTTCACTGGAACAATGCAGCAAGCCAAGGACAGACATGTGGGCAAGAGAGCAGGGTGGAGTGTTAAAATGGCAAGCGACAGGGAGGTTTGGGTCATTCTTGCGGACAGACTGCAGGTGTTCCTCTACATTGGAGAGGCCAAACGTAAACTGGGCGACCACTTTGCAGAACACCTGCGGTCTGTCCGCAAGAATGACCCAAACCTCCCTGTCGCTTGCCATTTTAACACTCCACCCTGCTCTCTTGCCCACATGTCTGTCCTTGGCTTGCTGCATTGTTCCAGTGAAGCCCAACGCAAACTGGAGGAACAACACCTCATCTTCCGACTAGGCACTTTACAGCCTTCGGGACTGAATATTGAATTCAACAACTTTAGCTCTAGAGCTCCCTCCTCCATCCCCACCCTCTTTCTGTTTCTTCCCCCTTCCTTTTGTTTTTTCCAATAAATTATATAGATTTTTCTTTTCCCACCTATTTCCATTATTTTTAAATCTTTTATGCTCCCCCCCACCCCCACTAGAGCTATACCTTGAGTGCCCTACCATCCATTCTTAATTAGCACATTCGTTTAGATAATATCACCAACTTTAACACCTATGTATTCTTTTGTTCTGTTGTCTGTGACATCTTTTGATGATCTGCTTCTATCTATTACTGCTTGTTTGTCCCTACAACCACACCAACCCCCTCCACTTCTCTCCCCCAACTCAACTGCCCCCCCCCCCCCCCCCCCCCCCCCCCCCCCCCCCCCCCCCCCCCCACCACCACACACACACCTTAAACCAGCTTCTATTTCACCCCTTTCTTGGATTCACTCAAGTTCTGTTGAAGGGTCATGAGGACTCGAAACGTCAACTCTTTTCTTCTCCGCCGATGCTGCCAGACCTGCTGAGTTTTTCCAGGTAATTCTGTTTTTGTTTTAAAGCCTCTAGACCAGCTGGCTTGAATCCAATTAAGGCACAGACACAGACACCACTAGAACTCTATTCTAAAGTAATTTCCAATAACATTATAGACATTATTATATCTTCTTGACAAGGCATTGATATTGTGTGGGTCACCAGGCACCACTACTGATGGTATACCTTCATACCAAAATAAATGAACTTCATGTGTTGACAGTGGCAGAAAGCCAACTTTTGTGGGTCCTGAGAATGTAGGTGAGTGACTTAGAAGCGCATCTTTCTCCCAAATGCCTTCCAAAAAGAAAGAAAAGCACTGGTGGTACACTGATTTTAAATAAGTTTGGCAGTCATCTGTAGCTATTTCAGATCTACTCTCTGGGAGCCTAAACAGAATGTTGAAAATGCCTCAAACTTTCATTTATTTTGCCTAAAAATATATCCTAAGACTAACTCAGAGAAACATCACCTACTGCTAAGTGAGAATTTCTTCACATCCCCAGCTAACTAATATCCTTATAATTTCTGAGAGATTGTCAGGCTGTGGTTTAGTCATGTGGATGCAATGCTGGATTGAGACTATCCAGATTAACTTTGTTTAAGACATTTACTGTCCTCTGTGGGTAGACCATTGTCCGCATTTGAAACCTTATATATGAGAGAATAAGATTGTTGTTTTAGCTGCACTGTAGTTTTCCCGAACTGTTAAGGATACCCAGGTTGAAAAATAAGCTGCAAAACATATAGACATCAAGTTCAATTCCTGGCCAGAATTGCTCATCTGTGGTTTTTTTTTTAAAAATGGTCTGTTTACATTGGTCTATAAACAAAAGAGCTGATTCTGGTAGATGGTTTATATGAAGTGCAAACAGTAAGATTTAATGATGTTGGGCAATGCAGTTATGCTCTCAAGACATAACCATCACTAAATATTTTGGTCTGGGTCTGGATCTAGGTGTAACAAACTAGTGGTAATTTGAAGTTTTAATACCAGGAAAAGTTGAGGAGGAGAAGGGATGACTTCAAATATTTGTTTTCTTTCCATAATAAGTGGGTTCCCACTGTAAAGATGCTCAGTACCATAGGGAAATTATTTACTGTTGTTAATTCTGCCCCAGTATGCTATTCTGTTCATTAAATGCTAATGAATAATTTATCATCTTTGGAAATTAGTTTGTCAAACTTTGCATCACATTCCTTGAGTTACTTATGCTAGGAATGGCTGAGATTTTGATATTGTGATTTAATATCCGGGAGATCAAGATGTAGAATCGGTTTGGGTGGAGATGAGGAATAGTAGGGGAAAAAAGTCATTAGTGGGAGTGGTCTACAGGCCCCCTAACAGTAGCCGCAATGTAAGACAAAGTATTTAAGAGAAAATATTGTGTGCTTTTGATAAAGGGATGACAATATTCATGGGTGATTTTAATCTACACATGATCTGGAAAAATCAGATTGGCAGTAATAGCCTAGGTGAGGAGTTCTTAGAATGCTTTCGAGAGAGTTTTTTTAGAGTAGCATGTTCTGGAACCAACCAGGGAGCAGGTTATATTAGACTTGGTATTGTGTAACATGACAGGATTAATTAATGACCTCAGAAAAAAGGCATCCCTAGGTAGTGTGGGGACGAAAGCTGAGCTAGCTGAAGTGAACTGGGAAACCAGGCTAGAGGATAGATCAGTAGAGAAGCAGTGGCAGACATATAAGGTGATATTTCAGAATATTCAGAATAAGTACATTCCCGCTATAAAGAAAAATTCTAAGGGGAGGAATCACCATTCGTGGTTAACTAAAGAAGTTAAGGAAAGCATCAAATTTAAGGAAAAAGCATACAATTCCGTAAAGATGAGTGGCAGGACAGATGATTTGACAGAATATAAAGAACAGCATAGAATGGCTAAAAGGTTAATCAGGCGAAAGAAATTAGAGTATGAGAGGAAGCTAGCTAGAAATTCAAAAATGGAAAGCAAGAGTTTCTACAGATACTTAAAAAGGATAAGAGTAAGTAAAGTGAGTGTTGGTCCTCTAGGGAGTGACAATGGGGAGTTAAAGGTAGATAAAAGGATATGGTGGAAGAAATGAGCAAATATTTTGCTTCTGTGTTCACTATAGAGGGTACAAAAAACATTCCAGTAATAGCTGCAAATCAGGAGGTAAACGGGAGAAAGGAACTTGGTGAAATTGAAATCACTAGGGAAATGGTACTGAGCAAATTGATGGAGTTGCAGGCTGGCAAGTCTGCGGGTCCTGATGGACTACATCCTAGGGTCTTAAAAGAGGTGGCTAATGAGGTAGTCGATGCGCTGGTATTAATTTTCCAAAATTCTCTAGAACATGTTCCATCAGACTGGAAAGTGGTAAATATAACTCCTCTATTCAAGAAGGGAGGGGGGCAGAAAACAGGAAACTAGAAGCCAGTTAGCTTGACATCTGTCGTGGGGAAGTTATTGGAATCAGTCATTAAGGAGGTTGTAGCTGGGCACTTAGAAGAGCTCAAGGCAATTGGGAAGAGTCGGCATGGTTTTGTGAAAGGAAAATTATGTTTAACCAATTTATTGTGGAGTTTTTTGAAGGAATAACATGCACAGTGGATAAAGGGGAGCTTGTAGATGTACTGAACTTGGATTTCCAGAAGGCATTTGATAAGGTACAACATCAACGATTATTACGGAAAGTAAAAGTTTGGGGGTAACATATTAGTATGGATAGAAAATTGGCTGGCTGGCAGAAAGCAGAGGGTTTGCATAAATGGGTATTTTTCTGATTGGCAGTATGTGATGAGTGGAGTCGACAGGGCTCTATACTGGAGACTTAACTTTTTACGATTTAGATGAGGGGGGTGAAGACATGGTAGCTAAATTTGTAGATGACACAAAGATAGGTAGGAAAGTATGTTGTGAAGAGGACATGAGGAGGTTGCAGATGGATATAGATAGGTTGAGTGAATGGGCAAAGATCTGGCAAATGGAGTATTTTGTGGGAAAATGTGAAATTGTTCACTTTGAAGAACAAAAAAGCAGATTATTACTTATATGGAGAATGGCTGCATAATTCTGAAGTGCAGAGGGATCTAGGTGTTCTAGTACATGAGTCACAATAAATTAGTATAACAGGTACAGCGAGTAATTATGAAGGCTAATGGAATTCTATCCTTTATTCCAAGAGGGATTGAACATAAAAGTAAGGATGTTACACTTCTGTTTTACAGGGCAATGGGGAGACCGCACCTTGAATACTGTACGCAGTTTTGGCCTCCTTATTTAAGGAAGGATGTAAATGCATTGGAGGCGGTTCAAAAGAAGTTTACTAGATTGATACCTGGGATGAGTGCGCTGTCTTATGAGGAAAGGTTGGACAGACTGAGCTTGTTTCCACTGGAGTTTAGAAGAATGAGGGATGATTCGATTGAAGTATACAAGATCCTGATTGGCCTTGACAACTTAGACAGCAAAAGGATGTTTCCTTTTGTGGGTGAGCCTGGAACTAGGGGGCACTGTTTTAAAATTAGGGGTCGCCCTTTTAGGACAGAGATGAGGAGAATTTTTTTCTGAAGGTTGTGTGACTTAAAGGTGTTGGAGGGTCACTGAAAATTTTTAAGGCAGTGGTAGAAAGATTCTTGTTAGGCAAGGGAATTAAAGGTAATTGGGGTTAGATGGGAACGTGGAAATCGAAACACGAGAAGATCGGCCATGATCTTATTGAATGGTGGAGCAGGCTCGAGGGGCCGAATGGTCTACTCCTGTTCCTATTTCTTATGTTCTTATAGATTGTGAAGTGTTCACACAAAGCTCAACGTAAGCACCTCATCTTTCGACTAGACACTTCACACCCCTCCGGAATCAATGTTGATCTGAACACTTTCAGGTCACAACTCCAGCCCCCATTTTGTTTCCTTTTCCTTTGTGGGTTTCAATTTTATTCTCATTTTACTCCTGCTTTTGCTTTCAGATGTCAGCTGTTCATCATTCTGTCATTCACACCTCCTCTAGACACATTTTTATTTCAAACGCAGACTGGGTGACTGCTTTGCAGAACACCTTCAGTCTGTCCGCAAGCATGACCCAGACCTCCCTGTCGCTTGCCATTTCAACACTCCACCCTGCTCTCATGCCCACATGTCCATCCTTGGCCTGCTGCTTTGTTCTGGTGAAGCTCAACGCAAACTGGAGGAACAGCACCTCATCTTCCGATTAGGCACTTTACAGCCTTCCGGACTGAATATCGAGTTCAACAATTTTAGATCATGAACTCTCTCCTCCATCCCCACCCCCTTTCCGATCCCCCCCCTTTTTTTTCAATAATTTATATAGATTTTTCTTTTCCCACCTATTTCCATTATTTTTAAATGTATTTCCATCCATTGTTTTATCTCTACCTTTTAATCTATTTCGATCCCTTCCCTTCACCCCAACCCCACTTGGGTTATCTGTACCTTGCTCGTCCTGCTTTCTACCCTTAATTAGCACATTCCTTAGCTAATATCACCACCTTCAACACCTCTTTGTCCTTTTGTCTATGACATCTTTTGGCTATCTCCACCTATCACTGGCCCTCTATCCAGCTCTACCTGCCCCACACCCCCTTAAACCAGCTTATATTTCACCTCTTTTCTATTTTTACTTAGTTCTGTTGAAGAGTCATAAGGACTCAAAACGTTAACTGTGTTCCTCTCCGCAGATGCTGCCAGACCTGCTGAGTTTTTCCAGGTATTTTTATTTTTATTTTGGATTTCCAGCATCCGCAGTTTTTTGCTTTAATCTTTTGTTTCTTTAATTGTCCCATTACCACTCCCTTTGGCCTTGCATCATCAACTCTTATTATGTAATCTCCTGTATTCCATACTATTCTGGACCTTCTCTTTTGTTCTTTTTCCATCCTTCATCGCCTGCTCCCCCCGCCCCCTGCTCTTAAAAACCTCCTGCATCTGTAACATCTCTCAGTTCTGATGAAAGGTCACTGACCTGAAACGCTAACTCTTCACTGATGCTGCCTGACCTGCCGAATATTTCCAGCATAAAAACAAAAAAACTGCGGATGCTGGAAATCCAAAACAAAAACAGAATTACCTGGAAAAACTCAGCAGGTCTGGCAGCATCGGCGGAGAAGAAAAGAGTTGACGTTTCGAGTCCTCAGTTCTGTCGAAGGGTCATGAGGACTCGAAACGTCAACTCTTCTTCTCCGCCGATGCTGCCAGACCTGCTGAGTTTTTCCAGGTAATTCTGTTTTTATTTCCAGCATTTTCTGTTTTTATCTCAGGTTTCCAACTTTCGCAAATATTTTGCTTTTATTAATTTTTTTTTAACGTAGTTTGGGCCACCTTAAGTTAGTTGTTGACAGGGTTTGTTTAAGCCTCTGGAGTTTCTGTGAGCTTGTGACGTCAAGCCTACAGTGGTGTAATCTTTTGTGTCTGCCAGACAATCCTTATTGGCCTAGGTCTGGGTTTTTCCCGTTTCATTTGCATAACATTCTGTCAGCTTGCATGCCTTTCTATGTGCATCACTGGCAAGCTGACTGCTTCCGAGACCAGAAGAAGACATTACTTTGCAGTTAAGACTTTAAAAAAAAAATCTTTTCGTTTAAAACCGCACTGTTGCAATGTATGCTTAAAAAAAGCATCAAGTGGCAATCTGGATTTCTGTGCAGGTAACGTGGTTTTGATCATGTGCTGGCTTGTGTTGCAGAAAGCGAGCGAGACAAGAGAATCTGAGTATTGATTTAAGAACTCTTGAGCAAGGAGGCTTTTGTTCGGGGGAATCGGAGCCAAAACTTGCTGTGCTGCATCTTTTTTTTTTAAAGTCCAATTTTGAAAGCATAATTAGTTTGTAATCAGTTCTCTGTTCTCAAGCAAGTTGACTATTTTACAATTTTCTCTACACAGCACTTCCTCTTTTTGCAATGATGCATCAGACTGCAATACTCAAAGGAGAAAAAATGGCAAGTTTCTTAGACATTTTCTTTTTCAAGTTCAATCTGATTAAGCCCAATAACGCCTTTTCTTGTCTAACTCTCTCCAGAAATTAAGGTTTTATAGTTAAGGGTAAAATTTATTGTTATTGCTCGATCTGAAAGGTGTGCAATTTATTTCAGTGCTTTTGAATCTGGATATTCCGTGGCCCTTATGCTTGGAATTCACTCTGAACAGTTAGTTTAAAGACTGAGGTCATTCTCCCACACGGTGGATAGGAGAACGGATTGTATCACATCATTTAGTTTAATTCAGTTTTGTATTACTTTGGAGCAAACTTTATCCATTTAATTTGCTGCTTTTTTATTTTGCTTCCTCTTTTAATTTTGACTGGAATTTTGGAATTCTGAATAAGGAATCAGGGTTGGAGTAAAACAACTGATATAGTAAGTCATGGAAAAAACTGTTCAGTGTTGAGATCAGGGAGATTTGAGTATCAAATGAGTAGTACAATTGTAGATTGTTGTGCCTAAAGTATAATGTCCTTAACACTCTCGGGCTTCTGTTCGTCTGCATCTGACAACTTACTTGTGCATTATTTCAGCTTCTATATTGTATTAATGAATAAAGTTTATACAGCAATAACACTGTGCCTTGGGTTGCTGCCAGTGTATTGCAGAAGTTGGGACTTGGGGTTCAGTAGGTGTGTCAGTACTTAAAGCAGGTCCTCCAAACAGATAAGTGTAAAAGCTTTGCTTTGGGAGCAAGGGAGAACCTGCTCAGTGCTTTTGCAAAAAGATAATTGAGAGGCAGATTTTTCCTGGTCAGTGAAAGGAGAAGGCTACAAGTTCCAATTTTTTCCCTCCATATTCAAATGTTTTGTGTTCTAAACAGTGTTATAGCACAAAGTGAAATGAAAGTTATGTCTTTTAAAACAAACCATCATTGCCTGGTGTGTGCAGAAAGTAACCTAAAGTGATTGTGATGTTCTTTTTGAAACTGCAATTCTGCTGTTTCTTTTCTGAGTCTGTATATAAAGCATATATTTGCATTTTTAAATAAAGATATTTGTGTTTGCGAGACATTACATTTAATCCAGTGGCTCATATATTTTATTTTCAATCTGCAAATTCAGCTTAGGGGTTTTTAGATTAGCTAGCTCTTGTTAAATTCAGATTGTGGGAAAATATAACCACATGTCCGCTTTCCTTGTTTAACCTTCTTTCTGCTCCCAGAGTTACAGACCCTATACAAAAACAGAATTACCTGGAAAAACTCAGCAGGTCTGGCAGCATCGGCGGAGAAGAAAAGAGTTGACGTTTCGAGTCCTCATGACCCTTCGACAGAACTTGAGTTCGAGTCCAAGAAGGAGTTGAAATATAAGCTGGTTTAAGGTGTGTGGGGAGTGGGGTGGGGGGACAGAGAGAGAGAGAGAGAAGTGGAGGGGGGGTGTGGTTGTAGGGACAAACAAGCAGTGATAGAAGCAGATCATCAAAAGATGTCAACGACAATAGTACAATAGAACACATAGGTGTTAAATTGTGTTCTATTGTACTATTGTCGACATCTTTTGATGATCTGCTTCTATCACTGCTTGTTTGTCCCTACAACCACACCCCCCCCTCCACCTCTCTATCTCTCCGCCCCCCACACACACACCTTAAACCAGCTTATATTTCAACTCCTTCTTGGACTCGAACTCAAGTTCTGTCGAAGGTCATGAGGACTCGAAACGTCAACTCATTTCTTCTCTGCCGATGCTGCCAGACCTGCTGAGTTTTTCCAGGTAATTCTGTTTTTGTTTTGGATTTCCAGCATCCGCAGTTTTTTTGTTTTTTTTACAGACCCTATAAATGTGTGGGTCTAGATTTCTGCTGCCACAATAAGTACTTTAGCAATTTAAACACGGGGACTGGATTTTACACTCGTTGCGGGCCGGTTTGAAGGTGGGGGATGGGGGGTCATGTAAAGTTCAACAAGTGGGCTCCCCACAGCCTACGTGCCTGCCCTCAACCTGTCTGAAATTTTACAGAGTGAGAGGGAAGTGTGGGCAGCCTATTCATCCTTGGGCCTGTTGACGCCCTTAAAGGGCTGCTTAAGGGCCCCATCTTGCCCCCACCCTATTTTACCTGTAGCGGGGGAGGCCTTTGCCATGCCAGAAGCCCAGAAGCTTTAGCTGTGTGTCAGGCAATCCTCCCCACAGCCTCTTGAACCCGGCCCCCCACCCCCTCTCATTGAGACCCCCCGAACTCGGACTTTCCTGGGCTCCTGGGCATGGTGGGATCACCTGTTATCCCAGCTGTGGCCGTCACTCCCAGCAGGCACTGCTGGGACTACAAAACTGCTGCCCATTTAATCGGCTGTCTGCTCTCTAAGGCATTACTTCCTCCCAAGATGGGGCAGCAGTCTTGTGTTAAAGCAGTTAATGTTGCTCCTAGCATTAAATTGCTATGGGGCAGCCATTGGGGTTGTGACATTTTAGCCTCAGGTGGGGACAGGGGGGACGAATCTGTGGGGCCCTGTAAAATCCAGCCAGGGAGCTAGCACAAAAATGTTGCTCCCTCCCCAACAATTGATATCAAATAAGCACCTTAAAAGCAGAGGGATGATTCTCAAAGTTATGTACTGTAAATTGCAACATGTAATTGTTTCTCCTTACCTGTGCTAACTTGCTTTTGTTTGAATTTATTCAATTTCTCTTACTGGGTGGTGCAATGAGTCAATCACCTCTGGGTTTGAGTTTAACTAGGATTGAAGGAATGAAAGAATATTAATCAGCTGTTAGGATTTGTAGTGAAATTGAGTTTATAGGACTATTAACCTGGAATGGACGCTGGAAACTTCTGAGAATTGTCTTTGAAATAGCCAGTTTTAATCAGACTGAAAGGTTGCCTGGAGTGGGAAATGGGGGAAAAATGGTCTTTTTAGCTAGCTTTACACTAACTCTTCCATCTTTCAGTTATTATGTTTTCAACTTTCTTGCCCCAAGAAGCAAAAGTTGCATAAAGATATTTTGAACTGGATCCCAGTGTTTACTAAACCTAGGAAGTAGGGATGAATCCCGCTTCTATCCAGCTTTACTCACTTTCCCATGTGCTTTTGTAAGAGAGTAGCTGATGGCCCGAATGTGATGTCTGATCAGTGATTGGCACCTTTTTCTTTAACAAAGGCCGAAGAGGATGTTTTTTTTTCAAAATGACATTGGTGGCTGTCAATTTGCTGGTATTGCCTTGTATTACCTTTTTCATATACAGGTTTTTGACTTTTCGAACTGTGCCATTTTATTGAATAGTTAAGCTGTAATTGATCCACTTTTTCTTGTGACTCAAAATGGGCAGAATATCTTCTTTAGCCCTAAGTTCTGCATTTTGAAACGAAACTGATTACGAAGTGTAGCAAACAACAACAAACAACAGTAAGATAAGATCAGACTAGGGATTTTTTTTTGAAAGTTAATTAGTCATCTGATGCGTGTACAAGTGACTGTGCGTGAAATTATTTCAGTTTACGCATGGTGGGGGTGGGGGTGGGGTACCTGGTTCCTAAGAGACTAACAGCAAGCCTAAACTGACAGCTAGACAGCAAAACAAGTTGGAAAGCAAATGGATAAAAGTGGTTTATTGTCTATATGCAACGTGATTGGCATGCAATCATGTATGGAACTTTTTTGTATGGATTTTGCTGACATTTGAACATTTTAGCGTACTGAAATGTTTTAAAATTTGGCTTTTTAATTCGGCATGGTTCCAATGACTTTCTCTGCCTATAAAGAAGTCAACAAACACTATTTGACTATGCTTCAAAAACTACACCTTCCACAGTGTCTTTTAATGTAGTGACTCTTCATCCCATGGCTCCTAACAGAAGCATTATTAAACAAAACATGACACCAAGACATGCAAGATGACCAAAAGCATGGTTAAAGAGGAAGGTTTTAAGGGCTGTCTTAAAGGGGTGAAGTGAGGTAGAGAGGTGTAGGCAGGGAATTCCGAAGCTTGGGGCTTAAACAACTGTCACCAATGGTGGAGCGTTTAAAAATGGGGATGCGTAAGAGGCCAGAGCTAGAGAAGTAGGTATCTAATGGGTAATATGGCTGGTGAAGATTACAGAGATGGGGAAAGCCAAGGCCGTGGAGGGATTTGAAAATAAGCATGGGAACTTTAAAATCAAGATATTGCTTCACCTGCAGCCAGTGTAGGTTAGTGAGCACAGGAGTGATAGCAGAACAGGACACGCTGTGAGTTAAGTCACAGGCAGCAGTGTTTTGGATGACCTCATGTTTCTGGGAAATAGAATGTGGGAGACCAGCCAGAGTGCGATGAAATAGTCAAGTTTAGAGGTAGTGATGACATGGATGAGGGTTTCAACGACAGATGAACCGAGATAGGGGCAAAGTCAGGTGATGGAAAGTCAGGAGGTGGAAACAGGTGGTCTTAATAATGGCACGAATATGAGTTCAGAAGCTCATCTTTGGATCAACGTGACATCCAGGTTACAGACATTTCTAATCTCAGATTGTTGCCAGGACGAGGGATGGAGTCTGTAGCTCGGGAACAGAGTTTGGAACATGGACAGAAAAAAATGCCTTCAGTCTTCTCAAATTGGAAGAACTTTCTGCTCATGCAGTACTGGATGTCAGATAAGGAATCTGATAATTTGGCAACAGTGGATGAGTCAAGAGCTGGGTGTCATCAGTGTGCAAGTAAAAACTAATGCTTTGCCTTTGGATGATGTTGCTGAGTGACAGCAAGTAGACTGGAAATAGGAAGGGCCCAAGGATAGCTCCTTGGGGGACACCAGAGGTAACAGTGTGGTTGTGGGAAGAGAAGCCATCACAATTGATTCTCTGGCTATGATTAGATAGGTAAGAATGGAACCCAGGTAAGAGCAGTCCCAGCAAACTAGGTGACAGTGGAGAGGGGTTGTTGGAGGATGGTGTGGTCAACCGTGTCAAAGGCTACAGACAGGTCAAGAAGGATGAGGAGGGAAAGTTTACCTTTGTCACAGTCACATAGGACGCCATTCATGCCTTTGATAGGAAATGCTCTGGTACTGTGGCGGGGCAGAAACCTGGTGGGAGGGATTCAAAAATGGAGTTCTGGGAAAAATGGGAACACAACTTAGGAGGCAACAAAAAGGGCTTTGGAGAAGAAAGGGAGGTAGGAGATGAGATGATAGCTTGCAAAGACGTTAGGGTCAAGGGTTGTTTTTTTTGAGTAGAGGGGTGATGATGGCCGATTTAAGAGAGAGAGGGACAGCACCTGAAGAGAGAACCACTTACAGTATCAGTAAGTCAGACTTGATACTGTAACTGTGAAGTTGCTTACTGTAACAAAAACAGAAAATACTGGAAAAACTTAACAGGTCTGACAGCATCTGTGGAGAGAAAAACAGAGTTAATATTTCGAATCCATATGACCCTTCTTCAGCTCTGAAGAAGGGTCGTACGGACTGAAAACGTCAACTCTGTTTCTCTCTCCACAGATGTTGTCAGACCTGCTGAGTGTTTCCAGCATTTTCTGTTTTTGTTTCAGATTTCCAGCATCTGCAGTATTTTGCTCTCATTTAAGTTGCTTACTGTAACCTGCATCAACCTATATAAAGCTGCACTGATTTTGCAGTAATAATAACACTGAGGCGATCAGTACTTGCCATTATTATGGATTAAATTGGACAGCAACTTCCAGAGCCCACACATGCGCAATTCAATGTGGAGACCCAGAAGTTGCTATCTGATTTACTCTGCTCTATTATATGCTGTGTCCCCCAAGGATCATATGCTGTGCTATACCGGTACCTCACTGAGGGAGACAGTGTTGAAATCCATGGAAGGGCATGAAGGACTGCTGCATTCTGATTTAAGTGCATTTCTAGCAGTGTGATGTCTTCTTTACTGCCAAACAATCTCTGGCACTGGAAATGTAATTTTATGAGTGTGGTGATTCATTCCTTCATTATTTAAAATACAAGACTTCTAATAATAATTACATTACTTTTGTTTACATTTCTTGGTTTTGCATCTTAGTGTGTTAGTGTGGCTACTTCAAACTGGTTGAAGAACCAGGCTGTTGCTTTCTCTGCTCACATGGGCCTCAGATTCCTTGCAGACGGCATAGGAACATCCAACTTAGCAGGAGTAGACCATTTGGCCCTTCTCTGCCATTTAATAAGATCATGGTCTCAACTCCACTCTCCTGTTTGCCCCCCCCCCATAACCCTTGACCCCCTTGTCTACCAAAAATCTGTCTAACTCTGCCTTGAATAAATTTAATGACCCAGCCTCCAGTGTTCTCTGGGGAAGAGAATTCCACATACTAATAACCCTCAGAGAAAATAATTCTCCTCATCTCAGTCTTAAAATGGAGACATATGAATTAGGAGCAGGAGTAGCCCTCTTATTCTTAAACTGTGTCCCTGAGTTCTATCCTCCCTACAAGAGGAAACATCTTCCTGGTATCCACCCTATCAAGTACCTTCAGGCTCTTGTATCTTTCAATAAGATCACCTCTCATTCTGCTAAACTCCAATGGGTATAGGCCTAACCTGTTCAACCTTTCTTCATAAGATAAACCCTTCATCCCAGGAATGAGTTGAACAGGCACTGCACTGGATCAGATGCCTGATGACAGCAAGTTGCCACTCAATAATCCTCAAAGGGCAGCTGTAAAAGGCAGAAAGACAGACTTGCATTTATGTAGCACTTTTCATGACCAATTAGTGCCTCAAAGAGCTTTACAGCCAATGAAGTACTTTTTGAAGTGTAGTCATTGTTATAGAAAATGAATAATGAGGAGTGAGCACAGTTCCTTTGCCACTGACCATAACATTTGGGCCAATGGAGGAACCATCTGGTGCAGTTAAGTAGGCTGGATGGTCCAAATATTCACTCTGGCATGCTGTGGCATTGAATGGTAAAATGATCAACCACAGAGCAAGTTAATGATTTAACCATGCTGTCACCAATAGGGAGCTGTCCTAAAGATAAACAATAAATCAGATACATTTGCATATTGAATTGTCTCTGGTGAGAGATCACTTTTTGCATGATGTTGTTTTAACATGTCTTAATGGTTACTGTCATGAACTACTTATGCTTCCAACAAAATAATTTTCTGTAAGGACCTTTTTTAATCATTTTAAGCATGTGATATAATTTCTAATATTTGATTGGTATTTACTGTTTCTCTGGAGTTGATACTGTGGGCTATAGTGTTGCAGCAATGTCCTTTTTTGTTTGAACTTTTTTTTTTACAAATAACAGTTTTACTATGTCATGTGCTATTTATTGTTTTACTTGTTGCTTTTATAAATGTTTTGCACTTATTTTCTCAGCTCCAATGTTTCATTTTCTGTACAAAGTAAAGCTGTATAATCCAACACTGCCATCAACCTAATTGAAAAGAAAAATACTATGGAATCTGGAAATTTGAAATAAAAACAAAATGTTGGAAATACTCTGCTGGTTAGGCAGCATCCATGGAGAGAGAGAGAAAGTTGATGTTTCAGGTTGATACCCTCGATGAAAGGTCATTGGCCTGAAATGTCAACTCTGTCCTCTACAGCTGTTGCCTGACCTGCTGAGTATTTCCAGCATTTTCTGTTTTTATTACTGCCATCAAGCCCATTATTTAATGAAAAAGAGCCTGCCACACAACTTTAGAACTACTCATTCTTCTCTACCTGGTAGTCATGTGACATGGGTTGGTTTGGTGCACTGTGGATGTTATAGCTATACAGGAGCAGGGTGAAACTCGCCTGATGCAGCTATCATACATGCGTTTATCATCAATCAGCGGAGAACTCCGCCCAAGCTCAGGTGGAACTTTCAGCTCGAGCTCCAGAACAGTTGACTTATTGAGGAGGGGTGGGTTAACTTCCTGGAGATGGTTCTAATAATAATTAAACATTTTCATGGATAAAGTTGTATTTCCTCTTGATCCATTCTTTTTATGTGTTATGTTATTTGTACTTGAATGCTCTCACTTAAGGGAAGAGAAATGGCAGATAACAATGTCTGAGGAAATGATTTGAGCAATTTGTTTGCTTGTTATTACTTGCTGCTCACCCATACAGTCATGTGCCAGCACAGAGGAGGGCATTGGGCCCATGGATCTATGCCAGTGCTCTGTAGAGCAATCCATTGGTCCCCCACTCTATCCCCATGACCCTGCAAGTTTATTTTCCTCAAGTGCCCATCCAGTTTCCTTTTGAAATTATTCATCCTCTGCTTCTACACCTACATAGGCAGTGAGTTCCAGGTCATTACCACTCACTACTTTAAAAGAAAAGTTCTTCATCATATCCCCCTTCCCCAATAGCCCTTACCCAAAATCTTAAATCTGTGCCCCCTAGTCCTTGTACCATCAACTTAATAGGAACAGCTTTTGTTTTCTCAACCTTATCTAAACCTGTCATCATCTTGCACACATCTGATAAATATGATTGATATTTCTGGGGGAAAAATGACCCATTTTTTCATTTTTCTCCTGATCACTCATCCTTCATGACAGTTAACAAGCAGCTTGATTCAATTGGTCACATTTAATCAATGGACATTTGGCTGCAAAGAGCACTTATTGTTGAATTACCAGTCATAAATTTGTTTGATTTACAGATGTGGTATCCTGAAGTGCAACAGTTTTGATGTGCTTGTTGCCATTAAGGTCTTGATGATGGTTGCACACTAGCTGAAAATTTTAAATTATACAGATGCTTTAGAATTGTGAATTATAGAACATTAATATTGCATTTTTGATTTATTTTTCTTTTAATCTTGGCAAAAAGACATGTCACTGTAGGGTTAACATTTGTTCTGGTAATTTAGGACCATCCAGGGAGAACTGTAAATGAATACATGCTATTAGTCAAGGGCAGGTCATACCTACCGTCTTTGAATTGTGTAAATGGAGGTCAGCTTGATTTTGGTACTGACTCACAGTTCTGATTGGGTCAGGCTGCAGTTGTGGGCTGAAACCTATCACATTTAATCTGAACAGCCATTCATATGATGCAAGTATAAGGTCATATATTCCCCACCCCACCCCAACCCCCAGTTCATTTCTTTTTATTTGGCTAGTTACCTTGTGTCTCTGAGCTCAAATGTAACTTTGAGAAGAACGTCCCAGCTGTTTCTGCCTGTATTCCATGGTGCTCCTCCCCTTTCCCCACCCCCAGCCAAAGAAACAAAACTCTGCCTCAAAAAATCAGGATGACCTTTAAAAGTATACACACTGAGCTTAAATGGTTTAAATCACCAAATAATGTTATAACGGTTGACTGCATTGCAGCCCTTTTTATTCAGGGATGTGTGTCAGTTTACTTGCATCTTCACACTGGCATGTGATTTGCACAGTACTGCATAACCTTCAGAATGAAACTAATGGCTTGTTTATATTTTGGAGTTTGCTGCAGACTAGAAGGAAATGCTTGCACCTGGCATCTAGATTCAATTTCCATGTCAGCTTTTTTACTTTGCAGCTATGCAAATTAGCTTTGTAGAACAACTGCAAATGTGTAAGCAGCAGTCAGGTTAAAAAAACCTTGGAGCTGGTACTATATTATCTTTTGCACCAGCAATGTTACCAGCGGTGGGATGTTTTTTTTTATTCATTCATGGGATGTGGGCATCGCCAGTATTTATTGCCCAACCCTAGTTGCCCTCGAGAAGGTGGTGGTGAGCTGCCTTCTTGAACTGCAGCAGTCCATGTGGTGTAGGTACACCCACAGTGCTGTTAGGAAGGGAGTTCTAGGATTTTGAGCCAGCGACAGTGAAGGAACAGTGATATATTTCCAAGTTGGAATTGTGAGTGACTTGGACGAGAACTTCCAGGTGGTGGTGTTCCCATCTATCTACTGCCCTTGTCCTTCTAGATGGTAACAGTATAGAGGTAGTTACATTCCTTCCTTCTTGTAGCAGCTGTGTTCTTTTGAAACCTCTGCGTTGGTTGTTAGGACTGCATGGGTTTATACTGCTAGTCTTTGTGATGCTACTATTGAGGGCATAGATGAAAGCCACTGGCGCTAAGTGGATGCTTGGTCTCTGCAATTCCCAATCAAACCACAAGGTGCTAATTTTTAACAAAGCTCCCTTTGGCATGCTAGCAATATAAATAGACTTTGCCAACACACAATGACTTCCAATTCTCAAAGTAATTCTGATTAGTTGGATTTTTGTTAAATAGTCTTCTTTAGGATAATCTGTGCCTGACTGCCATCTAGTGACCCTCCACTGGAAAGCATATGTGTTTAGAGACAGGGTGAGGACAGGTTCTGGTACATCTTGGCTATGCTGAGCCTCACTGCCTACACTCTCAAATAGCATGCTGAACTAGGCGAGGTATGCCCACATTAAATGCTGTGTCTCCTCATCATTTTAATTCCTTTCCATTATAACAAAGGAACCAAGTTGAAAATCATTGTGCAAGATTTGTTTTTTGAAAAGCTACTGAAAGCATTCCATTCAGATTAATTTGGAGTAAATTCTGCCCAGTGGGTTACAGGTAGTTTTACAGAAAGTAATTTGTATCGAGTTTATTACTTGTATTCATTAATACATTTAAAAGGTGTTTCAATCTTTTACTTGCATCACAAAATATTCTAGGGCCTTGGGTCCATCTAGTCTGTGCTGAAATTTTTTTCCAGTTGTTTGCTTGCTTCCAGTATAGTTTTTATTTGCCTACAACCTCCTATTCCCACAGTTGGCCTGCTCAACTGCACCCTCGCTTCTGCTAGTGATGCCCATGCCCTCACCAATTCACTCGTATTATGCCATGTTTCCACAGTCCATTTCCTATTTGCCTTTCTTTAAAGCCATGGAGCACAGACTCTAGATCACCTGGTGTGTGGCTGGCCTGGCTAATATTAGCCAGATTGATTCAACAAGATTAAGCATTTTGATGTTCCATATTCTTTCGCAAAATCCTCCTATCATTCCATGGTTATCCTGAAGACCAAGGAGTATCAATGACTGCTTTTCATCATGATAAATTGTCTCCTTGACTGCTCCCTCCAACCTTCCTGTCAACATCAAATGTGAAGAGTTTGTGCATTTCCGTGTCTCTAAGATTGAGACCACTCTTGCAGCTTTCCTTTTCTTCTTCCCTGCTCCCTCAAGCCCCCCAATCATCCTCGCCTGATTACCCTAGCTTTCTCCCATTTTTCTTATACCTCCCTGCCAGTCACCTTCAAGTTCATATATTCCATGAGGCTTATTACCAGCACTCTTGACCCTTACTCATTGGACTACTAACCATTCACTTGTCATTCTTGAGCATCTTGGCTGCACCCATCCAGGCTTATGGTGAATATTGCCTCACACTCCTAATTTTAGTCTTCTAGATGGTGGAGACACTTTGAATGCATGGGAGGTGAGCCACTTGTCATGGTGTACTCAGCCTCTGCCCTACTCTAATAACCATGGTGCTAACACAGCTTGTCCAGGCAAGCTTGTTATTACACACCAGATATCTCACTTGCACCCTTCTGGATTTGTATAGTTCAGCCTCTTATCACTTAGTCTAGCTATCAAGGGACCCCTTAACATTTGTTTCTCCAGTCCAGTAGTTCAGTAACATCCATAATTCTTTCCCAAACATAGAATAAAATCACAGATGCGGACCATGTGGAACTTGTTTTAACTCGAGTTGCTCTGATATTGAATGTGGTTTACAAGATATTCTAGAGGTTCTTCATTCATCTTTAGCTCCATGATAGGTTTTGACATGCAAATATTTTTTGTGAAGTTGGAGACTGGAAAATGCCACTAAAAGACATATTTTAGAACTTAATAACATCTTTGAATCATGTAAGCATTGGGCCACTTGAGAAAACTAACTTGGACTGGATTATTCCTTCTAAGGAATGCAAAGTTTGAGGAGTGTTTGGATATTTTGGAAGAGCTCAGTGTTTATAATTTCAACTAGCAACATATGAGAGATCCTCTGGCGAATATTGCAAGAACAGATGTAAATCAGTTATGAATTTTTTTTTCCCAAAAATGTAGCTGAGAATTTTTTTGTTTTCATAAATATTTGTTGCCAAGTGAAATCTGTCAGATTTAATTGTCTACTCCAAGTCCTTGTAGCAAAATATTGTCTAGCTATTTGATTGTAGTGCCTCAGCCCTTGAAAGTATTATATCTTTGGTGGAATGAGACAATTGCCTGGGTGACTTTGTGTCTAAATTCCAAAAAAAAAAGTCTGAGTGGAATTTGTGCGCTTGGGAAAATACCAATTTTTCAGCTGTAGAGTGTTGGGGGTCTGGACCCACTGCCTGAAAGGGCAGGTAGGGTGAGGTAGGTAGAGAGGCAGAAACCCTCGTCAAATTTAAGCAATACTTGGATGTGCACTTGAAGTGCTGTAACTTGCAGGACCTTGAACTAATGGGATTAGGCTGGCTATCTCCTTCCTAACTGGCACAAAAACAAGGGGCTAAATGGCTTCCTGCTGTACTGTCAATTTTCTGTCTGTGTTTCACTAAACAAAATCCTCTCTTGCACTCTCTCACCAGCAGCTCTCTACAATAGCACAAGCTCTTGATTAATCACGGGGGAGCAATGGAAGTTTATGACCTCAGTAAAGTTCCAGATTCCAAATAAAATATATTGAGTGTTTCACACAGTGGGTGGAACCCGCGGCTTCAGCGTGAGCTTAAAGTGGGCGATAGCAGATCAACAACCTGTTCTACACCCCACCCAATTTTCTTTATCCCCTTCCAAAATTGAAAGTTTCACATGAAATATGAAATCCTATTTGGATTAATGGTGTATGCTCTTCAACATTTGCATTTTAATCACAAGGTCTGTAGCCTTCAGGACCACATGTACATGTAGAGATTTTTTCATCTGATCCATCATCCACCTCCTGATCCATCACGGAGTGACACACATGAACTCTGCTGTACTCTCTCTGATTTATATCGTGAGTAGTGTGTAGCACTGTTCTTTCTGTTTATAGGTCTGTTGATGCAGAGCTGACCCCACATCATGATGCAAGGCAGGCAGGCAGTCCGGGAATTGATACAGAATTGGCTCTTTGTATCATCGTGGTATCTTGTATCTTGAAAGGAGCACAGGCATGCGGAACTAGCTCTGCGTATTTTTCCCAGAGCAGAAGATGCCCAATCCAACAACCAATCACAAGACCACAAAAATTAATTTCCGGAGGCTCTCATTGGCAACAGCACTTTCCTAATGCAAAAGTGATTTAAAATCCTTGTGCTAGTCTAGAACCAGTGTACATTTAGTAATATGTTAATTAACAAAATTGACCTAATAAGTATGTTCCTAGGTTTAATCTAACTTTATATTCCAGGAGACCGTACACTTTATAATTCATGTAAATCCTGAATTGATTCCCTGCTTTTGTTGCTTTTGTAAAAAAAATATAGTCTTCGTTTTAAGCGATAACTGACTGTTATCTAGATGTAATACTTCTTTAATACTATAAATTACTTGAAGTATCAACTGCAACTGGCCTACCTTAATGAATGGAATTGAACTAATGTAAAGCACATCAGATGGGGTGGGAAAAGGTAGCATGTTTAAGTGATGAGTGAGAACTACAATCTGTAACTCTTCTAGGAATATAAAATGCAGATCTACAAACTACCTTAATTTACAAGCTGGGGCATTTCCGTTTCAAGTAGTCAATTTTGATATTTCAACCTTTTTTGAATGAATGTTCTGATTTAAACATCAAAATTGACAAGATTAGTAAATATTTATAAAGCCACAATAACAAAAATGGTCCAGCAAATAGATGATTCAATAACTATTGAAGCACAAACAATGTAAGTTATTTTCTGAAAGAGGTAGTTTGGATTAGTGCTTAAAATTTTGCACAGGACAAGAAAGAATTCTAGTGTAATATTAGACGCAATTCCCATGTTTAGTGTGTTCGGCAGTACTATTCGTTTTATGTCATGCATGTGTATACACACAAACTAGCTATTTCTTTGGCTGCCCTTCCCAGCCCAAATCAGAAGTTGAATCTTCTTCCTTTTGATTTGTTCTTTGGATGTGAGCAGCACCGGCATAGCAATATTTATTCCCCATCCTTAGTTGCCCCGAGGGCATTAAGATCAAGCAAATAATGTCACGTATGGCAAGTTCCCTTCTCGTCAGTGAAGGACCTTAATGCATCAGGTGGGATTTGATGACAATCTGACAGTTTTTATGATCATTTTCTGATGTTAGCACACAAATGGCCAAATTTAATTCAGTTTCACAATTTGTTATTCTAGAATTTTAACTGGCAATCTCTGGGTTACTAGGCTACCATAGAAAGCAAAGAATCAAGGGCTGCATTTGACATCTCTTGCTAAAATGTGGCAAATGGCATTTTTGTGGGCATTGAATTAGACATGAAGTGTCACAAACTACAGTTGAGATTTTTTGAGAAGGTAACAGATGGGGTACTATATTTTGTTTGTGTGGTATGGATTCTGGAAACATTTTTTAAGTTTGATGTAGTATGGAGAGTTGTTCCATGATGGGGATGACCGTTCAGAATTTTTCTAATTTACTGTCTATGTTTAGTCCATTATAAATTGACACAAAGCAAACAAGTTACCCCATTGTAAGAATAAGTCAAAATGTAGAGTCCTTCCACAAGAATAATTTTCCATAATTTGTATACCTATATATAATTGCCCCCACTTTGCTTTTGGTGATTTCTGTCCACGTTTTTGTTTTCTGAGTATTCTGTTCAATTGAAAATGTCAGGTCGCTATTATGTGTCTTGAAAGAGTTTATCACTATCCAGTTATGTAACTTACACAGAAGTGTTGTTCATGGTTTTGTTTTTCCATAATAGGGAATGGACTTAAAATAGAAGACTGTTCTAGATTATGACCTCAACCAAGAGCAATCGCTACAACCGTTTTTCTGGAGGTGCAACAAATATACCAGCTATAGACAATACAAGCATTGTAAGTGTCACATATCATGTCAGGTAAATAGAATTGACCTGTTTGGATGGTAAACCCAAGAATTTAAAACTCTGTACGTTACTGTCCTGGAGCCATAATTTTTTATGGTACTTTCTGAAATTGTTTGAAAACCAGGCAAATTGAATACTACATCATGTGCCATTAAATGTTTGTACTAAGTGAATATGCCACAATACACTGGGACATGGCTTTAAGCCTGCATTCCCTTTACACTGACGAATTTTTAATTTCAGTCATGTCACTGTTAGGCGATGTCGCATGGAGACAAGATGCTATGCAGGAAAAATGGAGAACTGTCAGGTGGGTCCTCCTTTTGGCTACTCCCATCCTTTTCAGTTACCAGTTTGCATAGCATTGGCAGGGGAATGGAAACAGGACAGATCTTACCTGGGGGTATTGCGTGGGAGAGTGAAACTCAATGAGAAAGCGAGGGAAATATCACTTATAAGAGGGCCTTTGAAGCCTTACAGTGATCCAATAAGTTTAGAAGAGTTTCAGCGGAAAGATAGAAGGGCTGATGCCACTGGCTCCGTTTCTGGCTCCAATTTCCACTTCTGTTAAAAGTGCATGGATATTGGATAGGAACGAGATCAGAATTGACAGCAAGTCTTTTCAAAGACTTGCCCAAAGAGTGGGATAGCCTGCTGACAGTCAAGACATATTGCCTTAAAAGGCAGCATACTGAGATTCAACCAGAAAGCTTCCATTCCCACAGCAGTGTACTTGAAGATTTGCCAGGTGCAGATGCTACAGTTTAGAAGCATGTTTACTGTACAGCACATTTCTTTTGGTTTATTATACATTTTGTTCATCAGGGTTTCAATGTCTTATTAATGACATTGTTAAGGTTTAATGGCAATCACTTTGTTAAACAGGTGATGGACATTTGTCCACCTATAATTTGGGATTAGCTGGGACACTGGTGGGTTGGAGTAGTGTTGACTGTGAACGAAGACAATAAACTCTCTCCAGCAAAGAAAGCTGCTGTGCCTTAGTTTTAACTTCACCAACCACTGTGGATCCAGTCAACACAGGGGACTGAAGAAAGAGATCACCATATAGTCGGTAACATTTGTTAAATTAGCTGTATTAAATTTTACAAGTGCCAATGGGTCTGCATTTACTGAGATTCCACTTTTGAGTCCACTGAGAAGAGACATCTGGTTCCCAATCTCTTGTGAACCTGACTACAATCCTAAATGCCAGTGCAAGATCATTCATGTAAGGCAGGGAGAAGAGGGGGTTGGGTGTTTTGTGGCATTACTGAGTTGTGTGCCCCAACAGTTTGGCAGAAATTTCATAGCAACGCCTGACAATTATTATGAGTGCCTTTAATTACTTATTTTAATTATTAATTTGTTAAGCAATCAATTACCATTGGGAGACTTGGGGCCCCACATCACTGGGATCTGGTCTCATCCTGGGGCATGGAAATTTATCTGCATCATGCAAGTGAACTTACTGTTGGGGGAGCAACATGGGCGGAACTGACAAGACATCTAATGGATAACATCATCCTACCAGTCTTGTCTCTTCTGGTGATGTCCACATGAGGAAAAGGGGCTTTCCCTCAAATCTGATGCAATTTATCTGGAAATGCAACAAGTCAACGCAAAATTCTAGCCTGGTATCCACCCTGAATGCACTGTCATTGCAGACAGACTAGGAGTTTAAGCTTTTTCTTTGCTTTCTTTCAAAAACAGGCAAGAATGGAAACCACTTTTGGCCCAGCGTATTCCACTGTTACTACCATCACTAAAGGTAAGTATGACTGTAAGTCACTACCCAGCAGTGTGAGTATGCAGTGAAAATTTCACCATCTAGTAAGTTTGAGTGGGCCCATCAAATCCTGGTAGTCATATTTAACAGAACTAAATATTAAAATATACATATGAAGGAACTGGTTCTCTATTGCATTGGGCTCCTGGGTTGAGTTAGTCAGTCCTACTCTATCATCAATTTTTTTGAAGTGCTTAAGGTTTTAAAAAGTGAACTATACAACTCCATAGCATTTTTTCAATGCATTCACTACTGATACTAAATGTTGTGGTGCACACCAGATTGGTCTGTTGCAAAATGAAGTAACGTGCATTAAAACTGATCTAAATATTCACCTGTCAGCTTATAGTCAATTCAGTGTTTCAATTCAGTGTTTCAGCTTATCATGACGTGATCACACTGTGTGTCCATATTAAAACCCAGAGTTACTCAAAGTAAACCACCCCTAGTTTACTATTCAGTAGCATGATTTAATGATAGTGTTTGGTTAAAAATAATGAAACATTTATCTGGCCTGTCTTAATGGACATTGTGTTTGTATATTGTGTGATCGAACAATGTTGATTAGTATTGCTGAAAGAGATGTGTTGAAACTTTTCGTCTTGCACTCATCAGGGCTCTCTGCAAAAATACCAATATAAAGCGAAAACAATTTATACTGGATGTGAAGAGAGTGCTGATTGGTTGTTAGAAGCATTGCCATGGATAATGCACCAGTGATGTTGGTGACTGACAGCTAACTGCCAAGTGTTTGAAAGATAGAATGCAGGTATAGCAGGTAATAAGGAAGGCAAATGGAATTTAGGCATTTATTGCTAAAGGAATAGAGTAAAAAAATTGGGAAGTGTTGTTGCAACTGTACAAGATATTGTTGAGACTGCATCTGGAGTACTGTGCACAGTTTTGGTCCCCTTACTTGAGGAAGGATGTAGCCGCACTGGCGGCGGTTCAGAGAAGGTTCACTAGATTGATTCCGGAGATGCGAGACTTGTCTTTCGTGGAGAGATTGAGCAGTTTAGGCCAATACTCGCTAGAGTTTAGAAGGATAAGAGGAGATCTAATTGAGGTATATAAGATGCTAAAGGGGATGGACAAAGTAGACGTGGAGAGGATGTTTCGCCTTGTGGGGCATTCTAGAATGAGAGGCCATAGTTTTAGACTAAGGAGTGGTAGATCAGGGAATTACTTTTCTCAAAAAGTCATGAATCTGTGGAATTCACTACCTCAGAGTGCAGTGGAAGCCGGGATGCTGAATAAATTTGAGGAGATAGACAGATTTTTAATTAGTAATGGGTTGAAAGATTATGGGGAGAGGGCGGGAAATTGGAATTGAGGCCGAAATGAGATCAGCCATGATCGTATTGAATGGCGGGGCAGGCTCGAGGGGTTGAATTGCCTACTCCTGCTCCAAGTTCTTATGTTTGAAATTTAAACCAGACAGCTTGACCCTATTTGATCAAGGTATTGCCCTGAGGAATGAGTCAGCAAACGGCTGTCATTTATTTTGTCAGTAAACCTGACAAAGTGACCTTAACAAGCATGACTATGTCAACAAAATGCATGCCATTCTTAATGACAAGTCCAAATTCATATCCATTGGATCTGCTGCTCAACATGACCAGACAGCCTTGCTCGAAAGTAAGCTTAAAAAACAACTTGCTGGACTTGTGTAAGAGCGATGTGATATGTATGACAAAGTTCGTCCTCATGTTTCGCTATATCTGCGTACGTATGGGCTGCCCAAGACACACAAAAGTGATGTCCCTTTATGCCGTATCTTATCAGTGACTGGTTCTGTACAACATGAATTGGCCAAATGGTTGGGTGAATTGTTACAACCCGTTTTCACCAAGTTCTCCATCTGCATGGTGAAGGACTCCTTCACATTTGCGAAGACCATAAAGGACTTGCTTTTTGATAGCAATGCTGTATCCATGTGCTTATCTGACATTGCTAGCCTATTCACCAATGTTTCACTTAAGGAAGCCATAGATATTTGCGCTGCAGCATTAATTCATGGCGATCTAGACCTGCCACCATTGCATGAATCAGTACCCATTGAACTTACGAACTCGGCAGCTTGCGTGACACCGTGTATATCCAAATAGATGGTGTTTCCATGGGATACCTTCCAAACCCATCTTTTTTTGTTGGTTTCCATGAGAAACGTGTCTGATGGAATGACACCTAACCTCCTACCTCTCGCATGTTTCCTATATGTGGATGATACATTTGCTATTTTTAAATCCACAATTGCATGTAATCGCTGAAAGCAAGCATGCAGATGCAGCAAGCAGTTAAGGTGGCAAATGGTATGTTGGCCTTCATTGCAAGAGGATTTAAGTACAGGAGCTGTACAGGACCTTGGTGAGACCACGCCTGGAGTATTGTGTGCAGTTTTGGTCTCCTTACCTAAGAAAATATACACTTTCCATAGAGGGAGTGCAGTGAAGGTTCACCAGACTGATCCTTGGGATAGCAGGATTGTCATACAAGCAGATATTGGGCCAACTAGGCCATTATTCACTGGAGTGTAGAAGAATGAGAGGGGATCTCATTAAAGTGCATGAAATTCTGACAGGGTTGGTCAAACTGGATGCAGGGATGATGCTCCCTCTGGCTGGAGGGGGTCTAGAACAAGGGGTCCCAATCTCAGGATACGGGTAGGCCAGTTAGGACTGAGATGAGGAAAAACCTCGTCACTCAGAAGGTGGTGAACATGTGGAATTCTCTACGACAGAGGCTGTGAAGGCCAAGTCACTGAATATATTTAAGAAGGAAATAGATAGATTTCTAGACTCTAAAGGCATCAAGGGTATGGGGAGGGTGCGGGAGTATGACATTGAGATAGAGAATCAGCCGTGATCATATTGAATGGCAGAGCAGGTTCGAATGTCTGAATGACCTACTGCTGCTTCTATGTTAATAATTTCCGTACATGTCTTAATGGGCTCCATTCTGCGCTCAAATTCACCTTTTGAAATGGAGCAGTCAAATGAACTCCCCTTCCTTGACTTTCCCCTTCCCCTACCCTAGTTGAGAAATCTGCTAGGGTGTCTCTATCACGATCTACTGTAAGCCTACCTTCACTGGTCGATATACATGTTGGGAATTCTTACACTTTCAAACGCTATAAGATTGGTCTTATCAGCAACCTTGTAAATGGGGCCCAAGTCGTTTGCTCACCATGCAAGCTTGATGCTGAAATAGAATGCATCAAAGGCATCTTGCAGGGTAATGGCTACCCTGATCAGATTGTTTTACGCTGTATGTTGTGCAAACTCATGAACGGGTCTAAGGCCATCACTTTTGGCCCTGAAAAGTGCCCAGAATACCTTGGATTACCCTGGAAGGGCAAGGAACTCAAAAATTTGAACAACAGGTAAAGCTAGCTGTTTTAGGCTGCTACTTTGCAGTAGCAACACTAATGGTGTTCACCACTAACGGGATGCTGCCGTCAAGCCAAAAAGACATTCTGCCTATCATACAAATGAGTAATGTGGTATATGAATTTCAGTGCCAGTGTGATGCTAGTTATGTGTTCTGTACATCCCAAAGACTGGTGGATCTTATCAAACAGCATGTCCCAGCCATTGTTCGCAACGAGCAAGGTATAGACTGTCCCAATCAGCTTGTGCTTGTAAAATTCAAAACATAGTGTCCAACATTAGATGTGATTCTGCAATTGGACAACATTTGCGAAATAATCCTTAGTGTGCTAAGAATTATGCTGACAACCAATTTAAGATTGTCAGTCGTGCTTGCAGTGTGGCGCATTTGCGTATACTGGAAGCTACATATATCAATACACAGAGCCCTGTTCTTTGCAGACGTAAAGAATATATATACACACGTTGCGCCTGTTTCAGCTAAACAAAATAAGTTACAGCCATTCACTGACCCATTCCTTAGGGCAATGTCTTGACCAATTAGTGTCAAGCTGATTTCAAACAATGCTTGGCAGTTAACTGTCAGCCATCATCGCTGGTGCATTCTCCATGGCAATGCCTCCACCAATCAGAATCCACTTGATAACCAATCAGCATTCTCTTCACATACAGTATAAGTTGATGCTTTCCCCTTACATTGTTATTCTGTGTCCTGATGAGTGCAAGACAAAAAGCTTCGACATGTTTCAGCACTACTCAAGTTTTGTACTACCAAACAACTAATGTTGATTAGTATAGAGTTAGTTTAATGAAGTAGTAAGAGTATTTGATGTTATCGTTATGGCAATGTTCCTAATTGACATTTTTGAGGCAAAAGGAAAATTGAGGAGTCTTGGCCAGCTGCATCTTATACACATGGGCAAAGGAGAGAGATACAAATTTTCCTGTGATTGACCCACTATTAATAGTGCAAATTTTTCACCTATTACATTTCAGGTGCCTTCAATCCATACATTTGAAATGTGTTACATTTATACCATAGTCATAGACAAAACCACCAACAAAGTAATAGTAGGTACAATGGAGACCTCCTAGATTAGAACAAAACTATTTGGTTCCATGACTTTCAAACTTTTCTGGGCTATGAAAAGAAAGGAAAAGAGAGAAAGGCCAAAATATATAATCTCTTCACTCCTTTAGCTAAGCCAAATGGCAGTACAGAGTGCATAAAATGTCACTGAGCCCCTCCACTACTTCTGGTTGTTATTCTTCCACTTTTGTTTCTTCACCTTTTTCTCCACCTGTTTCCTTTTCTCTTTCCCTCCTTCCACATCCCTTCTATCTCACTGTCCTCATCTTCTTTATTCTCTCTCTCTCTTCTGTCTCTCTCTTTCTTTCTTTCCTTCACATGCTTTTCTCCCCTCGTTCGCCCTTTTGCTGCGGTAACAGTTCTGCTTTGCAACTACTTCCTGCAGTATTGGAACTGCCAAATAGGTAGAGTGTAGTTAGCAGTGTAAAGGTGAGGGACTTGAGCAAGTGTCTGGGGAGTGGGACTTTAAAAGTGGCCTGAAAATGGGCTGCTAACATAAATATTAAGAAGTTGGCTTGCACAGAGTTTTGTCATGTCTGTCCAAGCTGTGATAGACTCTGTTGCACTAGTGACTGTACTTGTTGAGCCTAATAAATATTAATCACTATTGAGCCACCAGCAACTAAAATGCTAGATTTCTCTGTGGCTGGCTATTTGGTTCATTTCTAATTGATAAATAACTTGACATATAGTAAAAGGCTCAGCCAAATAATGAGTTGACGCATTTAAATTATTTAAATTTCCTTCTGTGAGTAAAGGCAATAAAAAGACGTTAATTTGTACAGAACACTGAAGTGCCAGCATAAGATGATTTTAAAATGAAAGAGGGCTCATTTTGTTCTGTTGGTATACAGCTGATGGGACAAATACCTTCAAGCAGCATCGGAGGACTCCGTCATCCTCCAGCATACTGACCTATTCACCAAGAGATGAGGACGATGCAATGGTACGTAATTTATGGCTCCTAGTTTCTTTTGACATCCTTCATATTGAACTGTCTCACCTTGTCCTCAAAATCTGTGCCCAAACTGTACCACATCCACGTCCTCCACCCTCTTGAAATTCTTAAAGATCTCTTCTGAAGTTCTCCCTCTTCTCCAGGGAGTAATAACCCAGAGCACACAAGTTTTCCTGATAACTCAGTCCTCTATGTTTGGAAATCAATGTTGTATCCCTCAGAATTCCCTCTAATATTTCTGCTTCCTTCCTGTAATACAGGTAAACATGAATACAACACTCCAGATGCTGCCTCATCAGGGCCAGATACAACTTTAGCATCTCAAACTTAGACTTCAAAGTACAACCTTAGCTATACATGCCAATCTTTTGTTTACTTTCTTAAATGCATATTTTGAACTGACAATTTTAATGACCTATCCACCAAAATCTAGCCAGGTGCCTTTCCTCCTATTACCTCGGGCACATCCCCATTAAATATGTAATCCATATTCTCACTTCTTAATCTCATGACTTTACACTTGTCCGCATTGAACCCTATCTGCCACCTCTCAGCCCCTCTCTCTTGACTGTGCATGCCCTTTGGATTATCTAATATATTTGGATCATCTTGCACCATACTAAGTTTAGTATGTTCTTCAAACTTGAACATCTTGAGCAATATTCCATCTTCTAAATAATGGATAAACTTTTTAAACAATAATGGCTCCAAAGCCAACCCTATGGAACTCTACTGGTAACTAGCTTGCACTCTGTTGCTTCTTGCCAGCAATCTCCTTACCATCTTAGCACCTCAATTTGTTGTCTAATATTTAGCCAGGCATCAGTTCACTTAATTATTTTGCATTCTGTCCCATGGGCATGCATCTTGTAGAATCAGTCTGTTACGCAGGACAGTATCAAATATCTTCCTCAAATGGAGGTAGATTCTTTATTATCCTTATCCTTGAGATCTGTAACCTCCTCCAGACATATCTAAAATTAACAATAACCTGCCCCTTCTGAACCCATATTGTCTTTCTCTAATCAGACTGTATCCTTCCTTGTCCCTTAATCTTTCCTCAAAGCCTTCCAACGCTTCCCCATAATCAAGGGAGGTTCACAAGTCTCTAATGTGAAGGTTTCTTTCCCCCTATTTTTTTATTTAAACAACTACACTTTGTTTACTAACCCATTGTGAAGATGACTAGATCCTTGTGAATTATGAATGATTAATATATTAGAAATATCAATATATCGAATCATCTGGTTTCACTTTCAATCATTTAAAATTGTGTTACAGCTTTACAGATTAGGACTTAACTGCTTGTAAGTACAGTGGAGCAGTTACTGTGAGGCTCAGAAGGATACTGCTGAAAGAAGTGTTCAGTGGACAAAGAATTTTGGCAAATTTCCAATTTTTCCACTTAGTTAATGGTTGCTCGATATCTAAAAATTTTCAGTGAAACAGAGAAAAAATGTACAGTATTGAGTTATTGCCTGTCCTTTGTTGGAGTTATTCACAGTTTGTTTCTCTAATAGTATGTATTGCTGTGGTTGGAATGCTGTGTTCAGTGTTCATGGTGTGAACACTATTAAGAGCAATATGTGTGCATTAGAATGGACCCTACAACTCACCATTTAAAAAAAAACCTGTATTTTTTGCTCTACTTGCATTCCTCATTCAGCCTTGGATCAGATAAATTTGATAGTTTGTTGTAAAATGAGTTAGTTTAAATTTAAATGTTAATAACTTGTTAACTTGTATTTCTGGAAATTGCCTCACTTGTTCTAAGTACTTTTCTGACCATTTAAATTTTTCTGAAGCCAAAATGCAAATTTTTTGAAGTTGTCTGTGTAAAGCCTGTTGATGGCATATTTTATTGCCCTTGGTTAGGCCCCCAGTACAGGAAACAGCAAAGTGCGACTCATGTTAATTGAATAGCAGGAAATCACCAGATTTGATGGAATAGAAAACTTGGCAAAAGGGTTGCAGTGATTAGGACAAGTGCTGCTGCACAATGCTTATGTCGTCGTAGTTAGTCCAGCAAATGCCTTCGCTAACTCTATAAATGCGGAGACACGGCAAGTTTAACTAAAGTCGCAAGGTAAATTATTCTGTTTTTTCTAGTAAAAAGTATATTGTATTTTGAATTACATGAGTTATCTTTAAGGGCTGACTGCTTTCATACCATTACAGTGAGCTGGGTTTTGATGTGCTTTTCCTAGCCTATGAGTCCTTGTGGTAGTCATTTGTATGGCTGCATTTTTTAAATGGTTAGATATGTGGAACAGTGAAATAATTAATAGTTTTCACTCCCTTTTGGAACTGTGGAGTGTTGTGTAATGTTACTCAGTGAATGTTTTAATGGGAATAGGACTTTGGACTGAATTCATTAGAATAGCTCAATATGTACTTTTAATACATAAATGGCATCATTAAATTGGTTATTAGACAATTCTAAAGAAAATATTGAGTTTATTGTTGACCATTTCTCTATTGAACTTGTACTTAAAATAAATAATGGTGTTAAAATGGTGTACATGCTAATGATCAGTATTGCACCAGTGGAAATTAAATCCTCTTTGTGTATGCAAAATGCAAATGACAGTGATGTGTTTTTACAGCCTCCAATCAGTACTCCACGTCGGTCAGACTCGGCAATATCTGTACGGTCTTTGCATTCTGAATCAAGTATGTCTCTGCGATCTACATTTTCTCTACACGAAGAGGAAGATGAGCAGGTGTGTGAATTGTCAGTCTTGGGAATTGCTAAGGAGGAGGGCAAGAAGATAAAATAAGAATCAGTTCTGCTTAAAATGGGCATGAGTCTAAATAGATCGCTGTATGCGTAGCATTTTCTTTTGTGCACTCCTGTTACTATGCTTTATGGTTAAAATTTTAAACTGTGTCTAAATCTAGTTAAGGGATACTAAATTATCAAGTCGCCCCACAAAAATATTACAGGCTTTTGTCTAGAACTAGAAGCATAACAATAGGCTTACTATGGCGCCCGACTAATAAAATCATTAAAATGATTAGCAGGTTGCCATTTCTGATCTCTCCAAAAGCTACTTTGATGTCATTTATCTTACTAATTATTTGTAAGATTTTATTTAGAAATTTAAACTTTTTGAAACCTTTTAAAGAAGGTAGCAGAGTCAAAAGAAATTACCAGATTTGATGGAATAGAAAATTTGGCAAAAGGATTGCTGTGATTAGGACAAGTGCTGCACAATGCTTATGTTGTCGTAGTTAGTGGCTAGTTAAATGGATTGAAACCTAAAATTAAGCTAATTTGCAATTTCTATGAAGTAAACCATGGTTAAAAATTGTCAATTTGCTAATCTGGTTTGATATTTGGTGCCCGTATTTTGTGTGGTGATCTATTGTATTTTAAGATCCACTCTGTTCATTCTAGGAACCTTTGGTTTTTGCTGAACAGCCTTCAGTGAAATTATGTTGCCAGCTTTGCTGTAGTGTGTTCAAGGATCCTGTCATCACAACATGTGGGGTAAGCATTATAATTCTGATTTTTATTATAGCTCTTTTAAAGTTTGGGAATGCATTAATGCATTTATTGCAAGGGGAATGGAATATAAAAATAGGGAAGTTTTACTACAGCTGTACAGGACCTTTGGTGAGACTACATCTGGACTGCTGTGTACAGTTTTGGCCTTGTTATTTGAAAAAAGGATATAATTGCATTAGAAGCAGTTGAGAGAAGGTTCACAGGACTTGTTCCTGTGATAAAGGGCTTATCTTCTGAAAAAATGTTGAACAGGTTGGCCTATACCCATTGGAGATTAGAAGAATGTGAGGTGATGTTATTGAAACATAAGATCCTGAGGAGACATGATAGAGTGGATTCCGGGAGGATGTTTCCTCTTGTGGGGGAGACTAGAACTAGGGGAGACGGGTTAAGAATAAGTGGTCTTCCTTTTAAGACTGAGATGAGGAGAAATATTTTCTCTGAAGGTTATTAGTCTGTGGCACTCTCTTCCCCAGAAAGCAGTGGGGGTTGGGTCATTGAATTTATTCAAGGCTGAGTTAGATAGATTTTTGACAGAGAAGTTATGGGGGGCAGACAATCAAGTGGAGTTGAGACCACAACCAGATCAGCCATGATCTTATCGAATGGCGGAGCGGGCTCAAAGGGCCAAATGGCCTACTCCTGCTCCTTAAGCCCTATGCTGCTATGATTTGTTTGTGTTGTCAACAACCCAAAATTCACTTCCAATTAGTAATCCCAAGCAAAATAGTAGCATTTTTGCAGTAAAATAGCAAGGCAGTGAGATTTTTCAAATTTCTAGTGAAGAAATTTCACACAACATTCAGTCAATGCAAAATGTCCACAACTTTTGTAGTCCAATAGAAGTATTACATTGTTTTAATTGACCACATTTGAATTGCACTCCAGATGTTAATGCTGTGAAAGGGGCAGTACGATAGGAATGACTTTATGACATAACTCTTTTGGTGGGCACCCTCAATTATCATGAGTTCATAGGAAATGACTATCAGTTTCTGATGTGTGCTTTTTGCAGCGGAGCTTCCTCATTAAGAGTGGGAACTCAGTAAATGACTGTGGTGTATAAATAATGCACTTAGCTTCTACTGTGTTCCTTTCCCCATGCTAGCAATATATATTGTGTGAATCACATTTTATTCTTGACATTTAAATTGTACTGCTTGGGATCACTGCCCCATGGGACCCAGATTATTTTTTAAAATTTACTTTTTGTGTGGGTTGGATTGGAAGAGTAAGGAAGGTATTTGGTTTTTGCTTGTATCCATAAGCTAAAGCTTACCTCAAAATGAAAGATAGCTTTCATCAAAGTAATGAACATTCTGATGTTTCGGGTATATTATACATTTACACATCTAGCAATAATTAAATTTGAGTTCAGCTTCTGAATGCAAAATGGCTTTATTGCTAGTTCTCCAGTTTATCTTGAAATATCACTTGCAAAATGGTCTCCTTGTTTGCTATGCAACGTTAAAGCTCTCACTCAGGAAGCTGTGAATTTTGCTTGTTAGCATGGAAAATTCCTTCAGCAGGAAGTAGGCATGCTGGACATGATGTCCAAGTTTGGCAAATGTTTTTAGTGTACTGTGCAGCTGCATGTTTTAGGAAGGGGAGGTAATTACATGTCATAAAAATGAAGCTTGCAGTTATCATGCTAGTAACCAATGCAGGGGAATAAGTTCCACATTTTGCCGACTTTGAATTGTTCATAGTTTTTATCGTAATATGAGTGAATAATGGATGTCTGGTTGGAGGAGGTCACCCTGTTTACAGAGAGTTGGCATTTATTGTTTCTTTTTGATCAGGACAGGAAGGAAATCCTTGCAGTATATCAACTTTAGTACACAAAACATGCTGCTGGTCTGAACCAGTTTAATCCACACATTGCAATTCTTGTTAATCCTTCTTGCAGTGATTTAAAATGGCACTTAGTAACACTGGTGTTTCATTTTTTCTAATAGCACACATTTTGTAGAAGGTGCGCCTTAACATCTGGTAAGTTTCTGTTTTTGTGTACCAAAGTACCCTACTTCATGAAATTTTTCACAGAGTAATCACATACCTTTTACAGGGATTGTTCGGTGATCAGTGCAACATTATGTACTGTTCATAAAACATTTCACTGAAGACATATCATAAAAATTGTTTCAAGCCTTGTAAATTTATAAACCACTTCAAAACAAGCACATAAATATTAACAACTGTCACAGTAGTTTATTGTTGAGAAGTCCTACATTTTTAAAAAAAAATTGTTATGCAGAGTCTAAATAAAAATACACTGCAGTGCAGCACTGTCCTAAATATTGCTGCCTGGTTTTAATAAAATATTTTTGTGTTTTCAGAAAAGTGCCCTGTTGACAATGCAAAGCTGACAGTTGTAGTTAATAACATAGCTGTAGCTGAGCAGATTGGAGAGTTGTTTGTCCACTGTAAATATGGCTGCCGGCCAGCTTCAAATGGAAAACCAGGGGCCTTCGAGGTTGACCCACGCGGATGTCCATTCACTGTTAAATTGAGTGGTAGAAAGTAAGTTATACTTCAGCTTCTTAAATGGATGCATTTGTTGACTCAACTGATTTAACACACTGCTTTAAGCAAGATTCTACAATTTACAGTTGATTAACGTGATTGCAGACTATTCTTTTTTAAGCTGGGCAAATTCCTCTCCAGAACTGTAACACTTTATCTGGGGCATATAGGGTTTTTATCCATTCTAACGATTTGCAAGAAAATGTTTTCCAATGCTTGAAATCGTCCTCCTAAGGAGGCAACATCTCTTTGGACTATATACCGTCTCTCATACCTTAGTTGAAAAGCTTGCCATTCACCAGCTTCATGTCTTACTGTCATTGTCTCTGGGTACACCTCTTGTAGGCCACTATCTGGTTATTTGGATAAGCTGACTCTGGTGCATATTGAACATTTGTATCCATTCCAAAAGCCATCCATAAAGCTTGTCCCAGTCTGTTAATAGATATTGAGCATTAGTAGACAGAAAGTAATTATGTGCATCAATTGGCTGCTCAGTGGACATTAATTCACATTAAAAATTAACTTTAAAATGATACCACATGTTTTTTTTTGAGACTCGGAACACAACTGTGCAAAAATGGCTGTAATTCTTAATTAGCTGCGCTGTAATCAATATTCCCATGCCTTTTGTACTTAACAGCAGGGAATTAGAATCAGAGCATGAAGACTTTAATTAGCTCAAGGGCTTCGACTCCTACCAAACCAGTTTGAACATTTATTGCAGATGTAAATGGATCTTCATTGATGTAAAATTCATTCTTAAAATAAACTTACACGGTACTGCTTTTGATTTCTAGCATAATTGAGAATATCCCCCATGAATGATCTAGTGTGACAGGGTGTTAGACACGCTGTCCAAGTATTTGCTCGAGTCTCATATCATGCATTTGATGGTTGTGGGTTCAAGCCCCATTGCTGAGCTTCAGCATCTAATACTCCAGTGCAATACTGAGGGCTTGCTGTATCGTGGAAGGTGCTGTCCTTCAAATGAAGACCAAAGTTCTGTATGCATTTTTCGATGAACATAAATAATTTTATGTCAAATTTTGAGGAAGAGCAGGGAAACCTCCCACTTAAATGAATGAAGTGATCTTTCACCTTCTTTGTTTCTGGGATCTTAGTGTGAACTGGCTGCTGTGTTTACATGCAACAAAGTGACTTTGAAGCACAGTCATTCTCCTTGTGAATTGTTTTGGGTGATCCTGAGGACAGGAAAGATGCTATACAAATTCAAATTCCCCTTTTCTCTTCTTGCTTCCCTCTTTCTCTCCTAGCAAAGCACAATTCTTCACTATTACAGTCAATGATTTTTTTTGGGGGGCGGGGAGGGAGATCAGTCTCCCCGAGAAAGCAAGGCTGTGTCTCAAACAATAACAGATTGAAAGAACCTGCTATTCAAGATTCACTCTGCCAGGGAATATCAAATTCCTGCACTTCAGACCAAGTGTTTGGAATTGGATTGTCTATCTTTCCATTTCCAGCACAGTGCAGGTAATTAATCAGTGTTAAACACTGTAGTTGTGGATCAGAGGTCACTGAAATCATATTTAATCTAATAATCTTGGGTGGGAGCATCTCAACTTAGCTCAACGACTGATACCATGTGCTTTAAATGATCTATTTGACACTATGGGGAGGATTTTCCCTGCAGCGGGTGGGCGTGGGAACGGTCACGAGACCAACCACCGCCTGCGATTGGGCTCCGACCGCGATTTCATGCTGGCTGGCTAATTAATGGCCAGCCAGCTTGAAAGATGCGCTAAGACCCTCAGCACTGCTGGGGTGGGGGCGGGAGGGGCGCGAAGGCTGAAGTGTGCGCATGCGTGGAGAGGGGGGGGTGGGTGGGGGGGGGGGGGGGGGGGGGGGGGGGGGTGGAGAGTGCGCACCGACAGCTCCCTGAAGGCAAAGAGCTGCCTCAGGAAGCTGACGGATTTTAAATACAAAAATAAACTTTTTACATATGAGATAAACGTGTCCCCACAGGTAACTCCGTCACATGAAGAGGGACATGTGAAAAAGGATGTTAAAAATTTTTTATTGTTTGTTTGGTAAGTGTTGGAAACCTCATCCTGCCCGTGGATGGGGTTTGGTAAAAAATGCAAAGGCCGCCTGGTCTATTCGCCTGCCAACCAAACGGTTCAATAGACAGTGAAAAATGCAGCTTAATTATTTACTTAAGGGCCTTAATCGGTCTCTTAAATAACTAACGCTGACCTTGCATTTGCCTCTGGTGGCACATACTCAGAGCTGGCCTCGGCAGAATTCATACAGAAGCGGGAGCGAAATAGTGGGCGATGACATCAGGCGAGCGTCCCGACGTCATTGCGCACTCCCGTGCGCGCCCGCCAACCAAAAGTGCGAGGACAGAAAAGGTGCTATACAAATGCGAGAGTGCGCAATGATGTCAGGATGCTCACCTGACGTCATTGCCCACTATTTCACTCCCGTTCGGGCTGAGCACGTGCCCGCCTGCGGGACAAAAAAATTCTGCCCCATGAAGTATGTGTTTGGGGGGAGATAGGAAGGGATTCTTTATATTGTGATCTAATAAATTTTCTACTGTTTTTCAATTTTCGGGTCAAGTTCTCTTGCACTTTTTCTCGTTAATTGTTCAATTGCGCCATCATCTTTTTGTAAGGAGCTTTAAGTCAGGCTTATCCAACCTTTTCGCATGAGGTGCCACATTTCAATGTTTCTCTCACTCAAGCATCCAACGAGCAAATTTCAGCAAGATAAAGTTTGGCGCAAAGTTAAACATGAATTTTAAAAAAGCAATAAAGTGATAATTGTTTAAAAAGTGTAATTGATAAAGGTGACCATTAAAATGTGCCAACCAGCAGAGTTAATCAATAAAACCATTTTCACCTTTTCTTTGAAAAAGCAGAACTAGAGAGACAGACTAGCCCCCAAGTCCTGCTCACCAGAGAAGGGGTGGAGACCAGGGCTGAACTAAGGAGTTGGGTTTAACTAACCTTGTGTTTGCCTCTGGTGGCACATACTCTGAGCTGGCCTTGGTGGAATTCATACAAAAGCGGGGATCAGAAACGAGTTGCCTTTCAGCCTGGGTTTTCCTCTTCTCCTGGCCTGCTTTGTGGATAGGTTTTTGGGGACGGAGGAGGAAGAGGATAGGGTGTGTGTGTGTCCAGCCCACTGCCAGTCCCTTGGTTGTTGCTCGCTCGCTCACAAGCAGGCTGGCTCGCTCACGTGCAGGCTTGCTCGCTCACACCCCACCCGGGCCCAGGAGGTTTGTACATCTTACAGAGGAGGTATTCAGGATGCTATGAAGAGATGAGCTTCCCCTCTGTGCCCTGTCTGAGACTCCAGCTGCCCTGGACAGGGGGCTGGGTGGACACATTGCTGTGACCTACTGATCCCCTTGTCCTCCGTGGCTCACTCCATCATCTTGACCACTGTGCTCCTTTGGGGCATTGGTGCCCATGCAGGAGGATGAAGGTGGGAGAGAGATAGACCATGGCCAAAGGCAGAGAGAGTGCATGCTGTGAAAACAAAGAGAAGCCAATATATCTTGACGTGGGAAGAGAAACGACTTGTGATTGGAGGAGCAGCTCTTTGCAGAATCTTTCATTGAACTTACCTGTAGTTAGAACAGTGAGTCGATTGGCCAGATACAGAGGCTTGGGGGACCAGGTTGTGGCCCACAGGCCATGGGTTGGACAAGCCTGCTTTGAGTGAAATAGAATGCATGAAATAACTACTTCGTAACTGAAGACCTTATGTGAGTAAAGTGCAGTGAATTAGCTCCTGGGTAATGAGATCATGTTTGAATTTAGAATCCAGATCAAATTGCTCAGTACTGATACAAAATGGACATTTCCTCAATAAATGCTTTGTAGCAAATTTGTAAAATGACTTGATAATGCTACAAATAGTGAACAAAGTTATTCCCAAAAGAGGAAGTGTATGAATAAAATAATCTTGTTACAATGAGTTCTCTTTCTGCAGAGACCATGAGGGCAGCTGTGATTACCGGCCAGTTCGTTGTCCTAACAACCCAAACTGTCCACCGCTGTTAAAAATGAATCTTGATGCTCATCTTAAAGAATGTGAACACATCAAATGTCCTCATTCCAAGTACGGGTGAGTATTAATGTTTTTGCACTATGTCACCTGGGCCAGTTAGCTTAAGTTGGCTAAATGGCTAGCGTATAATTGAGAATAATGCCAACAGCATGGGTTCAATTCCTGTTCTGGCTGAGGTAGACTTGGGACCTGCCTCCTTGCCTGCCCCATGCTTGATGCAGACTGATGCCCCTCAAGCTATATAACCAGTTGTCTCTCTCTGATGGAGAGAGATGCCTTTGGTCCAATGTGGACGATGGCTAATTACCTTCTACCTAGAAAGTCACCTCTTCACTTGCTCATTTTTTTTAACTCTTATGAAATTTCATTATCTGAAACTTTTTAGGCCAGAATTTTTGGCTCGGTGAGAGGGAGTGGGGCCTGCCACCAAGGCGTAAAATGATGCGGGGTGACGGTGGGCGGGCATCCCGATGTCACTGCATGTCATTTAGATTTTCAGTTTGGCGGGTGCATAGCCGACTCAAAGGCTCAAAGGCCATTTAAATTTCAATTAAAGTAATAAACTGAGCTGTCCGTCGACCTTAACGTTGGCGGGCAGGCGAAGAGCCCAGGCGGCCTTCGCATTTTTCATGGAACCCCATCCACGGGCGGGATAAGGTTTCATGAAGGGTTTATAAATTAAAAACATTTTTTCATTAGTGTTCCTTGACAAGTCCCAACTCATGTGACAATGAGGGGACATGTCTTAAAATATTTTCTTTTCTTTATTTAAATTTTTAAACAAACTAATCTCCCTGAGGCACCTCTGTACCTCAGGGAGATTTTTGCGCTCTTTTCTGCACATGCGCGATAGAGCGCAGGTCCCAACTCAGAGAACCCCCGCCCGCACAGGGAGCGCACAGCGCCTCCGGGTGCAAGTCACGCTGGGCGGGCCTTAATTGGCCTGCCCATGTAAAATGGCTGCGCGGACCTGTTCGGGGTGCCAATCAGGTTTGTGCCTGCTCCCGCTCCCTCCCTGCCCCCACCCCCGACGGGGTAAATTCTCCCCTTAGTATTTTATTCCACTAATCACTAAAATAACTAGTTTGCAAAGTGAATGCAGTAAATTACATGTAATATAAATTAATTGGTTTTATACAGTGTACAAATCGTGCACAGAGCCATTTTCATTTCATGATTTCATCGTTTACTCTTGTGAAGAGTGACATAGACACTGGTCTGAAGAGCCTCTGGGCAGAATTTTGCCGTCGGTGAGCAGGGGGTGGGGCCCGCTCGCCAACGTGTAAAATGACGCGGGATGATGTCGGGCGGGACCCCCCGACGTCATCATGGCCCATTTAAATTTTCAGGAAGGCGGGCCCGCCGACCCTGTCAGTGGCCAATTGAGGCCATTCACAGGATCAATTATACAATTAAAGGACCTGCCCATCCAACCCTAAGGTTGGCGGGCAGGCCAGGAGCCCCGGCGGCAAATAGAAAAAACATGAAACCTCATCCACCGGCAACATTGTCACATGAGGGGGACATGTTAGGGAATTTTTTTTTTTCTCTATTTTTCTTTTTTTTTAAAGTGTAAGAGGCAGCACTTAGCCTCAGGGAGATATGCACTCTTTGGTGCACATGTGTGAAAGAACGCACTCTCGCTTTAGGGGAATCCCCCTCCGCCCACACAGGAAGCACATAGCGCTTCCCACCAGACATCACACCCACGTAAAATGGCGGCAGGACCCGCTTCTCCAGCGGGGATCGGCTCCCCGCCCGCTGGAGATTGGGTTGGGCCCGCCCGCCCGACAGGCAGAAAATTCTGCCCTCTGTCTCTGTGGTAAAACCTCTTTTCTTCAGTGGGGGCTGGCCACTGTCATTTATTGCTCACTGAAATGGCTTTATAGCCTCGAGCCCTTATCCTTTACAGACAGTTTGAGTTTTCATTTATAAATAGAGTAATTATTAGTATATTGGAGGTGAGTAAAATTACTGGTGAGAAATAGATCTCTTTACCACTTTTTGTATGCTAGCATCAGCATTATATGCCCCTATATCAGATATAGCACAACCCAATGTTCTACCCAATCAATGTTCCAGGGCCATTAGCAAACCTGCGGCACCAGGCAAGGAAGGGTGTTCTTCTCGTGCTCTAGTCCACATTATTCCTTTTAGCTATCGCTATTAAAAGTAAATTAACTAGTCTTTTGTCACATTTGCTGTTTGTGGGTGCTTGCTTCGTACAAAAACTTAGCTACTTTCACCTGTATAACAACTGCAGCTAGATTTCAAAGTAATTCATTGCTTTGAGATAATTCTGAGAAATGTGCTAAGATACCTATAATTACGCCTCCCTTTTCTTGATGTCACATATTCTTGCAGTGGCTCTTTTAATTTCATATAATATTGCAAAGGAGAGCAGAACACCCATTGTCTCCTGCTTTCATTTGTTAATGTTAAAATTTTTATGCAGCCAAAACAAATTTTTCTTAATTAAATAAATAGTAATTAGATAAATAAATATTTGGGAAAAATAGCAGCATTGTATCCTGTAAGTGCACTGGATAGAAGCTAATGAAATGTTGATTAATAACTGATTTGCCTGTTATTTTTGTCCCCTGCCTTTCTACCTCCCCCTGAATCAGATGCACATTCGTTGGGAATCAGGACACCTATGAAGCCCACCTGGAGGTGTGCAAGTTTGAGGGCCTGAAGGAGTTTCTGCAGCAGACTGATGATCGCTTTCATGAAATGCAAGTCGGCCTGGCTCAAAAAGACCAGGAAATTGCCTTCCTTAGATCAATGCTTGGGAAGCTGTCTGAGAAACTTGACCAGCTGGAGAAGTCTCTGGAGCTAAAGTTTGGTATGTAAAACTACCAGGAGTTTTTAATAAAGCAAAACATAGAAACCCTTTACATCCATCTCAGTTGCCTGAGAATTACTATTAAGTTTTGAGTTCTAAGGATTCTGAGCATCAGCCCGTGTCTTTAATCCTTTGACATGCAGTAATGTTTCAGCACCAAAATAGTGCCCCAGTGTTGATTCAGAATTACAAATGCTGTAAATTTTCAGTAATTTTATTTTATTTTGTAAATATTCATCAATATGTCAAGTCTAATTCTAATTGCTTGAGCAGTTGCTCTTGGCCCCTAATAGACGCTTACATTTCAGACTTTCAATTTTTATACAATGTAGAAGAACAGATCAAAATAAATGACATTCTCCTGTCCTGCAACAAGGGAAAAAAGGCAAATGAGAAAGATCTGAAAGGTCTCAAAAACCTTAACTGTCATCAAGAAAGGAAACAAGCCAACTTAAATATTGAATGGTTAATTTTTTGGGACGGCACATTGTGTTAGTTCACTAGGATGAGATGCTTTGCTGAGTTCCCTGTGCTAGTCACACTCATGTAGCTATTATATTCCTTCATGGGATGTGGGCGTCACAGATAAGGCCAGCACTTGTTGCCCATCTCTGATTTGCCCTGTGTGGTTAAGAATCAACCACATTGCTGTGGGTTTGGTCACATGTAAGCCAGACCAGATAAGGATGGCAAATTTTACCATTACTGAGACTAGATTGGTTACAGTTAGCCTGGTTACCATTACTGAGACTAGCTTCTCAATTCCAGACTTTTTTAAAATTGAATTTAAATTCCACCATCTGCCATGGTGGGATTTGAACCCATGTACCCAAAGCATTAGGCTGGGACTCTGGATTACTAGTTCAGTGACATTACCACCACTCCATCATCTCCCCTTGCACAGGATGGCCTGAAAGCAAACTATTTCTTGGCCACAAGGGATGCAGGGCCTCCTACATGGGGATAAAATTGGAGGTATGTCTTCATGATAAGAGTCCAGTGGCTTGCACACAGTCAATATCAAGTAGATTCTTATTCAGACCAGGACCGTGACAAACTTGTAGGTGTCCTGTACCTTTTAGAAAATAAGTGTTCCGTGTATTGTTCGTCATCAAGCCAATTCAGTCCGATTTATTGGACAGAATTTTATGGCCCCACCTGCCGGCTGGATTTTTGTGGTCGTGCCAAAGTCAGTGGCCTTTTTTTTTTACAGCCCTGCTCCTACCATGATGGGGCCATAAGATTCTGCCCATTGTGCCAGTAGCCTGAGAGAAGCCACCTGCTGGAAACCAGAATGTATATTGAAAGTTGCAAAGCACATTCAGTACTGCAAGGGTTAACTGTTTCCTTAGGTTAGAGCTTTTGCAATGAGCTGGCTACAAGAGGTTTGTAACTGTTTATAATGGACTGTTGAACATATTAATTATTGTGGACTGGGAATTGAAACTGATGGAATTCTATTGTTTCAGATGTTTTGGATGAGAACCAAAGTAAACTCAGTGAGGATCTAATGGAGTTCCGCAGAGATGCTTCAATGCTAAGTGTAAGATTTGTGAAGTTTGTTTCTTGATGTCAAGCTGTAGCTGGGATTTCAGATGCTACTTTACAACCCAGATGTTGGTTCTCTTTAATGTGGCTGCAGCTCTTGAGTTTATTTGCCTTTGTCAGACAAGCCTTACTTCTGGGAAACGAGGATGTTTGTTTTCTGCACATTGTACAGATGGCACATCCTGATAGTCTTGAGATTGCTGGCAGTAGTACACAGCAATGGAGTTCAAAAACACATTTAGAGTATCGTTGTAAAACAGGACAGTATGTGTTCAGCTCCTATTTCCTAAAATTGTCTAACAGCCTATGCATCACGCAAAGCTAAGGCCACTCAAGTTTGTTCGTGGGAATTGGGTATTTTGTGACTTAATGTATTTGACTTTTTTATTTTTTGGGCACAGCAATTAAATGTAGCTTCTTTACTTTCTCTGAACTATGTCTGTCGTCCTGGATTTTCATTGTGGTTGTGCACAAGATTACCCCTTAAGCACGTAGGCTGCTTCTGCCACTGTAATATATTGACAGTTCAGTTTATAATAGCATTTACTGTTAGACATATCTGTAACTTAAAATGTTGTACAAGGACAACACTTGAGAAAATTATTTTATTTGAATGACTTAAATGAAAAACTGCATCCATGACAACTTGTTTGCAGTTATTTAACTGAGAACAGGCTATGTTTCATTTACAAATTCTGTAATTTAAAATCAAAACAATTGGGATTTTCAATAACTAACTATTTCTTGAATGGCGAGAGATTGAGAAATGTTGATGTCCAAAGAGACCGGGGTGTTCTTGTTCATAAATCACTAAAAGCTAACATGCAGGTGCAACAAGCAATTAGGAAGGCAAATGGTATGTAACCTTTATTGCAAGGGGGTTTGAGTACAGGAATAAGGAAGTCTTGCTGCAGTTATATAGAGCTTTGATGAGACCACACCTGGAGCATTGTGTGCAGTTTTAATCTCCTTACCTAAGGAAAGATATACTGGCTATGGAGGGAGTGCAATGAAGGTTCGCCAGATTAATCCCGGAGTTGACAGAGTTGTCCTATGAGGAAAGATTGAGAAAATCTGAGTCCATATTCTCCAGAGTTTAGAAGAATGTGAGGTGATCTCACTGAAGTGTACAAAAGAGGGCTGTAGGTGCAGGAAGGATGTTTCCCTTGGTTGGAGTTCTAGAACCAGGAAACACAGTCTCAGGATAAGAGGTAGACCATTTAGGACCAAGGTGAGGAAGGATTTTTCCAGTCAGATGGTGATAAATCTTTGGAATTCTCTACCAGAGGACTGTGGAGGCTCAGCATTGAGTATGTTCAAAGCAGAGGTCGATTTCTAGATACCAATGACAATGGGGATAGTGTGGGAAGATGGCGTTGAGGTGGGACATCACCCATGGTCTAGTTACATGGCAGAGCAGGCTCGAGGGGCCAAATGGCCTACTCCTGCTCCTATGTTCCTAGTTAGGTGGATTATCAAACCTTCAGTGTAGACCTCCTCAGTGCAGTTGATTGATAATGCCAGTCTATCACTCCCATAGCACAGTTTTGATCTTCAGTATGTGCTCTGTAAATGCAGAAAACATGCTGAATCCACATTTTACTGCTTAGAAGAAAGCTTCAAAGCCACTGTGAAAGGTAAATTGTGTGGAAATCGCTGCAGCTTTGCCACATCTATGCTTGTGAATACTGCAATACAGTGTAATAAAATAGAACCATTTGATTTGTCCTTGAAAGCATTTGACATTGACATTGATTCAATTCCAGCATTTGTACTTCAAAGCAGAATGCAGGTGTTGTAAATACCCATGATGGGCAAAAAGCCTTGTTTCTAATGTTTCCATATCACAATGCATTTTTTTTTTGCCTTCTAGCCAGTGCTTTGATAATTGTCTGTAATCAGAAAGAAATACACTAAATATTGAACCATCACTGCAAAATATCCTCAAGCTGGGGCACAGATTTTTTTTTTAGAATCAGTTCAAAATGGTAAAGTGTACTTCAGTATAGTTTTGAGACATACAAAAATATGACTCAATTCCCTTGACCCACATAAATGATTTTTTAAATGTCCAAACCATTATGTATCAGAATGTTATTGTAATATGCTATTGCGTATCTCGATAGTAATGCAAATTTCATTTTATTATAGGATGAACTTTCGCACATCAATGCCAGGTTAAACATGGGAATCCTGGGTTGTAAGTACTTTTCTTAAAAATTCAGCCCATGCTTTCTTTCAAAGTGCAGACAGTTGCAAAAGTAATTTCTGTTCACTTGGTGAATGCTGACTAATGTAAAGTGGATCTGCAGAGGAAGTCCAGTAATTTCCTAATGAAAAGTATTGCAATATGGTTGTTTTCAATAAATAATACTGCTATAAACCTCCATTCCTCTTGTCTCCCAGATGTTGATATTGTTTCATTCTGTTTTCAGCCTATGACCCTCAGCAAATATTTAAGTGCAAAGGTACCTTTGTGGGCCACCAGGGTCCAGTTTGGTGTTTATGTGTCCACTCTACTGGTGACCTGCTCTTTAGTGGCTCTTCAGATAAAACTATCAAGGTGTGTTTTTGAATCTCTGTTTAGAAGCTGAGCACTCTATACTGTATTGTCTCTCTACAAAGCACCTCAACAAAATAAAAGTTTATCTAATTTTTCACCATCCTATTCTCACACTTTGGGTACAATTTGGGGAACTGTCTTTTCTAAGAATTCTGTGTGTATCTTATTCCGCTGCATTTAGCAGTCTCAGCTCTACAATTTTTCTAAACCTCACTGCCTTGCTACTTTTCTCCCCAATTTAAAAGCTGACTCAAAACAATTTTTTCAACCAAGCTCTCTCGTTTCAATTATTGTTCAACATCTGTGGAGCAACTTGGGACATTTTCCATATTGAAGATACTGTATTAATGCAAGTTGCTATCTGTCAACTTGGTGAATTTAAAACTGTTCATTAAATTGTCACATTTAAATTATTGGGTTCATTAGTGTGTGGCTCTCTTGAGTGTTCCAAATTGCATGGTGAATTGCACTTTCTGTAACTTTGAAAGGTTTCTTTGAAACCTACCATCTAATGTACTTTTTCTAACATCAAACCCCTGAAAAAGTACACCAAAAGCTGTGCTTCAGTATATTTAGTTATATATTGTAATAAAAATATTCATTTCATAAAAATATCAAATCTTAACCACATAGACTTTGAATATTTCATACAATAATGAGATGAAGTTTTGCTGTAAGATAGTGAGTTTAATGACGATGTCTCAAGTTGCTTCACAAAGGAGGACAGGATGTTGGTCAATATTTGAAAAGACTTATGAAATTGCTTTCTCAGCTATTTTAACAGATATATTAATGTGTTTTAAACAGATTAGTAGTTTTTTTTTAAATGGCAGAACAGAAGTTCATATGAGCATGTTAAGCATTCATATGTTAGTACTGCAAAGCAATTTTCATCCCATATGTTGAGTGGAGGGCTGTTAATGGCTGTTGAATTTTTAAGGATCAATTTGTAATTTATATTGATAAAATAAAGTCTCTTTATCAGTATTAAAGGCTAAGAATTGATCTTTGACAATGTTTTAGGTATGGGATACCTGTACTACATACAAATGCCAGAAGACTCTTGAAGGACATGATGGCATAGTCTTGGCTCTGTGCATTCAAGGGTATGTAATTTGGTAGCAAAGTTTTCACAGATCAGTTTGAAGAGTAAAGCTGCCCTTGCCTGATTTATTCTAGTCATAGCCAGACAATGGCTTCTGCACTTCCCCAAGGATCTTTCTTTGCTTTCTTCCATTTCTCATATAAACACTGTCCCTTGCTGATGTCATCCAAAAACATAACATCACATTCCCCATGTATGCTGTGACTCTCAGTTTTCCCTCAACACCGCCTCTCTAGACTGCTCCATTGCCTCTGATTTGTTGCACTGCTTGTGCAACACACAGAATGTGATGAGCAAACAAATTCATTTCAATTAAATATTGGGAAAACTAAACTAATTAACCCATGTCTCTGCTCGTCAGCAACTGAAATACTCTTCTGAGCTTCCAGTGGTCTCCTGGCTGGCTTCCCATCTTGCACCCTCCATAAACTTGTTCAACTGAACTCTGCTCCCTGTATCCTAACTCGCACCAAGCCCTATTCACTACTCTCCTCTATGCCCGACCTACATTGATTCGGTGTAAAATTTTGTTTGGTAACAGTTCTGTGAAGCACCTTGGGACATTTTACTTTGTTAAAGGTGCTACATAAATGTTAGTTGCTCTTGCTGGCACTTAGTTCTCTAATGGATATGACTCTTTAAATAAAAAATATTAAAATGTACATTCAAATTTCTTATTAATTTTGAATTACAGGAACAAGTTGTACAGTGGCTCTGCAGATTGCACAATAATTGTAAGTCTACTAATAGAAACTACTGTAAAATCCTATAATAATTCGCATGGCTGAATTTGTAAAAGACATAATTACAAATGCAACCATATTATTTTACAAAATATACATTTTAGAAAGACGCTGCAAGGTTTTTATTAATTTTCGTTTGTGTGAATGTGTCTTACTCCTGTGCTTTCCATCCATCTCCCTCCCCATGATTGACTCTGTACTTATATTCTTGAGTTGATGTGTTTTTCCTCTTAAATCGTTCCCTCTCCAGGTTTGGGATATTCCAGCTTTGCAAAAAGTCAATACCATTAGAGCGCACGACAATCCAGTTTGCACTTTGGTATCGTCTCACAATATGCTCTTCAGTGGCTCACTCAAAGCTATTAAGGTAGTTAACTTATTGAAAGGTTGCAGGTAGTGACCGTATCTCTTGTATGTTAGTAGTATAGGATATTCGTCATTGTCATTTGCTTTTGTACATCATAACCAGCTACCTTTTTGATAATTTGTTTAAATCCTGCTCTTTGTGAAAGACCAGATGGTTTCCTATAAATGATCCATACCAATACTATAATGGGCAGTACAAAAGTAAAATATATAAGTTATCTTGGCAGTTTTCCATTTTTAATAACTTGTTTTGATGCAATTCCTTCCTAAGGTTTGGGACATAGTGGGCACAGATCTAAATCTGAAGAAAGAGCTCACTGGTTTGAATCACTGGGTGCGTGCACTGGTGGCCTCTCAAAATCACCTTTACAGTGGATCTTACCAGACAATCAAGGTTGGCTTTCTAGACCCTTCCTTTTTTACATAATAAAGTTTTCGCATTTTGATATGTTCTGTTCGTGAGGCTAATCATTCTAATAGGGCGGAATATTGCACTTGTCAGACAGACTGGCGCGCGCCTGACTCGGACGAGCATAAAATAATGCGCAATGACGTGGCGTGAATGTCCCGACGTCATCGCGCACTCGCGCGATATTTCAGTCAGCGGGTGCGCGCAGGAGTCAGCAGCACGCCCACCGACAATTAACAGGCCTGTTAAGGCCATTAAAGTTCTAATTAAATGAAATTTCTTGCAGGCGAAAAGGCCAAACGACCTTTAGATTTCTTGCGAAACCTCATCCACGGGCACGATGAGGTTTCAATCAGTGATTTTAAAAAAAAATAAATGAATAAATTTTCAAACTAACTTCTAACATGTCCCTGTTCATGGGGAACATGTAATTAACATTTTTAAATTCTTTATTTTTTATTTTCAAAATTCTTCAGCTTCCTGAGGCAGCTCTGTGCCTTAGGGAGCTTTTAATGCACAAACCCCCGCGCATGCGCACACTTCTGCGCTCGTGCTCCACCCGCCCCCCCAGCAGTGCTGCAGTGCATGTTTCACGCTGGCTGGCCATTAATTGACCAGCCAGCATGAAATTCATGTCAAGACCTGATCACAGGTGGTGGTTGGCTTCGCGACCTCTCCTGGGTCTGTCCGCCATGTCAGCCCGATGAGGGCAAAATTCTGCCCATAGTTTCTAAAAAAAAAGTCAATTGGAGATGCATCAGAAGATATATGTTGGCTGTTCTGAGCAAGTTGTGTGAAGAGAATTATCAATAATGCTTTTTAAATAATGGGTAAGCTTAACAATGTGGCAGCTGCTGACTTGATATGTGTTGCTTTTGTTCCACATTGGTACTTTGACTAGAAAATCGGCATTTAAATTCCTTGAAATCTCTTGAGTGAATTAACTTAATCTGAGAAAGGGCTAATTAATGGAACATATTAATATCTTCCCTTGTACTATTACAAAGCCTCCAAGAATCATATTGGTAGAAGATCCAATTTTTCATTTGGAGAGTCTGATGTGAAATTATTTATTGTATTTCAATATCAACATTAGACCTAAAGGGTTTGGGTTTTTGTTCTTTGTAAGCTATAACTGACCAAATTTGAAACTGTGCAGTGCCTGTGGGCTTTTTAACAATTGTTACATTTATCCTTTATAGGCCAGAATTAACACTGGCTGTTAAAAGCTTGTTAAGCACGAGATGTATTACCTACAGCTGTATATTTCACTAAGATGATACAGATATTAACTTGTTCCTCATTTGTGAATTACTTGGAGAATTATCTGCACATGCAATCCTATTGCCAAGTCCTCCTTTAACAGCAGTCTTTGTAAATTGCCAATGCTGTATGTCATACTCATAAGCCCAAATACTGCCCCTGTATCTATGGTAACAATGTATAACTCTTAACAGATGCGGCACTGTTCAATTTTTCCACTAACATGATTTGTGATGATGGGGGTCACTTCCTGGAAATTACTATGTAAAAGGCCTCGCCCTGATCAAAATTAGACACAAACCTTAAAATACAAGTATAAGCCCTAAAATATATAACAGCTTTATAATTTTTGCTTTACTGAATTATTTTTGCTGTGTATTGTTTTGTAATTGTATTACATAGCTACAGAAATTCCTTTACTTGCAGATGATGCTAAGAATAGCCTATTTGGTAAGCTGCAAAAGCCACCTAGTGTTCAAAGGAGCTAGCCCTCTGGGATATGTAGCATATGTTCTACAGCACATTTCATCTTTTAACATTTATGAATTGTAATGAGAAGAGTTGAGTTCCATACTTGCTTGCTGACTGCATGAGTGCTTTGTGTCCATTTGTACATTTGTATTGTCAATTACATCAAATAATGGTCAAAAGTAGATCAGGCATTTTATTCTTTTGAAAGCATAATATTATTAATTAGTAGTACAGCAACAATTTAATTAGTTGCTGACATAAATTCTATGGGTTCCTTATGTTTTTCATTATCCCCCCCTAACTTGATTCATTTGCTTAAGACCATAAGGACATGAAATTAAGCAAACTTTGCTTAATGAAGGTTTGTATTTTAAAAAAAATATTAGCAGCTACTTTTTATTCCGCTGTAATGTACATCTGAATTTCATTTGCAGATCTGGGACATAAGAACTCTAGAGTGTGTGCATGTACTGCAGACTTCTGGTGGTAGTGTGTACTCCATTGCAGTTACTAATCACCACATTGTGTGTGGAACCTATGAAAATCTCATCCATGTAAGTATTATCCTTCCCTAAAGAGTAAATTTATTACAGTGTACTTGAGAAGATTTGTTTGATGGACTATTGCGATTACACTTTTCATAGGTATGGGATATAGAATCTAAAGAACAGGTTCGAACACTGACTGGCCATGTAGGCACAGTATATGCATTGGCTGTGATTTCAACACCAGATCAGACCAAAGTCTTCAGTGCATCTTATGACCGATCACTTAGGGTAAGTTGCGATGTGACATGAAACTGTAAATAATGCAGACAATTTGGTCCATTTCCTGACATCCAACTACCAGCATTCTTCCTACTAGTACCATCATGTAGTTGAACAATGTACTTGCATGAAGCATTTGCACCACTTACACTAACCATACAGCATTTTGATGTGGGAGAATATGATTGTAATCCTGCATTGTAGGTACTAGCTGCAAATAGGAATTAAGCTTCCTCTGACAAGTTCTATTGAATCCCCTGTGTTATACTCCCCAAGTGCTGAATACCTGGGTAGCACCTGCGTTCTGTCGGACCAAGTGCAAGGAGCTCTAGGCTCCATTACGTCACTTTTGAGGTTCAATATCCCCTGAAACCTTTAATTATTCAACAGCCTCCTAATGCCTTCCCAGTTGTTGTTTAGGCTCATACTCTCAAGTGCTAATCAAACAAAGGCAAGTGCTAATCAGGGTTTAGCAAAGATTTAGTCTGATGCAGACCTTTAAATGGCTCTACAGATATTTGAGGGCTATAGCAAGGGTTCCCTTCTCTATTCTAATAATCCTATATGCAACTGTACTCAATTGATAGTAAATGTCTGTATCCTTACAAAGGTAAAGAAAAAATGGTTAATAACCCACAATACTACAGTGTGCGTAGTTGGTCTACCAATGATAGAAGAGTGCTCTTTCAATATTGTACAACCAATCTTGCTATTTCTTGGAATGTGTTTCTTGTGCAGATCTTTTAGATGAATCAGCTGTTTTAATCAAATCTGATATTCTGTGAAAGTGTTGATTCAGAAAATAGATCATAAGAAATAGGAGCAGGAGAAGGCCATACAGCCCCACAAGCCTATTCCACCATTCAGTAAGATCATGGCTGATCTTCTCCTCGCCTCAACTCCACTTTCATGCCTGCTCATAACCTTTGATACCTCTATAGTTCAAAAATCTGTCTGTTTCACCTTGAATATATTCAATGGGCAGAATTTTGCCGTCGGTGAGCAGGGGGTGGGGCCCACCCGCTGATGCGTAAACTGATGCGGGATAACATTGGGCGGAACCTCTGATGTCATCCTGCCTCATTTAAATTTTCAGGAAGGCAGGGGGCACAGCCAAATCAGCTGTGGGCCCGCCGACCTGTCAGTGGCCAATTGAGGCCATTGACAGGATCATTGAAACAATTAAAGGACCTGCCCATCCAACCTTAAGGTTGGCAGGCAGGCCAAGAGCCCTGGCGATCAATAGAAAAAACATGAAACCTCATCCACCAGCGGGATGAGGTTTCATGTAGGGACTTAAACAGTTTAATAAAGTTTTAGTGTAATTTATGAACATGTCCCATCTCATCTGACATTGTCACATGAGGAGGACATGTTAAGGATTTTTTTTTTCTATTTTTAATGGCTTTAAAAGCATCAGTGATCTCCCTGAGGCAGCACTTAGCCTCAGGGAGACGTGCGCTCTTTTTGTGCGCATGCGTGAAAGAACGCACTCTCGCTTTTGGGGAATCCCCCCTCCACCCGCATAGGGAGTGCATGGTGCTTCCCGCCGGGCGTCATGCCGGGTGAGGCCTTAATTGGCCCACCCACGTAAAATGGCGGCGGGGCCCACTTCTCTGGCGGGGATTGGCTCCCCGCCCACCAGAGATTGGGTCGGGCCTGCTCGCCCGACAGGCAGAAAATTCTGCCCAATGACTCAGCCTCCACAGCTCCACTGCATAAAGAATTCCAGAGGTTTTTTGATCCTCTGATATAAGAAATTCCCCCTCATCTCCTTTATAAATGGGTGACCCCTTATTCTGAAACTATGCTCCATAGTTCTAAAATATTGCAGAAAGTGCTGGGAAAGCTCAGCAGGTCTGGCAGCATCTGTGGAAAGAGAAACAGAATTAACATTTTTAAGCGAATTACTCTTTTTTGGAACTGGTCTTCTCTCTAATTCTAAATTCTCCCAGGATGGGAAACATCTCAGCGTCTACCCTGTCAAGACCTCATGTTTTGATAAGATCACCACTTATTCTTCTTGATCGCCAATGAGTATAGGCCCAACCTGCTCAATCATTCCTAATAAGACAACACTTTCACGGAGGAATCAACCTAGTGAACCTTCTTTGAACTGCCTTTAATGCAAGTGTATTCCTCCCGAACTAAGGAAGCCAAAACTGTATGCAGTACTCTAGATGTGGTCTACCAATGCCCTGTACAGCTCTAGCAGGGCCTCCGTACTTTTATACTCCATCCCCCTTGCAATAAAGGCCAACATTCCATTTACCTTCCTAAGTACTTTCTATAACTGAATACTAATTTATGTTTTATGTACAAGGACACCCAGAACCCTCTGTATTGCAGCATTCTCCATTTAAGTAATATTTTGGTTTTATATTCTTCCTACTGAAGTGGACAAGCTTGCATTTTCCCACATTATGCTCCATCTGCCAAACATTTTGCTCATTCACTTAACTTACTTATATCCCTTTGCAGACTCCGCATCCTCCTCACAGCTTGCTTTTCTACCTATTTTTGTATCGTCAGCAAATTTGGCTACAATACACTTGGTCCTATCATCCAAGTCATTAATATAGATTGTTAATAGTTTTGATGTATTTCAATAATTGTTAACAAATTTAAGTTATAAATACAGCATTTGGGATAGAAAAGTTTAAATTTTTCATTCTTTCCGATGTGTTCAAAGTTCAATCACGTTTTTAAATTTAACTTCAGGTATATATTATGTAGGCGTGTTCATGATGTTCTAGGTTCTTTAAAATGTAACACTGTTTCCAGTCCTCATGTCCATAATTATAATTTTATCTAGGTTTGGAGTATGGATAACATGATCTGTACACAGACATTGCTTCGTCACCAAGGCAGTGTTACTGCCCTTGCAGTGTCCAGAGGTCGGCTCTTCTCGGGTGCAGTGGACAGTACGGTTAAAGTAAGTAACTTCAGTTTATTTTACAAAATAAAATGGCAAACTGCTAATGCTGGAAATATTAAATTAAAAGAAAAAAACAGGAAATGCCAGAAATATACAGCAGATCAGTCAATATCTGTAAAGAGGTTAGATGGCATGGCATGTGAGATATATACCCCCAAAATATCTTAACTTGTATTTTCTCTTTGGACATATTGACTGACCCAAATGTATTTTCCAGTTTTATTCTATATTGTATTTGTTCACAGAAATTTATTTCAAAATGTTTAAGTCTAGTTGAGGTTAAGATTTCTTTAATATTAGGGCTGTATTCATTTTTTTTTTCATCAACGGAGCAATTCGAAAAGGTATATACTGTTGGGGAGGGAATATTATTTCAACTGAAGTTAAGAGGACCCAGGGAGATGCTTGACTAGAAAGATTTTTGAAGGTCTGAGACATGTAGCAATTCAGGGAGGCAAAAGAGAATTCCAGAGTGCAGGGATGTGCCGCTCGAGGCTCTGCATTGGATGTTGGAGAGAAGAGAGGGGATAACACACAGTGGACAAGCCAGAAAACTACAGAGTGCAGGGATGAAGGGGGTTGTAGTCTTAGGGTGAAGCAAGGCAATGGAAGGATTTATGAACTAGCTGCTGATCCCAGGACTCTTCCACTACTGCCCAGTTCACTTTCCTGTGGAGAAACCTCTGTTATTCATGTAATGCCTTTCTGCATGGGCATAGCTGAGATAAAGGACTGTTATGATGTGGCAGGTGATATGTGCCAAGTGAACCAAATTCACAAAGAAAACTTGGCCATGCTATCGCAACGGTTTTGCAATTTGTATTTATTATGAGAAGATTTCAGCATTGAATTCAGAAGTAATGAAGTCCACTAACACCTTTTAGAGGTTTTAAAAACTAAATTGAAACATTTATTAATAAAAGAAAAGATTTCAAGCATAAAATTTCAGTCACTTAATACTATAACAAATCTCAAAATTCCTAATTAAACTGATTCCCAACTACAAACCCACTTTAAGGCAACATTCCAAAAATAGGTTATTAATTTAAATAGCAAGCCAGCAAATTTACCACAGCACCCACTCAAAAGTGGAATTGCAAAGGCTTTTCTCCAACTTTAATTACTGGACACAGCAGACTTTTGCAGGCATGGCTGGGGGCTTCCCCAAGGCTGTTTTACAGTGTCCTTTTAGATCTTATCTGGGCCCCACAACATCACCTTCCTTCCTTCTTTATGCATGTTTCTCTCTCTTTAATCGGTAAATTCCATTGATCTATATGTCTTTGGAAATGTACTTTTCCCATAATATAAAATATTTCATGCTGCCAATATGGACAGTACCTTTTGGGAAAAATAAACATAATAACTTTGCCCTGTTTATCTTGTTAGTTGTAAACATTCTACCATCCCTTTGAAATCAAAACAACTTCGCTTATCTAAAAATGCAAATTTCCTTCACACCCTATATGCTAAGGCCCCATTCATGTTTACTCATTAGCATTTCAAATGCCTTTCACCCCTAACTACTGTTGATAATTTCAAGCTTGCTGCCTATCTGACTCTAATTTAATTAAATCATACAGACCGAACCATATACACTCACACCCATAAACTTAATTTACAATAAAACACAATATTAAGAAACTTATTATAGTTTTGTGACAGGGACATAGGACTGTCAGGTTGAGAACTTCCTCTTGACCATATCCTGATCTATTGCACTGGAGCTGTCAGTACACAGTCTACTGTAGCATGTCAATGTTGCGTGAAGTTGGATCTGTAAACCAGTGTTTAGAGCACAATTTTCAAATATTGTCTGGAACTTGTTTTGTTATTGAATGTTTGGACATTTTAAAACGAGCCAGAAGAAATTAATTAAGCACTTGCTGAATTTTGTTTTGCTTGAAGTCCATTAATGCTTTCATTGTTTCCCTCCCTCCAGGTCTGGACCTGTTAGGACACAAAATGTTATTAAATGACTGGAACATTCTCAGTGGCTTGCCTTTGTGGATGTTTTTTTTTTGGAATGGAAGTAATGCCACTGCAACTTGGCTGCCGCAGCGCAATCTGTTCTAAGATTGCTGTCCAATTTCGAGACTGACCAGCATGGCATGCTTTCTGCAGCAGTGAAAGCCACAAAGCTAAATTTACAATGGGGAAATGACGTTCCAACATTGTCAATTCAGTAGAAGTAACAGTGTTCTTAAGGAATTGATTGGCAACAGTTTAGATTGAAATGCACACACTGTGGAATGGCTTTGGAAAGCATTACAGGGTTGAACTTTTTTGTGTGTGTGTGTGTGTGGAAATTGCTGGAAAATGTTCTGTAGTTTACTGAGTCTTTAGTGACAGAAATTGTACACTGCAGCATTGTAGGTGATTGTGTCTTCCAGTAGTTTAGCAGTCTCTACATGTTATTTTATACTTACATGGCATATATACGCACACACGCCATTTCTCGGGCCACAGGCAAGTAAAATATTCAACCCATGTATTAGCTAACCTTAATTTGATCCGTGTTTACTTTTACAAAAACAATTTGTAATATAGTAAGGTAGGCAGATTATTGAAGCTGTGATCCTTTTACCTTCTGAATGCCGCCCTGAAAAACTTAGTGAAACAGCTGTAATGAGGTACGATTTCTCCATCACTACTTCCTTAAAGGTAAATTCTGTATTCCAAAGTTCTACTTTTGCCAATATATGTGTGGCTGAGGCATAACAACAATTTCACATTGAAAGTAATATCTACTGCTGCTACATTTTGACTTCTGTTTATAGCAGTTTATAAAATATAGCTGCATAATTGCTCTACTAATGAAGTAACAAAGCTTTAAAATCAGGCAAACTGATTGAGAACAAGCTTACTCCAATCAGTGTTGTACAATTATTGATCTTTGACATGCAGTATATGAATTTTTAATAGAATGATTAAATAGATGTGAATAGAAGTACGGGATCTTTTGAAGAAAATTAAGTCCCGATTATGTTGTTTTCAAAATTGGAAATCTACAAGGTCTTCCTGCTTTTCCTCTTTGCTCCCTCCCCCACCCCCTCCTCGCTGGGCTTCCCTGAAGACTCACTGAATAAATGGACAGCATGGTGTGGTAGTGAGCCGCATTATCTAGAAAGTTCTCTGATTTAGTCCCTGGTATGGTCAGCCAGGGTAACAGTGAGGGTGCTACACTTGACCTCTGCCTTGTTCAGCTAGGAGAAGTCGAAATCATCCAGGGTTCTCACTCTTCTTTGTCGCGCAGTCATCTTTGTTGAAAGTGTGCACCATATGGATTTCGGGTCTAGCAGCCAGTGGTCGACTTGTGAGGCACTCTGGCACTTGGTCTAAGTTTCCAACTGTGAGAAGGACATCGAGGAGAATTAATTGTGGAAGGGGTGGGGTGGGCACTGTACTTCCCCAAAGTCACATGCTACAGAGTTTAGCAAGTTTGGATCAGGATATATTATGCAATGCCTGTAAGGTAGTGACTTCCACTAGGAAGAGTTCTGGAAATGACGTTCAGTGTGAATTATGTTTGTGTACAAAGCTTTGCCTCTTTTCCAACTCGAGAGCTCCTGCATTTTCCCATTTGAGTGCACATGAATACATAGTTAACAGCTATATCATAATGCCATCTGGATCCAATGCATTTTCTAATGAAGCGAAGTAGCATCCATATAAGTCTTCATCTTTCATAAGTGGTTTCAGTTATGTGGTTCATGATTTTAAAAACTATAAATTAGAACCAGTCCTAGGAACTATTACACAATTCTACTTGTTTAGCTACTCTATAATAGTGTAAGTCTAATCAGTTGGCCTTTGACAAGATAGGCTTCAATTAGAATAACGTTGACATATATTGATCTTGTTTGAGTAAGATCCATCAGCTAAGAAGGTAGAATATATTTGAATAGATCAATATTTCAATAAGAGTTACTTATAAAATTATAGATATCATGTGTTTTGACATTGTGAATGGAAATCAATATTCAATAATGAAATGTGACTGAATGTTGAATGTGTTAACTGTGTATATGAGAATTACAGATATACATTTGCAGTTTACAATGCAAGCACCTATTTCACCACAGTGAAGAATAGTATTTTGGGTGAGAATATTTGGTTGTCGAATTAGCCTGTTTTAAAAGATTGTTTTTACTAATGTAACAAGTGCCTAATTTTTAGAGTCCAGCTGTACTTGCATTTAACCCCTAAAACACCACTCACTGGTTGTGCTGACTATTCTCAACCTGTTTTTTTTTTTTCCCATTCATTCATGGGATGTGGGCATTGCTATCAAGGACAGCATTTATTGCCCATCCCTAATTTCCCTTGAGAAAGTGGTGAGCTGCTTTCTTGAACCACTGCAGCCCATATGGTGAAGGTACTCTGACAATGCAGTTCAGTAGGGGGTTCCAGGATTTTGACCCAGGGTAGAGAATTAATGTGTTGACACATTTCCAAAATGCGTCCCAGGTGGGAGATGAAATTAGTCTCCAGAAGTTGAACGTGAGAGGTATCTGACAGCTGCAACCAAGTAACTCGCTTGGTCACGGTGCCATAAACGGTTCAACTACTTGGCTGATCTCCTTCCTATTGAGGAAGGGGGCTGATTTGATGTTGACTTAGCAATGGGAAGTTCTGCATTGCATGCATACGTGCATACTTGATTAGCATGGATGTATTTTGTATTGAAATAGAGAATGTCTGTTTTAAATGCCTAATTTTTAAATCATAAATGTCTTGAAGAATGAACAGTTGGAAATCAAACAGAAGATGAAGAGGATGGTACGTTTTGCATGCCTTGTGTTGTGTCGTGTTTTGTAGAAGAACTGTCCAAAAATGCCTTATTTGTTTTGTTCAGGAGTTCAGTAATTAAAAGCCAGACCATCGTATGTTAAAAAATAATTTTGACCTGTTGGTTCGGGATTTCTTTGAGGGATACGATTGGTAGATAAGGTAATTTGCTGCAGTCTTGTCAAGTGCATACCTGATTGAGACATAGATTATAATTTGCCACTCCCAATTCACTATTTTATATCGATATCCTTATCATAGCAAAGCTCTGGTCTAAACAGAACACAGTGTGGCTGATCAATAATGCATTTATCAAGATTCCATTATAAGTGACAAGGCCTAAGGCAGGGATATTGTAACCGTGAAGCATAGCAACTGTGAACCCCTGCCAGTGGATAGCGTATGTTCATCCATTTAGCTGCTGCTTTAAGCATCTGGTACCCACTAACCTAAAGAAGTAACCAAAGCTCCCTTCAGTTATTTTGCACCTGTATTGTATTGAAAAGATTATGAAACTCTACTAATTGAACTGATGTATCACGTGACTGTAGATTTTTATCATTTTGTTAAAAGATTTACAACAATAAATCTTCCCCCCTAATTTTTGTGTGTTTGATTTAAACTGTTAATAGATTACTACTGAAGTAGTTCCCTGTAAGATATCGTAAGTGCTGGGGTAGGAGGAGTTCTGAGAATACCAATGTTGGTTATGTCACACACTTGTCTGTACATTTTTTTTATTCATTCACGGCATGTGGGCTTCCCTGGCTGGGCCAGTATTTATTACCCATCCCTATTTGCCCTTGAGAAGGTGGTGGTGAGTTGCCTCCTTGAACCGCTGCAGTCCATGTGGTGTAGGTACACCCACAGTGCTATTAGGAAGGGAGTTCCAGGATTTTGACCCAGCGACAGTGAGGGGCAATGATATATTTCTAAGTCAGGGTGGTGAGTGACTTGGTGGGGACTTCCAGGTGGTGGTGTTCCCATCTATCTGCTGCCCTTGCCCTTCTAGATGGTAGTGGTCGTGAGTTTGGAGGGTGCTGTCTAAGGAGCCTTGGTGAATTCCTGCAGTGCATCTTGTAGATGGTACATACTGCTGCTATTGTCTGTTGGTGGTAGAGGGAGTGAATGTTTGTGGATATTGTGCCAATCCAGCGGGCTGCTTTGTCCTGGCCGGTGTCAAGCCTCTTGAGTGTTGTGGGAGCTGCACTCATCCAGGCAAGGGGAGAGTATTGCATCACACTCCTGACTTGGGCTTTGTAGATGGTGGACAGGCTTTGGGAAATCAGGAGGTGAGTTAGTCATCACAGGATTCCTAACCCCTAACCACAGTATTTATATGGCTAGTCCAATTCAGGTTCTGGTCAATGGTAACCACCAGGATGTTGATAGTGGGGGATTCAGTGATGGTAATGCCATTGAATGTCAAGAGGTGATGGTTAGATTCTCTCTTGTTGGGGGTGTTCATTCCCTGGCACTTGTGTGGCACGAATGTTACTTGCCACTTGTCAGGCCAAGCCTGGATATTGTCCAGGTCTTACTGCATTTGGGAATGGACTGCTTCAGTACCTGAGGAGTCACGAATGGTGCTGAACATTGTGCAATCGTTGGTGAATGTCCCCACTTCTGGCCTTATGACGGAAGGAAGGTCATTGATGAAGTGGCTGAAGATGGTTGGGCTGAGGACACTACCCTGAGGAACTCTTGCGGTGATGTCCTGGAGCTGAGATGACTGACCTGCAACAACCACAACCATCTTCCTTTGTGCTAAGTATGACTCCAACCAGTGGAGAGTTTTCCCCTCGATTCTCAGTGATTCCAGTTTTTGCTAGGGCCCTTGATGTCACACTTGGTCGAATGTGACCTTGATGTTAAGGGCAGTCACTCTCATCTCACCTTGGGAGTTCAGTTCTTTTGTACACGTTTGAGCTAAGACTATTATGAGGTCAGGAGCTGAGTGGCCCTGGCAGAACTCAAACTGGGCATCAATGAGCAGGTTATTGCTAAGCAAGTGCTGCTTGATAGCACTATTGATGACCCCATCCATCGCTTTACTGATGATCGAGAGTAGACTGATGGGGTGGTAATTGGCCGCTTTAAATTTGTCCCTTTTTTTGTATACAGGACATACCTCGGCAATTTTCCACATAGCCGGGTAGATACCAGGGTTGTAGCAGTACTGGAACAACTTGGCTAGGGGCACAGCAAGTTCTGGAGCACAAGTGTACATTAATATTGCTGGAATATTGTCAGGGCCCATAGCCTTTGCACTATCCAGTGCCTTCAGCTGTTTTTTGATATCACATGAAGTGAATTGAATTGGCTGAAGATGGACATCTGTGATGCTGGGGACCTCTGGAGGGGGCTGAGAGGAGCTTCTAGCTGAAGATTGAAGCAAATGCTTCAGCCTTATCCTTTGCACTGATGTGCTGGGCTCCACCATCATTGAGGATGAGGATATTTAGCAAGGTGGTAGTGCCACACAACACGGAGGGTATCCTCAATGTGAAGGTGGAACTTCGACTCCATAATGACTGTGCGATGGTCACTCTTACCAATACTGTCATGGACAGATGCATCTGCGGCAGGCAGGTTGGTGAGGATGAGGTCAAGTATTTTGGGGGGGGGGGTGGTCCGTGGTAATCAGCAGGAGGTTTCCTTGCCCATGTTTGACCTGATGCCACGAAACTTCATGGGGTGGGACAGGGCATACCCTGGGATGGTGAAGGTGGTGTCTAGGACATTATCTGTCAGACTGTTGCTCGACTAGTCTGTAAGGCAGCTCTCCCAATTTTGGCACTCGCCCCCAGATGTTAATACGGAGGACTTTGCAGGGTTGACAGGCTGTTGTCATTTCCGGTGCCTAGGTTTGTAGCAGTTTGATGCAACTGGGTGCCTTACTAGGCCATTTCAGAGGGCATTTAAGAGTCAACCACATTTCTGTGGCAATGCATGTCACAGGTAGGTTAGACCAGGTAAGGATGGCAGGTTTCCTTTCCTAAAGGAAGGAAAGGACATTAGTGAACCAGATGGGTTTTTACAAGAATGATTTCATGGTCATCATTAGACTTTTAATTCCAGATTTTTATTGGATTCATCATCTGCCGTGGCAGGATTCGAATCCCAGGAATCAAATTGGGATTCAGGATTACCCTGGTTCTCTGGATTACTAGTCCAGCGACAGTACCGCTACGCCATTGCCCCTCCCCACCTCTGACGATTGTATTTCTGTAAGAAGTAAATGGTGTGCCTGTGAATCTTTTATTCATTCTACATCCATCAGCTTTTCTGAACAACTGCATCTCCTGGACATCATCAGTAATTGGCAATGTGAGTTTCCATTGAACAGAGGTAAGCAGCAGAGTCACTGGCAGGTCTTTGTTTTTCCAATCGATAGTGTCATTCTCAGACCATAAGAACTTATGTTCATGGCTCTGACTTTTCTCCTCTGCAGCTCCCTATTGGAACAGCCCCAATTCCTGCTTTGAAAAAAGGGATCTATACATTGACCTTCTTGATAACAATGTGATTTTAAAAAAATACCCCTTAAACTTATGGTCCATCTTAGAGGCTCAACATCCATAGCTAGAGTTCACTTGTTTAGCATTGTCTCACACAGCTACCCTTGGATTAAGCTGAACTCAAAATGAGACAACATTTTCTGAATCATAAAAGCCCCAGATTTGAACCCTGGCCTGTGCTGTTAACCCATTTGCGCTAGGATTGCTGTAGGCAATGTTATAATTAGCCTCTGCTTGGGAGGACAAAAATAGTCTCTCTTCTGATCACTATCCAGTCAATCCTCCAGGGTAATGTATGTCAGGTGGAATACGAATTGTGGTTTGCCATTGCCTTCTTTCTCCCCACCCCATGCCCCAACCAAATAAGAACAGAATTACCTGGGAAAATCTCAGCAGGTCTGGCAGCATCGGCGGAGAGAAAAGAGTTGACGTTTCGAGTCCTCATGACCCTTCAACAGAACTGGGTGAATCCAAGGAGAGGGGTGAAATATAAACTGGTTTAAGGGGGCGGGGGGGGGGGTGGGGTGGGGGTGGGGTGGGGGTTGGGTGGGGGGAGAGAAGTGGAGGGGGGTGCTGTGGTTGTAGGGACAAGCAAACAGTGATAGGAACAGATAAAAGATGTCACAGACAAAAGAACACAGGTGTTGAAGTTGGTGATATTATCTAAACGAATGTGCTAATTAAGAATGGATGGTAGGGCACTCAAGATACAGCTCTGGTGGGGGTGGGGGGGCATAAAAGATTTAAAAATAATAGAAATAGGTGGGAAAGGAAAAATCTATATAAATTATGGGGAAAAAACAAAAGGAAGGGGGAAGAAACAGAAGGGTGGTGGGGATGGAGGAGGGAGTTCAAGATCTAAAGTTGTTGAATTCAATATTCAGTCTGGAAGGCTGTAAAGTGCCTAGTCGGAAGATGAGGTGCTGTTCCTCCGGTTTGCGTTGGGCTTCACTGGAACAATGCAGCAAGCCAAGGACGGACATGTGGGCAAGAAAGCAGAGTGTAGTGTTAAAATGGCAATTGACAGGGAGGTTTGGGTCATTCTTGCACACAGACCGCAGGTGTTCTGCAAAGCGGTCGCCCAGTTTATGTTTGGTCTCTCCAATGTAGAGGAGACCGCATTGGGAGCAACGAATGCAGTAGACTAAGTTGGGGGAAATGCAAGTGAAATGCTGCTTCACTTGAAAGGAGTGTTTGGGCCCTTGGACGGTGAGGAGAGAAGAAGTGAAGGGGCAGGTGTTGCATCTTTTGCGTGGGCATGGGGAGGTGCCATAGGTGCGGGTTGAGGAGTAGCGGGCGATGGAGGAGTGGACCAGGGTGACCCGGAGGGAACGATCCCTAAGGAATGCCGCCGGGGGGGGGTGAAGGGAAGATGTGTTTGGTGGTGGCATCATGCTGGAGTTGGCGGAAATGGTGGAGGATGATCCTTTGAATGCGGAGGCTGGTGGGGTGATAAGTGAGGACAAGGGGGACCCTATCATGTTTCTGGGAGGGAGGAGAAGGCGTGAGGGCGGATGTGCGGGAGATGGGCCAGACACGGTTGAGGGCCCTGTCAACGACCGTGGGTGGAAAACCTTGGTTAAGGAAGAAGGAGGACATGTCAGAGGAACTGTTTTTGAAGGTAGCATCATCAGAACAGATGTGACGGAGGCGAAGGAACTGAGAGAATGGGATGGAGTCCTTACAGGAAGCGGGGTGTGAGGAGCTGTAGTCGAGGTAGCTGTGGGAGTCGGTAGGCTTGTAATGGATATTGGTGGACAGTCTATCACCAGAGATTGAGACAGAGAGGTCAAGGAAGGGAAGGGAGATGTCAGAGATGGACCACGTGAAAATGATGGAGGGGTGGAGATTGGAAGCAAAATTAATAAATTTTTCCAAGTCCCGCCGAGAGCATGAAGCAGCACCGAAGTAATCATCGATGTACCGGAGAAAGAGTTGTGGAAGGGGGCTGGAGTAGGACTGGAACAAGGAATGTTCCACATACCCCATAAAGAAACAGGCATAGCTGGGGCCCATGTGGGTACCCATAGCCACACCTTTTATTTGGAGGAAGTGAGAGGAGTTGAAGGAGAAATTGTTCAGTGTGAGAACAAGTTCAGCCAGACGGAGGAGAGTAGTGGTGGATGGGGATTGTTCAGGCCTCTGTTCGAGGAAGAAGCTAAGGGCCCTCAGACCATCCTGGTGGGGGATGGAGGTGTAGAGGGATTGGACTTCCATGGTGAAGAGGAAGCGGTTGGGGCCAGGGAACTGGAAATTGTTGATGTGATGTAAGGTGTCAGAGGAATCACGGATGTAGGTGGGAAGGGACTGGACAAGGGGAGAGAGAAAGGAGTCAAGATAACGAGAAATGAGTTCCGTGGGGCAGGACCAAACTGACACGATCGGTCTACCAGGCCAGTTCTATTTGTGGATTTTGGGTAGGAGGTAGAAGCGGGCCGTCCGAGGTTGGGCGACTATCAGGTTGGAAGCTGTGGGAGGAAGATCTCCAGAGGAGATGAGGTCAGTGACAGTCCTGGAAAGTCACTCCACCGATGCTGCCAGACCGCCTGAGTTTTTCCAGGTAATTCTGTTTTTGTTTTGGATTTACAGCATCCGCAGTTTTTTGTTTTTACCCCAACCAAATAGCCTGCTGATATTTCTACTGTCTCTCTCTTCAGCCACCATGCCCTATCAGGGCATTGGCAACCACGGACTTCCATATGTTGACCCATGGTCATGCTTGGCAAGGTACTGCAGTGGTTTGCTGTTACCTTCTGCTGGTTCTGGCTGACCAGGAGACTCTGCTTTTACTGCCTGTCATAGGCATATTGGAAGGATTTGCAGGTTGATAATCAACCTGTTTAACCACGTTATGAACTCCCCTCCCGTGGCCATCAATTCCCAGAATGGGACTCGAACACTGAGCTTCTGATACTACCCACTGCACCACAAGTCCTTATTTTCTATTGTCTATATTAATTATTTTAATAGTGTCTTTCACAACCTCAATAGTCCCAAAGTGCTTCGCAGTCAACTGTTGATGTACAGTCACGATGGTGATGTAGGGAAATGTGGCCATCAGTTTGAGCACAGACAGTAATCTGATAAATGATTATCCTGTTTTAGTGATGTTAGGTTGAGGGATAAATAGTAACCAGGTCACTGGGGAGAATTCCCCTGCTTTTCATGGAATAATGCCATGGGATCTTTTATGTCCACCCAAGAAGGCAAATGGGGACCTTTTTAAAGAATAAGGAATGAGTAAGATGCCAAAATTGGGTGCCAAACTTGGACCTGGTGTGAAAATCAGATCTTTGTCACTGTGTAGCAGAGGCAGGAGCAATATAAAAAACATTGAGAAGGTATTGACCCAGCTGTAATGTAGAGAGCAAAGCCAAGACTTAATCCCACATGAGTAAAACAGACGATCCAGTCATTATCACATTGTGGGAGTTTGCTTGGCGTAAAATGGCTGCCCTGTTTTCTACATTACACATCAAAAATACTTCTTAGGCTGTAAAGTGCTTCGGGGTGCTTATGCTTTATGAAAGCATCTTTCAAAGCAAACCTGATATTTTACAGAATAGAAGTCAATAAAAAATAACTGCAAGAAAGACTGCTCAAAATATACAATCAAATAAGATTGAATTTTTTCACTAGCTTCCAAGATCAGATCAACAGCATTCACCTCCACCCTAGCCTCCAGTTGTTCCCCCAACCTCTCCCTATAGTAAATCTTGGATTTTTCCACTCCCACAGTCACCAATTTTATTTTTTAAGCATACATATTCTTTGTCTCATTTTTCCTTTGCATCTTTGTTACCCTGATATTGTTAATTCTGCTCTGCATTTTCTTCTCTTGATCTCTCTTCCCAGCCAAGTCTCCTTTCTGAACATCTGTGTTTGCATCTCTGCAACAGCAACAAAAATTAAGGTTACACAGCTGTGACTTTGGGTGTCAAGGGACCTTAATTATAATGTGCACCCTCATCACAACATACACCCTCATCACAACACACTTTTTGGCTGGTTCCTGTATTCTGGATTATAATGTACTGGATGGGCCCTGGGCTGCTCACCGAGTTTCAATTTGGTGGTACAGAACTCAAGCATTGCTGAAAAAAAACATTTTGTCGAAGCTTTTCGTCTTGCACTCATCAGGACAATTGCAAGAATACCAATGTCAGGGGAAGCAACACCTTTATATTGTATGAGAAGAGAGTGCTGATTGATTGGCAAATGGACTCTGATTGGTAGAGATTTTGCCATGGAGAATGTACCAGTTAATGATGATTGACAGTTAACTGACGAGCATTACTTGAAATATAAATCAGGCAGCTTGATTCTGGTCAGGACAATGAACCAGCGAAAGCTATCACTTATTTTGTTTAGCTGAAACAGGCGCAATGTGTGTATGTGTTCTTTCTGTCTGCAAAGAACAGGACCCTGTGTATTAATATATATAGTTGCCAGTACACGCAAGCACGCCACACTGACTATCATAAATTGGTTGTCAGAGTAATTTCGATTTTCTGCAGTAAGTTTCAATTTTCATGTGTAAAACAAGTTGCATATGACGTAGGTAATAACAATGTGCTTGGGCAGTGAGCTCTGCAAGGCTTTGCTTTTGTTTCATCCCAATTTCTAACAGTAGTTCATGCTTATAATGTTTCTGATAAAACTTGTGGTTGGAATGAACAGCCAAGTTCAGGTATCATTCTGTTGTCCAGTGTGATACTGAGGCATGGTCCAGAATGTGTGGGCATCAGCGATGAGGCTAATATTTGTTACCCATATTTGAGAAGGCAGTGGTGAGCTGTTTTCTTGAGCTGCTGCAATCCACTGGGTGAAGGTGCTCCCGCAATGTGGTTTGGCAAGGAGTTCCAGGACTTTGACCCAGCAATGATGAAGGAATGGCTGTCATGTGTCCAAATTTGGATAGTGTGTGACTTGAGATTCATTACAACAATGACTGACTGACTGCATTTCAAAAATATTTAATTGTACCTAAAGCACTTTTGAATGTCCTGAGATGATGGAATGTTAAGCAGGAACATAGATAATTAACTGCAGTCCACAAAGGACCATAAGCACAACTATGCACACACAGGTCCCACAAGCAGTATTGAGGTAAATGATCAGTTAATCTAGATTTTTCTTTTGGTTTGAGAGAGGAATGTTGGCCAAAGTACTAAAGGTCTCTGCTTTTCTTCAAATTGTGGTGTTGGATCTTTAACATCCACCCAGGTTATAAGATGGGACCAGGATTCATCCATTCCATTTATCAGGACAGGACCCACCAACCATGTTGCACTTTCTCAGTGTTCTCAAATCAGACGGTTAAGAGCTAAAAGCCTAGAGGAGGCTTGAATCCTCACTCCTCCAATTCAGAGCTGAGTATGCAACCAAACAAATCAAGCAGAGTATTTGTGTTAATGTAGAATATTGTTGACATGAGGCATTGCAGCCCTTATAATTCCAGATTGATTTGGGCCTATAGCTGAGTAAACCTTATGGAATTGGAATAAAAATATACTCAATGATGGTGTTATAATGTTAGTATGAGTAGTACCTGCCAGGTGGCAGCATTAATAAAACTTACTATGGTAACACCCCCAGGTTCATTTGTTTTGCACAGGTATATTGTCCTTACTGAATTCCAGCTTGATAGCACTGGCAGTATTTATTTTATGAGGTTCTTGACTCAAATAGTGATCCAAAACAAAATTTTTAAACTCAGCATTTTTACCCGGACCTGCAAAATTGGGTTAGGAGAAAATCTTGGACAGGGCAAATTCAAAACAATGGCATCTTGGCCTGAATGTGTATCCTGTGATGTGTCACATGGTCTGCAAGAAACACACATTATTTTTCCAAATAAGAAGTCATGAAGCACAACAGCTCACTCGAGCATCATGAAAGAAAGGCTTTCATTTATATAGCACTTTTCCCAACCTCAAGATGTGACCAAGTGCTTTATAGCCAATGAAGTATTTCTGAAGTATAGTCATTGTTGTGGGAATCGAAGCAATCAATTTGCACACAGCAAGCTCCCACAAATACTTTTGTGATAATGACCTGATCTGGTTTAGTGATGCTGGCTGAGGGATAAATATTGAACAGGACTCTGGGGAGAATATTGTAATATGCCTTAAAGTGATGGAACACTACAATCCCTTAAAGGGAAGTGTGTCATGTGATAAGAACATGTGAATTAGGTGCAGGAGTAGGCCATTCAGCCCTTCGAGTCTGCTCTGCCTTTCAATAAGATCATGGCTAATCTGATTGTAACCTCAACCCCACATTCCTGCCTACCCCCGATAACCTTTCAGCCCCTTGTTAATCTTTCTAGCTTTGGCTTATAAAAATATTCAAAGACTTTGCCTACATCACCTTTTGAGAAAGAGGGCTTCAGAGTCACTGCCCTCTGAGAAAAAATTTCTCCTCATCTCTCACCTTAAACAAGCGACTCCTTATTTTAAACAGCTATCCCTAGTTCTAGATTCTTGCACAAGAGGAAACACCTTGACAAGACCCCTCAGGATCTTAAAGGCTTCAATCAAGTCACCTCTTACTCTTCTAAACTCCAGCAGATACAAGCCTAGTCTGTCCAACCTTTCCTCATAAAACAACCCACCCATTCCTGGTATTGGTCTAGTGCAGAAGAGGCCCTTTGGCCCATCGAGTCTGCACCGACATGTGAGAAACACCTGACCTATCTACCTAATCCTATTTACCAGCACTTGGCCCATAGCCTTGAATGTTATGATGTGCCAAGTGTTCATCCAGGCACTTCTTAAAGGATGTGAGGCAACCCAATTCCACCAACCTCTCAGGCAGCGCATTCCAGACCGTCACCACCCTCTGGGTAAAAAAAGTTTTTCCTCAGATCCCCCCCTAAACCTCCTGCCCCTCACCTTGAACTAGCTGCTCCCTATCCACCCTGTCCATGCCCCTCATAATCTTGTACACCTCAATCAGGTCGCCCCTTAGTCTTCTCTGCCCCAACGAAAACAACCCAAGTCTATCCAACCTCTCTTTATAAATTAAATGTTTCATCCCAGGCAACATCCTGGTGAATCTCCTTTGCACTCCCTCCAGTGCAATCACATCCTTCCTATAATGTGGTGACCAGAACTGCACACAATACTCCAGCTGTGGCCTCACCAAGGTTCTATACAATTCCAACATGACCTCTCTACTTTTGTAATCCATGTCTTGATTGATAAAGGCAAGTATCCCATATGCCTTTTTCACCACCCCACTAACATGCCCCTCCACTTTCAGAGATCTATGGACACACACGCCAAGGTCCCTTTGTTCCTCAGAACTTCCGAGTGTCATGCTGTTCATTGAATACTTCCTTGTCAAATTACTCCTTCCAAGGTGTATCACCTCTCACTTTTCAGGGTTAAATTCCATTTGGCCATTTGACCATCCCGTTTATACCTTCCTGTAGCCCAAGACACTCAACCTCACTGTTAACCACCTGGCCAATCTTTGTGTCATCCGCAAATGTATTAATCCTACCACCCACATAGTCATCTATGTTGTTTATATAAATGACGAATAATAGGGGACCCCACACAGATCCCTGTGGTACGCCACTGGACACTGGCTTGCAGTCACTAAAGCATCCTCCTGTCATCACCCTCTGTCTCCTACAACTAAGTCAATTTTGAATCCACCTTATCAAATTACCCTGTATCCAATGTGCATTTGCCCTCTTTATAAGTCTCCCATGTGGGACCTTGTCAAAGTCTTTGCTGAAATCCATATAAACTACATCAACTGCACTACCTTCATCTACACATCTGATCAGCTCCTCAAAAAATTCAATCAAATTTGTTAGGTGTGACCTCCCTCTGACAAAGCCATGCTGACTATCCCTGATCAAACCTTGCCTCTCCAAGTGGAGATAGATTCTCTCCTTCAGAATTTTCTCCAATAGTTTCCCTACCACTGACGTGAGACTCACTGGCCTGTAGCTCCCTGGCTTAGTTCTACAACCTTTCTTAAATAGCGGAACCACATTAGCTGTTCTCTGGTCCTCTGGCACCTCCCCCGTGGCCAGAGAGGAATTAAAAATTTGGGTCAGAGCCCCTGCGATCTCCTCCCTTGCCTCCCTCAGCAGTCTGGGACACAAATCATCTGGACCTTCTCTGAACTGCTTCTAATGTATTTACATCTTTCCTTAAATAGGGAGACCAATACTGTACACAATACTGCAGATGTGGTCTCACCAGTGCCCTGTACAACTGAAGCATAACCTCCATGCTTTTGTAATCAGTTCCCCTCATACTAAATGAAAGCATCCTACTAGCTTTCCTAATTACTTGCTGTGCCTACCTTTTGTGATTCATGCACCAGGACATTAGATCCACTTGACACTAGATCCAGCCTCATGTTTCATTTCACCCTGGAGCAGAACACAGGCACACAGCCCTGCGGCTCTGATATCCTTAAGCCTTCTATCCATGTGTATTGTTCGCATGTGTCTGTTCTTCGTAAATGAACCCACAATGTGTTCGCACAATCCTTTGTGAGTGATAGGTGCCTTCATGTTGTCATAACACGCACAGCATGGTATGCAGCAGAGGTTCCTTCTCAATGACATAGTGCTCAGTGTGGCAATCCTTCCAGACAGTGCCACGGAATCTCTTCCGTCCAGCTGAGAAAGCAGATGGGGCCTCAATTTAACGTTTCGTTCAAAAGACCTCCAACACCGTGGCACTCCCTCAGTCAGCCTCGATTCCAGTGCTCGGGTGTTTGGGGTGAAAACCATTTAAACCAAAAGGCGAAATTGGCTGATACCAAATCACCTAAGCTTGCCAACCCTCCAGGGACGCCTTGGGCTCCCCAGGAGTTAATCTCTAGGACACAACTGTGAGCAACTCAAGGAAATAAATTACAGGAGCATTAAATTTAAAAATTGTGCTTTTAAAAGAACATTTATTTGAACACTCTTGCTTATTAGTTACCAAAACATTAGGCAGGGTTTTTTTTTAAAAAAAAAGGTGATTTGACTGCATCAAGAAACATCCAATTGAGAATGAAGAGTTTGTTCACTTTCGGGGCACAGGGAGGGGAGGCATGTTGGGGACAAAGTATGGCAGTGGGGGGAAGTTGGAGACGGGAGGATATGTGATGATGCCACCTGAACATTTCCAACCAGATTAGGCATCTTTATGATGTACCTGATTTTCTCTGCCACTGAAGTCAATGGAAAACAATATCCAATTGAGTGTCAGATGGGCTGCCAATTCATTATCAGCCCCTTTCATGCTACTGATGTGAACCCCTGCCCCCATCATCTGAGGGACAGCCAGCAACAGTGTACGAGCACCAATAGGACAGCAAACTGTAGGGGCCAATAACATAGAATTGACAGCAATCTTCAGGGAACAATGGTGTAGGACCGATGTTGAGCAACAGGTATGTCAATTGCATCAGGCAAGCTGGAGTTCACAGGTTAAATCTGGATGAAGGAGGCTTAAATGTTTCCCAGGCGTTTATCTCCACTACATTATCTGGAATTCCATTCCATAGATTGATCTCTCTGTGTGAAGAAGAACTTCACTGATCACTCATGCTTGCTTTCAAACCCCTCCATGTCATCAGCCCTCCCAATCTCTATCACCGCCTCCAGTTCTACAACATGTCTGCATTCCTCCAATGCTGCCCTCTTGTGGGATGCTCCTTTTTTTACTCAATCAGCAGCCATACCTTCAGCTGCCTGAGCTCTGGAATTCCTTCCCTTTGATGCCTCTCTACATCCCTCTTCTTTAAGATTCTGCCTAAAACCCATCCCCTTTTGAAAAAGTTTTGGTCACCTGATATCTCCTTAGGCGCCTGGGATGGGGGAGTGGGGGGAGTGCAGAATTTTGTTTGATAGTATTCCATTGAAGCACCTTGGGATATTTTACTGTGTTAAGTTGCAATATAAATGCAAGTTGTTGTTGTTGATACTAGTTCTAAATTTACCATTTACCACTCTGAACCTGTGCCTTCCTGCCTGATTCCCAGATCTAATTTAAACTAATATTCTGGTTTCACCTTTTCCATGTCGGTAACCAGCTTCCACGTTTCTATATAATCACCTGTCAGATGTCTCCTTTCCAGGTGAAAATATCTCTCATGTGTCCTCATAACCCTTGACATCAGGGATTAACCCTCATGGCTCTTATCAAGTGCTTATCGAATGTCTCCTTTGTTTCTTGGCAACTAGAATGGACATAGTACTCGAGGTGCAATCTGAGCAATGCTCTGTACATTCTGATCATTTACTCTAATGTTTTCGCTCCTGTAGTTCAACCTTCTCTTCACTTTGTTGATAGCTGCTCTGCATTGGGCAAACATTTTGATCATCAAGCCTGCTAAGATTTCCAACTTCATTCTTAACTATCTCTGTATCATTCATGGAGTTGTGCATGGCACCCATCTTTCCTCCAATTTTCCACTTGCCTACATTCAACTTCATCAGCCATTATTCTGCCCACTTATGTATTTTGTCAAGCTTATTCCACCATTTCTGAGCTGCCATTGATGCTAGCTGCAATTTGCATTGCGATTCTGACTCCAGGTCATTGATGCCAATTGGAAATTGCCGAACCCTAGGGTATGCAGTTCGATACTTCCTCTTGCCTCAATATGATACCTCCAACAAGCACCCATTGTTTACAATCCTTCAGCCAATTTCTTAGCCATTCCAGACATTGACCCTGAATCTTCTGAAGATCTGAGTTTAACAAAAAGTCTTTCATGGTGAACTTTGTCAAATGTTATTTTGGAATTTATACCATTGCCCCAGGCCTTCTCAGAGTCTGTTTGGGAGGTCACTTCCTCAAAAGAATTCAAACAGGTTGGCCCAGGCAGGATCTCCCCATTCAGACGTCGGGCTGATCGCTGTTGACTAGGTTACTGCTGTACAGATAACCCCTTAATTAGTACATTGTTGGGTTGGAGATATCCCTTGTATTGTTTTATGAATGCAATGCACAGCACTACATTGTGTTTGTTCCAATTAACATGGAAGCTTGCAGTAAAGATGGAAGCCATCTGTGCCAGCTCTTTCAAAAAAACTATCGAATGAACCCACTCCCATAGCCTTGCAATTTTCTCCCCTTGAAGAATTTATCCAATTACCTTTTAAAAATTATGATTGAATCTGCTTTCACCATCCATCCAGGCAGTACATTCCAGATCAGAACTCGCTGCATAAAAGAATTCACCACATGTCACTTCTAGTTCCTTTGCCAGTGACCTTAAATCTGTGGTCCTCAAGTTACCGACCTGCCTGCTAGCAGAAACAGTTTCTCCTTATTGTCCGTCATGGCTCGGTTGGTAGCACTCTCACCTCTGGGTCAAAAGGTTATGGATTCAAGTCCGCTGACTTGAACACCAAAATCTAGCCTTACATTACAGTGCAGTGCTGAGGGAGTGTTGCACTGTCAGCGGTGCCATCCTTTCGATGAGATGCTAAATCTTGTCTGCCCTCTTGAGGTGAATGTAAGTGACCTGATGGCATCTTTTTTAAAAAGAAAGGGCTGGGAGTTCTCCCCAGTGACTTGGCCAACATTTATTCTTCAATCAAGATCACAAAAACGGATCATCTGATCATTATCTCATTGCTGTTTGTGGGAGCTTTCTGCATGCAAATTGTCTGCCTGATTTCCTACATTACAGCTTTGACTAAATGTCAAAAAGTAGCTCACTAGCGTAAAGTGCTTTGAGATGACCTGTGCCCATAAAAGGTGCTATATACATGCAAGCCTTTCTTCCGTTAAGGGTAAGTTATTAAAGATTAAAATAAAGGGAAAAATAGGCAAAATAACTTTTTTTTAACATTTATTTAGAGCCAATGGCAGTAAATGCAATCAGTCAAGCACAACACTGCCACATGCCTGTCATGTTGGTTATGATACAGTCATTGGCAGAGTTCAACAGGACATACACATTTTGCAGCCTGACACTGGAGGATTTCCACTGAAAACGTAGTCCCTTTTTTTTCAAAGATAAAAATAAACTGGCTTCCCAGAATACATTAAGTGGACAATTTTCTCTTCTTCCAACTCTCTGTAAGATCGAAGTTGCTTCTTGTAGATAAAACTGACAAGAAATGGAATCCTCTTCGAACAGCACAACACACCTAACAACATTAATCACTTTCAATAGAGCACAGAATAGCATGAAGCGTCAAGATGCATAGCTTTACATAATGAAAATACAATACGGTTTCATAACTTAATAAAAATATAACAGTCGTACAATTTTTTTTATGGGCTTTCTAAATTTTTTGTTTTTTTACAATTTACATCGGTTATTTTTCAGGCTTTGAAGAAATTTCAAAACTGTGACAAACACACTGGGTCATTGGACACGATATAAGACAATTAATAGCTCAAATCCGAGAATTACAATTGACACTTTTTTTTTTCAAACCACAGGCAGATAGATGCATTCATTGTAATTCAGGCGTTAAACCAGACTCTATACACGGTTTGTACAGTTGATATTACAACAGGCGTGTTCCTCCCCAACACACATACAAGTGAAACTGAAAATAAAACTTAATGTCATAAAACAATTGACAAAAGAAATCTTCAACTTAAACAAGGCACGTCATTGTTCATTTTTTAAAAAAATGCATACAATGCTTTTGCTTCAACATTGAAAACACCAAAGGAAATAAAATCAACAAAATTAAAATGATAATCTAAAAACATCATTTATATATATCTTATTTAAAAATGGCTTCAAAATAAAGTAGAATTTTACAGGAGTCTTCAGCTTGTGCTAGAGTAAGTCACCTTAATATATAATTTAATATAGAATTTTGGGTCAGTAAAATCTCTCATCTGTGAATAGGATCATTCGCAAATATTTTAAACATTTTCTGTTTCTTTCTAAAAGGATGATGTGGATTAGATTTCCATTTATGGGAAATTCCAATGCTTCACTTCATAAATAACATTAAGTACGCCTTCACTTGTTTGTCTTCATGGTAATGAATTTCTATTTCTGCAATGACCTAAACCTGCCACAGGGAGGCAGAAGATGCACATCTGGAATTGCTTAACTGGCTGAGCTTCTTTAAGCTTCCAAAATAGCCTAACCAATAAAGCTGGTGTAATTAGAACGTGTGCAAAAGCCCTTCAGGATCCTTGAGCTTACAACCAAACCAGGGAATTTAAGTAAGTGTGTGTGTGTGTGCATAAATGTTCTGTTTGTTCTTAACCCTTTAAAAGGTGGAGAATAGCAATAACAGAGAGTATTGTTCTGCCATGCCGTTTGCATCCTGCATAGTGTCAATCCTGAGCCTCTCAGTTTAAAAACAGGCCAGACAACATGTTTAGTACAGTTTAGTATCGTGGTTGTATGGCAAAGATCCAGGAATAATTTGCTGACCTTAACTACTATGATGAAAATGGAGTTAAACTTAGGGTGCCCCAACTGGATGTGCCCTTAATGCAACCACACAAAACCAAGGCAGTTGTGGATGCTCGGTGCGCAAATGCAAAATTAAAATCGCTCCAGTGTGCGATTGTTGTCACCTAGAACAGGTCATGGAACACCTAATGACTCAACACATCCCAGCGATAAACTCAGCCACTCCCGACACAATTATCTGGCTTAACCACCTGAATGTAAAATTATAGTTGTTGCTCTACATCTACATCAGCCATAAGAAAGAAGAAGGCGACTATACGACAAGTCTTGTGTGTCTCCATTTTTAACTTGCTATATTGCAGACGAGGACAATTGAGCAGGTACCAGCACACACAGGAATGAAATCAGAACAAGGGGAAGATGGAGATAGGCTATCTGGTTTGGGTTTCATTTCACTTTCCTGTGAGTCAGCATGCCTTTGTTACTACAGTTTTGGAGACAAGTGATTCTAACTAAAGACATCTCACTAGAAAAACCTACAGTATTTGGCCTGACAGTAGACAAAAGGATATTATGTCAGTGTATAAAATGCTTGATGGTTTCCAGGTCCTTAAAACATTGAATTGTTTGAATTGTGTGAATGAGGGGCTCTTGGTAGAAATAAACTACAAAAAAAAAGACACAAGCACCTTTCAAAGATGGGCCAATCTATGTCAACATATTGAGATGACCTGGTGAATGGTCAGAAGCATTAACTAACAGCTTCAAAATCACAGTGCACATAAAGCACAGGATTTGAATTCACCAAAAACAACCAAGCAATTAACCATTTTTTTCCCCGTTTAGTGCTTTTTACTCTGCTGAGGGAAAATGGGTGAGCTCTGCTCATCTTTGCTTTGGCAAAACTAAAACCATTACCTTAGGCAATTCAGCTTCTCTGGCAGTGACTGAGCTTGCAAACCTCTCCCGGTTTCAACTACTTAAGGATAATCTGCCTTACTAGGAAATGAGCCCCATGAATCTCAATCAGGTTTAAAGGAAGCAGCAACATTTGACACCGATAGCATGAGAATTAAACAAACCGGTCCGCAGTACTTAGGACACAGAATCAATGTCCATCCATTCCATAGCTCCCTATAAAGTAAGTTTTCCCGGTGCAGAATCTCACTCAGGTGGAGTACTCGATGCTGACACTCCCAGTGCAGTATGAGGGGGGGTGCTGCATTGTCAGCAATGATGTGTTCCAGATAAGAAGTTAAACTAACGCCTCATCTGCCCACTGAGGTGGATGTTAAAGATCCGATGGCACCGTTCACTGAAGAGCTGGAGAGTTCTCCTTATATCCCAAACAATATTTATCTCTCAATCCATCACTAAACCAGATTGACTGGTCATTTATCACCATGCACCATCCTTGGCTCAGTGGGTGTTGCTCTGGCCTCTAAGTCAAGTCCCACTCCAAAGATTTGAAGATTTCAGCTGTACTGTCTTTGTGATGAGATGTTAAACCACGGTGCAAGGTGCTGTCTGCCCTCTCATGTGAATATAAAAGAGCCCAAGGCATTATTTTGAGGGGTGTTCTCCCTGGTGCCCTGACCAATACGTCTCCTTCATCCAACCATTAAAAAGAGGTGATCTGGTAATTTGTCTCATTGTGGTTTGTGGGAGCTTGCTGTGTGCAAATATGGCAGCCACATTTCCGACATTACACCAGTGACTACATTTCAAATATACTTAAATGCCTGTAAAGCACTTTGGGATGGCCTGAGATTGTGCAAAACACTATATAAGTGCAACCTCTATCTTTCTTAAAGTTATGCTGCTTACTGAGCATGTAACAAGATCCACAGCAATAAAATCATTTGGAATTAAAACTGCTCCCTTACAACCTGCACCTTTACAGCATTTACAAGCATATTTTAGGCGTGTGACAAAATATGCAAGAGGATGAAATTCAGGATTATTCATTTTTAAACTCGACAAAATCATGTGCAAAAAAACCCACCGATAATTACAAAGGATTTCACTAATTATTAGAGTGAATGGAAATTACCACATTCCAACTGAATGAAGCTCAGCAACATTTCGCCCCCCAATGAACAATTTCATTCAAAATATATTGATAGATGTTGGCGTCATTCAACCCAACTTTATGCACCTCAATCCCCCTTTCATAAGGACGTGGCAAAAGGTTTGACTGACATTTTGTCAATCCTTGTTCTTTGTCACTGAAAGTTAGTTTTCAATGTCTCTGTTTCTTTTTCATGTGTAGCTTAAATCAAATTATTTTTCGATTGCAATGAGCTGAGTTGAGAATATTATATTTTATATTCACTTTTGAATTTGTTTTATCCTCTCTCCCTCCCAAACAAAACATTAAGTTCCAATTAAATAACATGATAGATAGGCAGTGAATTATTACTCATTTCAATGCTGTTGTTTTAGATTATTGCACCTTGCTTTGTGATCTTCGTCCTTCCCTGAAGATGCTGACTCACTGGTCGTTGTTCAAAAGTCCTCCGGCACCCATTCAACTGGTCATTCTTCAATTGGGAATCTGGACAGTGAATAGCAGCAGTCTGTTCCACTGCAACAGGCATTACTGTTAACCATAATTATTCCCTCAGGGGTGCTAGATGGACAGTTTCCAACAGGAGTCACTGGGTAGTGATCAGGAGCAGGAAACCTGACTGAATAGTACTCTTACCCAGCCCTGCCCTTATTCCTGAGTCAATTGCGTGTTGCATTTACCCACTAAATCATACAGTGGCTCACTCCCTCTGTGAAACTGTCAACTGCTGATTCCTCCTTGACCAGTTGAGTGTCGTTATAGAAGCATCGTTCCTTCCTCTAGCCCCTCAAGTACCGCAGTATCACCTGTGCCAGTTCTGACGATAAGACATTGACTTGAAACGTTAACACGGTTTCTCTCTCCACGGATGCTGAGCATTTCCAGCAATTTTCTGTTTCTAATCTCTGTATCACCTCTGACTGACAGAATTACTAATACTATTAAACAGAAAGCAACATAAAACAGCCCATCCCAAATCCCAATAGCCACTGTGATTATCATTGCAACCAGGGGGGGATAAAAAAAGCTTGAAATTTAGTGTCACAATTAAACCATGTCCTTATGCACAATTTCCATCATCTGTGATGAATGTTTACAAACCTATCTTATTTCTCATGCTTACAGTGTACATATACATCTCACATTAACACCTTTTTTAAAAAAAAAATATTCTAAGAGTTTAAACACCCTCCCGTTTGCAAGATCTCGGATCTATATTATAACAATTCAACCTCGCATCATCTCTGTCTGCTGCAGATCCCAAATCATTAGCCTTTTGTTATTGTTTTGGTTGAAAGATGGTGTCGGTAAATTCAATCCAGCAGATCTTCGTACAACAAGATCCTGAGGTAATCTAATTGGGATTTTTTTTGTGTGTTTGTTTTTCCTTCAATTGTGCAAACCGAAAAAACAAATGGGTTCATGGAGGGAAATTGTGTCCGAGACTGGTCTGGATAGGATTTTAAAGATCACTGTGCCCACTTTGAGTCCTGAGGTTTTCTTGCCGTTAATGCTTCTCCTTCATTCTAACATGGCATCCAGTTGGTCAGCCAAGTCATCAAACATACTGCCAATGTCATCTAGAATGCTGCCTGTGCTCTTTACTTCAGATGTAGCCCTGTGGAGAGAAAGGCCAATACACTTCATCTGTATGAGCAATTGAAAAACGGAAAGCCTATTTATCAAGGCAGTCAAACCCTGGAGATACACTCTGCCTCAGTTATTAATTCTAAGTTTATAAATTTACTCCCCTTTAGAGTCTTTCGAAAAGCCAGCAAACATTTTTAGGGGGGCCTTTTTCTGTCATTAAGTTACAACACCATAATCCTTCCTCTTTTCTTCGAAAAACAAATGCTTTCCTTATCAGCGGGACTAGGCCTCTCTTTCCTCACTTGCCTCCCCTACCCCTGCCCCCCACTCCCTTCTTCTCCCTATGCACCCTCCCCACACGCCGCCTCCCCCCACCACCCCCCACCCCATCCCCATCTCCTGATTCCTTGCTGCAGCATGGTTGTATGGCATTGAATGCCATCCAATACCTTGCTCATTGGTCTCTGAACCTTGACAGTGTGTTATTCAATCCTGGCAGTCACTAGAGAGGAGGTCAAGTCATTTCGCTGTTCCAAACAAGTCACTGGATAGGAGCATGAACCCTTCATTCACTCCACTCCTCAAGCCGTTAGAGTTGAGGTCAATCACAGAGGCCTTACCATCAGCAACTCAATGCAAAGCTAAACATCGAACCTGGGTCCATCCTGGTTTACATTGCTTTGTTACCCATGCGATAGTTCATTGAACAGCCACTATCTCCCCATCATAACTGAATTCTGGCTTCTTGCACATCCCCAATTTTCATCGCCCCCCCCCAATAGCAGCCGTGCCCCAAGCTCTCGAATTCCTCCCTAAGCTCCTCTGTCTCTCCCTCACCTTCTTTAAGATGCTCCTTAAAACTTAACCTCTTGGACCAGGCCTTAGGCCATCTTCCCTAACATCCCCTTTTTGTGGCGCTGGCTGTCAAATTTTGTTTGCCAACGCTCCTGTTAAGTGCCTGAAGATATTTTACTTTATTAATGGCATTATATACATGTAAGTTGTTGTTGTACCAGTGTATGCCAGTGTTGGGCTAGATTTTCTATCGGAAGCTCTCTACCACCCACCTGTGTGAAACCATCAAGAAGTCCAATTTTCCTCAGTGCATCTTCTCTGCATATGTACAGTGGAAGGAATCCTCATTAGGGAGGAGATGGGAGATTGTCCAGCCAGTTGGCCAAGGATTTTGCGGAATCCTCCCTCCTCCCTGTTTTCCCTGTGTCTCCCTCTGCTAGTTTTCCAGCAATCAACTCAAGGAAGATCTGCTTTAGCTTCTGCAAGTTTGGTCTCTTTTCTCTTGGAAAGAGGGGGCTGAGGGGTTGCTTTAAAGATTGAGATCTTTAAAATTATGAAAGGTTTTGGTGGGGTAGACACAGAGAGAATATTTCCACTTGTGAGGAAGGGCAAAACTAGAGGCTGTCAAGATAGTCACCAAGAAATCCAATAATGAGTTCAGGAGAAACTTCTTTACCCACAGAGAGGTGAGAATGTGGAACCTGTTACCACAAGGAATGGTTGAAATGAATGGCATAGAAGCTTTTAAAAGGAATTTAGATAAACAGATGAGGGAGGAGGGAATATAGGCTTGCTGGATAGAAATGGATGAGGAGAGGCTAGTGAAGGCTTGAACGGAACATAAATGCCAGGATGGTCTGCATCTATGTTGTATGTCCTCTTTAAGATAGAAAAGAGCATCTCTCCCGTTGAACTAACTTTTGTACTCCAGCTTCTCCTAATGTCTACTTTACTATTTCCAATAATTATGCTCCAAATTATGTGAAAGCAAGGACTTTTTGTGAGGGAAACAGCCAGCACAGACTCGCTGGCCTCCTTCTGTGCTGCACTGCTCTATGACTCTATTATCAGTGATGCAGGAAGGAACACTCTTCCACCTTTTGAACCCAGTTTCAATGCCAAGCACATCCAGATTGTGAATGGTACAGGCAGGATGTCGAGTAAATCTCTCTCTACTTTCCTTCAACAATGTTTCCTCACCCCCAACTTCAGAATACTGCATTTGTGCAGCTTATTTTGCGTCTCTCCATTTACACCAACCATACTTGCAGCTTTACTGGGCAGAAACTTGTGCCCTCCCCTTGTGGTGACTTCGGTGGTGGAAGGGCATTTAATCGGGCAGGAGGGTGGCAGATGGGGACCTCGTCACCTTCCTGCTTCCACCGCGATTAAGTCTGTAGTGGGACCAATTAATGCCCACTTAAGGGTCTCACCTGATAACTGGTATTCACCCAGCAGCGGGTGGGTGTCTCGCCATGACGGGGTAATGATAGGCAAACCTGTGTGGGGTTGTTTGCAGGCTCCCCGGGGTTCCTTGTTCAAAGGCACTCAGTGCCTAGTGGAGGGACCCAGAACTGGGAGGGGGGTCCTGCTGAGTGCCACCCACTACCCTGCTGACCTCCCTTGACCCCCACACCATGACTCCTCTCCTGCCATCACTCATCTCTGGCCTGGGGTTCAGGGATAATCTGAGACCTTGGGTGGGTGTCATACCAGCAGCAGCCACCCACTATAGCTGCCAGCCTCTGATTGGCCGGCAGCTCTCGGTGCTCTCAGTGGACAGAGCTTTTGCCACCACCCACACCCCCCCACCAACACACACACACACAATCAGGTCCTTGATCACGGGGGAAGCCCATCGCTGGCCTGTTAGATGCCTCAGTGGAGCCTTCCCAGGTGACAGAGGGCTCTAGTCAGCTTCCAGCTCGTGGCTAAGACCCCACCCTCCACCTCCACCTACCTTGCCCCGCCCAACCCCACCATCACCTACATAAGATTCTGTCCCCTGAATGAGAGCTCAGATTTTGTACTAAATAATGTGCAGTCTGGTGCTGTAGTTGCTAAACAATGATCCTGCCCAGAGCGTTTCCACATAGGATCCTTGGAGAGCAAGACTGGACAGGCTGGGGTTTTTTCTTTAGAACAGCAAAGGCTCTGGGGAGATTTAGCTGGAGTGTATAAAATTATGAGGGGTCTAGAGTGGGTAGATAAGAAGGCCCTATCCCCCCCGAGTAGAGCGATCAATAACCAGGGAGCAAAGATTTTGGGTTCAAGGGAGGAGTTTGGAGGGGATTCGAGGGAAAATCTTTTCATCCAGAGGGTAGAGGGGAGCTGGAACTTATGAATGAGAGCTGAAAGGGTGATTGTGGTAACCTGATGTGTAATATACCTTTAAGAAGAATATTATAATGAAAGATCACATGAGCTTGGAATCCAATAGCAGAGTAGCGCAGGCTACCTCGGTAGTCAGCAGTGTAGAGATAGGGTTTGAGTTGAAAGCACACAAGTGTAAATAAACAGAATGTGTTCCACCTAAGAACTGCCTGCTGATCAACTCTGTCTATTGGACCAACTCAGCCATCCCAAAACAAGCGTGCAACTCAGATCCCTCAGCCCCAACAAACTGGTGACCAGTGGTAGAGGCAGAAAACCCCATATCATTTAAAAAGTACTTGATATGCTCTTGAAGTGCCATAACCTACTCATCTTAAAGACAATGCATCATGCAAGAGCTGGAAATTAGGATTAGGATGGATGGCTACTTGTCGGCTGGAGAAGACATGATGGGCCGATTGGCCACTGTCCATTTCTTTCATTCTATGTTAGTCTGATTCATGAGCTGGACTCAAAGTTTGTCAACTTCAGTGCATCACTCTCATGCATGGCAGAACAAAATCAATCAACTTACTCTGCTTCCTGGCCCTCGTCATGTTTAATCTTCTCCTCCACGGCCTGTAAAGCTGCTGCCAATGAGGCGCTGGTTTCCTCCAGCTTCAGTTGTGCTACTTCTGTCGTGGCCATCTCTGTGGAAGACCCAGCTATTGAGGACCTCGGCGGCTTGATGGGGACCTGTTGTGGCTGGCCTCCGGTGATCGGTTTAGCTGGGCTCGAACACAGAGATGCTGGTGTGCTTGCTGCTTTAATAGTTGGTTGCTTGGCAGGAGAGGGGACAGGGGTTGGGCCTGCACTCAGGGACTGAAGAATGGTGTGAGGTTTGATGGGTTTGGGTGGAGTCAGAGGGGGAGGTAGGATTGGTTTAGGAGACACAGGGGGTGGGGCACGTTTCACTTCTGAAATGAAGATGGACAGAAATATCATGTTAAAAGCAACAGGAATTTCTACTAATCATAGTCAAGCATAGCCAAGTAATTGGCCCAGGACAAGACAAGATCTCTTGCCTTACATATCTGTCGTTGATGTTTGATTCAAAATTTATATATGAAGAAGATATCCTCATGTGCTTCAGTGATGCACTGATTAGCAACATATAACAATTGACCTTCACTCTGTTTTTAAAAAAACAAACACTGACGAAGCCAGGCTTCATTCAGTGGATACCAATATCGCCTCTGAGTCAGAAGGTCATAGTATCGAATCCTACTCCAGACCCATCAGCACAAAATCAGGGCTGATACTCCAGGGCAGCACTGAGGGATTGCTGCACTGTCACAGGTGCCGCCTTTCATGTGAGTTGTTACACTGCGGCCTTGATTGCCCCTTCAAATGGACATAGAAAATTCCAAGGCACCTATTTTTGAAGCAGTGCAGAGGAGTTCTCCCCAGTGCCCTGGCCAATATCTATCCCTCAATGAGTAACATGAAAACAGATTATCTGGTCATTATCGCATTACAACAGTGATAACACATAAAAAGTATTTAATAGACTGTGAAGTGCTTCGGGACATCCTGAGGTTGTGAAAGGTGCTATCTCAATGCAAGTTCTTATTTTTCTTTCTCCACAGGGCTGTCAGGACCTGTGTGCTCTTCCTTCATAGCTTGACTCCATTTCCTTGACAAGAGACTCTCCACTGGGTCTCACAGTATAAGATCTTGGTTGGATATACAAGCCCTATGGTCATATGTAAAAACCACTAAAATTAACAAGTATACTGCTTATTCTTTGAAATTAATTTGTGAAAGCTCTACGAATAATAAATATATCATATTACCTTTCACATGCTGGCTATGTTAGTGCAAGATTATCATAACTGTCTCTCCTTTTACTGACTCTCCTTTCGAATTTACAGAAATAAATTAGGCTGTTGCAGAACCTATTTTCTGAAGGTAGACCTCACCACTAGTACACATAATGGTGGCAATTAAATGGGCAAGGGACAAAACATACTTCTTCAAGCAAAGAAATCATTCATTCTTGGAAAGGTTCATATTTATTGCCTAACCCCTATTTGCCCTTTGAAGGTGGTGGTAGTGGACCTTATTCTCCAACCACAGAGCTCAGTGTTTTGCTGGGCCTGTTCAGAGAACAGTTAAGAGTCAACTATGTTGACGTGGGACTGAAGTCAACACCAGGTAAGAACGGCAGATTTCCCTCCATAAAGGGCATTAGTGAACCAGCCAGGTTTTTAAATGGCAATCTGACAGCTTCGTGGTCACTTTTTAAACTCAATTCAAATTCTCAAACTGCCCTGGCAGGATTTGAACTCACATTCCCTGGATTATTAGTTCAAGCCTCTGGAATGCTGGTCCAGTAACATAACCACTACAACTGCAGTACCGCTGAACAGCAGTGAGGCCAATCAGCAATAAAATTGGAAATTCTACAGACTAAGGATGAACCCTTTTAAAATAATAGTTGTTTTATTGCGGCTTATTTGTGTTGCAATTAAAAGCATGGTACTTTTCAGAATAGCCTCGCAAACTTAAAGAGAAAATCTCCTATAATTACTGGATGTCTTTTGAGTGCTGCCATGCATTGTTATAACTGAAAAAGGCAAGTGAAAACTGGAGACGATACAGATATTACTACAGAGCAAAATAAATTGACCTCGCAGCCAAAATACAGAACTCTCCTTGATTGAATAGTGTTAGAGTTAACTTGTGAAATTTAAGTTGTTAATGCAACGGTGTCTACAGATAGCTCAATAAATACAAAGGTGCTGACCTTTACACACAAGCACCTAACATGCTCAAAGCTACACTGCTGTAGGCTTTAACCTGTAATATTTTTTAAAGGAAAGGGTTAACACCTGAGTAAAAACTGCCCATGTGAGAACTTAGGATGAGCAGTTGTCCGCAAAGATTGCCAGTTCGAATTTTTACCCATATGTGTTGGAAATGTGATCGGTTGCCCTACAGCCTAACAGTGATCAATAGATTTTGCCTCTCTTTCCTCCTTTAAGATGCTCCTTAAAACCTCCCTCCTGGACCCAGCTTTAGGTCACCTGTCCTAATATCTCCTCACGAGTATTGACATCAAATTTTGTTTGATCACCGCCTGTAAGCACCTTGGGCTGTTTTGCTATGCCAAAGGTGCTATATAAAGCCAAGTTGTTGTTATTTTTGAAAACAAATACGAGGGGGTAGCTCCACCCCTTCTACCATTTCAAACAGGACAACCAGGCAGCCTAGTGCTAGTTTTCTTAAAATTCTGTCCCTCATTTTCAAGTCCCTCTATGGCCCCGCCCCTCACCACCTCTGTAATCTCCTCAAGCCCCTAAACCCTCCAAAATATTTTTGAGGAGTAAAATTTTCTCTCAGAGGGTTGTGCGACTTTGGAACTCTCTGCCTCAGAAGGCGGTGGAGACAGGGTCACTGAATATTTTTAAGGCAGAGGTAGATTCTTGTTAGGCAAGGGAATCAAAGGTTATCGGGAGTAGATGGGAATGTGGAACTCAAAACACAAACAAATCAGCCATGATCTTATTGAATGGCACAGCAGGCTCGAGAGGCCGAATGGCCTACTTCCGCTCCTATTTCATATGTTCATATGGTGACTGTGCCTTCAGTTGTCTGGGAATCAAGCTCTGGAATTCTCAGGCTACATCACCCCGTCTGTCTACCTCACTTTCCTCCTATAAGGCACTTCTTAAAAGCTACCAGTTGACCTGATATTTCCTTTGCAGCTTAGTTTCATATAATACCTCTGTGAGAGCCTAGGGATGTTTCATTGTGTTAAAGGCACTATATAAATAAAAGTGGACATTATTCTATATACCCAAGCAATGGGCATTTCCCAACACAACTCTTGTGGTTCTTGTGCCGAAGTTGCTTTCATGCTGCATTTGAAAAACTCACCAGAATATCTGCAGTATTCTTCATCAAAGATCTATGCACATGAATGGACAATTTCAGAAAAAATAATTTTAATAGAACTGTATTCTATGAGGGGATCAAACAAAAGTAAGAACCTTCACCAGATTACTGACATCTTAAGCGCACAAAACAGTTATATCTAATTGAAACCATTTCCTCTGGTGGGGTAATCAAAAACGAGGGAACACAAGCTTAAAATTAGAGGTAGCCCATTTAACGGGGAATCAGGAAGCACATTTTCCATGTAAAGGGTAGTTGAAATCTGGAGCTCGCTCCCCTAAAAGGCTGTGGACTCAGGGCTAATTGGGGCTTTTAAGATTGAGATTGATGGATTCCTTTTAGCTAAGGATATCAAGAATATGGAGTAAAGGAGGGTAAATAGAGTTTAGTTAGAGTTATGCCATGATCTAACTGAATTATGGGGGGTGATGGGGAGAGAAGCACCTACTCCTATTGCTATACAGCATAATTATTTGGAAAATAACAGCATGGCCTTATTTATTGAACTCCAGTGCAGTACTGAGGGAGTGCTACACTGCCAGAGGCGCTGTCTTTTGAATGAGATGTTAAACTGAGGCCCTGTCTGCTGGCCAATATTAATCCCTCAGTCAACATCACAAGAACAGATTATCTGGGCATTACCACATTGATGTTTGTGGGATCTTGCTGTGTGCAAATTTTCCACCATGCTTCCTACAACAGCACTTAAAACTACTTCACTGGCTGTAAAGCACTTTGAGACGTCTGGTGGTTATGGAAGGCACCATATGAATGCAAGTCCCACTTTCGGTTTCTTTCAACTGAGGATAAAAGGAAACATTTCTAGTCTCATTCTTAAAAAACCAGCAAGGGATGAGAAACAGAGCCAACAGGCTGGATTTGCATCCTTGAGGCCGGCAGTGAGAGCTGGAAAAATCCCTGCCCACCTTCGGAGAAAGCGCCTGCAAGGATGGGCTCTTCTTTGTGGGTGTGGACAGCACTCGGGCCGGCCGACACAGGAGAAAGTTCAGAGGCGGCCACAGGGGTTGCCGGGTGTGGAGGCGGGTCTCCGGGTCCTGTGGGACTTTGCCCCTGTTACAACAACAATAAAAGGCCCTCCAGCCCTCACCCCTCCTCAAAACCTGCACACTCCTCATGCCCCATGTCACCTCATGCCCCTCACCCATCCTCTAGGCCATTCATGCCCACAATGCCAAGGTATAACCCCCGCCCCAAATAACCCCTATGGCTGCTCATAACCCCCCACCACCACCAACCACCACCCCCCACCCCCCCCCCATACCAAGCTTTGGCACTTTCATGTCCATTCACTTACTGTATAGAAGCAATGTGGGGCTTAGATGCTTTAGTAATCTAATGGATGACTGAACTGCCAGCTAAGCATACATAATGAGGCTTGCCTAATAGTCCAGAAATACATTAACCTTTTCAAACACCTGAGCTCCAGGAAAAACATTGCATGATTGACAGCTCTGGATTTCTGTGCTCTGCACAGAAACATTTTCACAATGTTTATTTACACAAGATAAAAAAAGTTTCAAGTGCTTGCAGATTCTGCCATTGGTACTATAAAGGTTCTGGGTGATTGACACTTTTATTGGGCTGTAGCAAAGAGGATTCTTATTTTCAGAGAATGGAAAGTTATCATTATTTTTTTAAAGCTTTTTTTAAGCACATCCCACTGTCACTGTGGGGGGAATCATCTGATCCCATTGGAGGCGGGTGTCATGGCAGATGTGGGGGGAACAATTCGGTCTAAGGGGCAGAGATTGGTTTCACGCTGGCGTGAAATCACAGCGGGATCAGCCGATGGTGTCCGGAACGCAAATCCCGCCAGAGGCCAGCACGAACCTGATTTGCATTCCGGTAATGGGATTCAAAGTAAGACACAACTGGAATTGTCCTCCCACACCAACTTTACCATTACTCCGGCAGGAAACCACGCTGACCCAGAACACATCTGGACAAGCAAGACGTGCAGATGTCAGGACTCAACTTTACGGCCTTGCTCAGATCATGGACATCAGAGGAGAAGATTCTGGAGCCCTCCAGCTACCGGACCCTGGAGGAACATGTACATCACGCGCTGGGTGGATTTTCATGGACATAGGTCCTGCTGCGAAGCAGCTCATGGAAGTTGGGAGGTCTCCGTTGATGTCTTGGGTCTGCTTCGGAACATCACAGTCTTGGCCATGGGCTGCTACAGATGATCAGTGAGGGGGGGAGTGGAAGGAAGGGTCCAACTGTGAGTGGGATAGGAAGGTGTGCCGGGGAGAGGGGTGAGATTGGGAGAGGGGACGAAGGTGTCGGGAGTGGGGTTAGGCGGATGAGAGGTTGGGAGGAAGAGGACAACGGTGTCGGGGGGGTTGAAGCTGGGAGGGGGTAGGAGGGAGTATGGGGGAGGAGGGGGAGAATGTAGCAAGTTTAAGGGAGGGAGTTTGGAGAGGGGAAGGTGTCTGGGTGGAGGAGAGAGTTCGGAGAGGAGAAGATGTCTGAGGGGAGAAAGGAGTTCAGGGGGGGTGGTGTGCCTGGGGGAAGGAGGGAGTTCGGAGGAGGGAAGGTGTCTGGGGGGAGGAGGGAGTAAAGGTGGAGGAGGGAGTAAGGGTGGGATGTCCAGGTGAATGTGCAAGACAGGGGTATGTGGAGTCAATGACTGCCTCCTGGGGAGTGAACTGAAGGTGGGCGGGGTAGGAGGGAATGGTGAATGCGAGAGGGAGCAGGGGGAGCCAGTAGGGTGGGAGGGTGAGGGCGCGCCGGTAGTGGTAGATGGAACGGCGAGGGTGATAGGTGGGGACTTGGAGGCAGACATGGATCCTGGGGGTGGGAAGGAGATCGAGGAGGTGAATGTGGATGGGGATGGGATTCTCAGGAAGGTAGGGAACATGCATGTTCTCCTGGACATCCTGGGAAAACAAAGGTTTGGGTTGGTAGGTGATGCTGGGGAGCTGGGTGGTGAGGCCGTGAGGGGTCAACAGTGTTGGGGGAAAGGACATAGGTGACTGGGGGAGGGGAAAGGATGGGGGGAGTTGATGAGAAACTTTAGGACTACCACGGCTGTCGAAATCGAAAGTGAGTGGAGCCTCATGTTGGACGGGCAGAGGTGCAGCATGGGAGTGTGATCAGTGGGTGGGTGGAGATACAGGTCAGCTCAGATGGACAACTGAAAGAAAACCCCAGCAGGCAGCATTGAAAACATACAGGACAGTGAGACGTGTGTGACGGAGGAAGGCTCCGTGTGTGTGGGAGAATGCTTCAAAGGGCCATGCCACACACACACACTTCTTCATCCAGAATCACTCGTAGGCTGGTTGCATGCAGCTGAACTGCTAGTGGGGGGGATGCAGTGGGAGGACTTGCGAAGCCTGTTAATGAAGTTGAATACACATTATTCAGTGAAAGTGAATATATTTCCAGATTGTAAAGTGACAAAACATGTTGACCCATGCAACCAACTGTGATCAGAATTTTTTAACTTTTGAATGCCCTAGTCTTCTAGGTGCTGCCCTGACATCCGCAGCAGGGGCGGAGACAGCCTGGGTGATGGTTAGCCCTGTTGCTATTGATGCCTTTGGTGTGGGTCCTCTGGGGAGTTGAGGCCTTGAGGGACCCCGTGGACAGCCTCTGAGATTCCTGAGTGGATGACCCAGGGGTGTCCAGCTGCCGCTCCTCCTCCCTTTGGGTGCCTGAGGGCCCTGGCCTGACTCCTTGAGGGGAAGGAGCACCTGGGGCGGACATCGAGGTGCCCCACTTCCCTCTTGTGTCACCATTGCAGGAACTCACCCATGGCTACCGCGATGGAGTGGAGGTCCGCATGCATCTCCACCTTCTGCTGGACCAGGGATTCCATGTTATCCGCCATCTTTCTCATGGAGACCTCCACACACGCACATGTGGACACCACTTCATCAGAGAGCAGGCCGACGCGCTCCTCCTACACTTGTGCCATTTTGTTGAGGGCATCCAACAGCTCTGTGTGATAGTCCCCCGCCTTCTGCTGACTCTCCGCATTGAGTAGGAAGGTCAAAACCAGAGGCTCATCATCTGACTCAGACCTGACACATGCCTCTTCCCCAGCAGCCCTCCAATGCCAGAGAGCTCGGCTGAACCTGCCTCCTCCTGCTGCAGACATGCGTCTGTGCGGTGATCACCAGATTGTGAACCTGAGCCTGCTGTAGATCTAGGTCCCACCGAGGTGGGCGTCTCTCTGCGCTGGTGCAGTGTGTGGGTAAGTGCTGCAACAGGTCTTCCAAGCCGCTTATTTCCAGCTCTTCAATGGAGGAGGTGTCCTCTTGGTTGGAGGTGAGGAGTTGATTGGAGCTGAGGGACTGACTGGCTGAGGGTGTTGGTCACTTGGCGGGAGCTCCCTGTGAACCAAAGTAGAGATAATTAGTGCACGGCAACACAGTCAAAAGCAGGAGAGACAGCATTCACAGTTGCATTGAGAGAGGGATGATGTGGTGCAGGATCCTCATGTGGGTGTTTGCTGCCGACCTCACTGTTGCCGCAGGCATGGTCAATGTCCTCAGCAGTCAGCATGATGGCACACTCCTCAAAGTGAGTGAGGGGCCTAATGTGGGCCCACTCCACCCCCTGTCTGGGACCTTTCCCTGCTGTTGTGAGCCAGCTTATCCTGCATGAAAACAGATGGAGAGAGGGTGAGCAGGACACTTGGAACTGGGAATGGAATGAGGACATGAGCTCTGGAGGGTATGAGCCTGATGGAGGTGTGAGGGTGTGTGTGAGAGGTAGTGGTCCCTTGAGGCGTGAGATCCCTGTGGATGTGTGATGGGTTTGTGAGTTTGAGAGTCGAGAGTGATAAGATGGTTGACTTACCCTGGCAGGACGGATGAGAGCATTCATCCTCTTCCGGCACTGGCTGGCTGACCTCCTCTGTGCACTATTGGCACTGACCGTGGCTGCCACTGCCTTCCAGGCCGGATTGGTGAATCTTGTGGACCTCCTGTGGCTAAAGCGGGGGGGTAGAGGACATCGTGGTGGGCTTCCACTGCATCCAGCAGGTGTCCCAGAGAGGCACGACTAAATTTGGGGACAGCCGTCTTGTTTGTGTTTGGGACCATCAGTCACCTGGACCAGTCCTGATCTGTAGACATAAAGTAGACATAAAGCGCTTTGGGTGCGCTTTAAATATGGCACCCAGAGCGAGAAAGTGCTGAGGTCACGCCACGGCGGGCAAATCCAAGCCTGCCTGCCAGTGATGTGGCGTCTTTCCTGTGAAAGCATTATTAATGAGGCAGGGCGCTCCAGGAAGGGATGATACAGTGTGAAAATCCACCATTGCGGCTGGTGGGCAAAACGTTTTTTATGCCCACTACCACACTTAGTGCAAATCTGGGACGAGTCCGCCCTAGAGGTTTCATTGGTTCTATATGGTGTATGGTGGGCATGGAAGTGCCATAGCCTCATGGGGGTGGGGGGCTCATGAGGAGCCTTGGGGGTGAGTGGGGGGGCATAACTTGGCAAGGTGGGGGGGGGGGGGCATGAGGGGCCATAGGGGTTGTTTGGAAAGCATACCTTGGCCAGGGGTGAGCTTCTGACCCGAACCAGCCCCCGCCTTGTCAGACATTCCTGAAAATCGGCAACACCGGGAATGGGGTTGGGAATTCCGGAATCGGGACCGGCCCTCCCTTTCTAAAGGGCTCCCAAGCCATCCTGACTGGGTGAAAATCCAACCTAACATTTCAGGCTGATGGCCTTACATCAGAGCTTGACCTGAAGTGTTAACTCTTGTTTCTCTCTCCACAGATGCTGCCTGAATATTTTTTTCTTTTAGCATTTTCTGTTTTATACTGGCTTATAGGCAGATCTGCCAGCCACTGCCTCAACGCTTTATAGCCCTACCACGGTGAGCAGCCTCTTGGAGATGGTATTAACAGATCGTGAGAGCTAAGGGGGTTGAGGGAGCAAGGCATGGGTAGCCCGACTTCTTCAATGCCGCCTCACAGTAGGCATCTCCCTACCTGATAAATGATGCTGAGATCAATATATCGCCTCCGATTCCACTTCTGGGCTGTAGGAATGTTTGTGGTTTGTAGGAGACAAATGGGACACAGGAAGTTAACTGATGTAAATTTACAAAAAAAAAGAAAATTGGAAAATGTACCTGGGCTCCCGGGACCAGGCAATGGAGACTTCTTGGCACTGGCTGAGGGTGGTCCATGTCTTTTTATGCCTGTTGGCTGAGTAAGTGAAGGTTTTGGAGACACTGGGGGTTTAACAGGTCTTTTCGTCTCCCCTTCTGAAAGGTGGGAGGAATGCTCTCCGCTGTTTCTTCTGGGGATTTCTCCTACAGTCAGGAAGCTCGGATATGTTTCACCTCCAGTCATGTCTGACACGGGCCTTCTTTTAATGGTTCCTGTGCCATTCTGAAGCATTGCGTGAAGCTGGGCCTCTTGAGGGGATTCCAGTTGCTCCTTCTCCCTGGTTTTCGGCCGCCGCTTCACAGTGTTCGACTCTGTTAAATGAAATGCCACAACTTCCTGCTGCTGGGTTGGCCTTGGCTTCCCTCTCCTTTTCAGTGTGCTCGTGAGTTCGAACGCGGTGAAGCCAGAATACTGCTGCTTCACGGCCTCGGAGTTAACCTGAAGGTGGGGTAGACATTCGGCGGTGTCAGGCTTCAGGGGCTGGCGAGGCCGTTGCTTGATTGTGAGGTTCCCTTCTTCAGCGAACGGTAAGTTTTCGGAGGAGCTGTTTCTGGAAGATCCGGTCTGATCCACTTGAAGCCTATCCACGGGTAACTCCGTTTCTGCCACCGGTTTGCCGCTTTCGGGCCTGTCTTTCTTTGCGGCTGCGATCAGGCCGGTGACAGGGCCGCTAATTGTCCGTCTCCTGTTAATAATCTCGCCGTCTAATCCGATTGCATCCCGGGACCTGTCGAGAGGCCCTCGCTTCACTGTGGCCAGCACCGTGGCCACTCTGGAATGTTCCGAGCTGGTTGGTTGTATCATTTGGCCATAGGAGCCTCCGAGACCCCTCTCTGCCTTGAACGATCGGTGCAGGGTAAGCGCCCTGCCACCCCCACCAATCGACGACATCTCAAGCATGGCAGCGATGCTCTTCACGCTGCCGACGCTGCCCGTCTCCACGGTCCCCCCGAAGTCACTGGCTCGCCGTTGCTCCTTGAACCTGGCTTTGGCATCAAAGTCCTTGATGGTCCCCATTTCCTTTTCCTTCGACAAGTCGTCAGCCAGATTGGTGCTGGATATGGCAGAGCTGGACCGCTTTGGAGGTGGTGGGGGCGGTCCTTTCTTCTTTGGTCTCAGGGCAAACGACTGGCTGCGGTTAACGTTTTTATCGGCTGAAGACTGGCCTCTCACTGAGTGGCTCCTCGCCACGTGCCTCTGGATGGTGGCGTAAGGACCAGCGTCGGGCACGGCGAGCTCATCCTTGTCTTGCTCGCTGTCCGACATGGCGTAGCGGCTTAAGCTGTGCGCTCGCTTCTTTGGCCTCGAAGGGTCTCCCTCGGAATCGTCTCCGTGCGGAGGAAGGCAAAGCACCGGAACAGAGACAGGCAGAACAGGGACAGCCTGGGCTAGCGGGCTAGATGTGTGGCCAGGCCCTGTCATCCCTTCACCTTCCACAGGCTGTGGGACCACGTAGGCAAAGCCTCTGTGCGTGGGGGACTGTGGGAGTGACCTCGGGGACATCGGCCTGTCCGTCTGCAGGAGCTGCGGGATGGGCTTCACTTTGGCTGTTGCCTGAGGAACATTAAGAGTCTGTGGAGAGGAAGGCCTAGGCTTCGTGGGCGTCTGCGGTGGAGTAAATGTTGACATTGAGACCAGCGTTTGATGAGCATGGGAGAAGGACTCTCTTGGCTTCCCAGGAGCTGGAGGTACACTAGCTCTTTGAACCCCTTGCCGGTGACTCCGTCTTGTGGGGCCAACTTGTTCTGTGACTATTGATCGGTAGCTCGGGCCCTCCAGGTTTTCCTGGCTTTTGGACAGAGCCGCTCTTTGTAACTGGTTCCCTCCTCCCAACATTTCTTGAGCAGTGCCATTCGGCTTTGTCTTGCCACCGCCGCTGTTGTCGCCCTCTTGGGTGGCCCCTTGCAGTTGGTACACAGTGCCCTCTGGAGCTGGCATGATGTGGTTGGCCTGCCTCAGCTCAAGGCCGTCCTTTGCGTCACCGGCGCTGGTCATGGCGGCCTGCAGCTCGTTGCTCAGCTCGCTGTCTTGGAAAGTCGACATCTTGGGAGACTGGCTTTCGGCATTCTCACCTTGAGGAGACTCAATGGCCACAATCTCCAGTGACTGCGGGGCTTTCTTCTTCAGAGTGCCAGAGTCATAGCGGGTAGCTCGCTGGATTTCAGCCAGTTTCTTCACAGCGAGCATAAATTTCTTTTGATGCCCTAAGGGAATGAAAAAACAAACAAATTAACTCACGGATACTTCAACACCAAAAACAACACCTCCAACCTTAAACACTAATGCAGCACAGTGCAGGCTCCGCAGGGTAGAATGATTGCTGAATGCTGGTGTAAAATGCTTTGAAGCGCTTCTATCTCTCTCTCTCTCTATATATATATCCTTTTACAACATTTTTCAATGAAGGTTTCTGCAGCCTATTCTCTGGAATGACACACTTTTTGAATGTCGCAAATTTCACGAAAGCATCACCAAAAAAAAAGGTAAGACTTTGATTTTACTTTCTTCATTTTCTATATTGTTTCATATTTTAGGTGCTGTGCAATTTGAGTCCGTTGATTGCACTGTGACCATTATCTGCTTTGAAATAAGGCTCTTTGAATACAACAAAAGTGTTGCATGAAACTCTTGTTTAAACAGAGGGTCTGGCTACTTGAAAATAATTGGGTAAGTGCTTTGTAAACAGGGCAGACAAAGGAACTTCACACAATACTTTTCTGAAGTACTTGAATGCTAATACTCAGAGGGCTTGATTTCAAACTGACTGACCCAGTGCTGGATTAAATGGAACAGGTAAATATTATCTAAGGCACCGCAGACCTACTTTCAGATATTTGACCAATTCCTCTTCATAGAGTTTCACACTGTAACTGTAATCTGTAACTTCACCCTGCCTGTAACTGCAACCTGTCTGGTACTGCAACCTGTCTTAACTGCAACCTATCTGGTACTGAACCTGTCTGGAACCGTAACCTGTCTGGAACTGCAACCTGCCTGGAACTGTAACTTGTCTGTAACTGTAACCTGTCTGGAACTGCAAACTGTCTGGAACTGCAACCATCTGGAACTGTAACCTGTCTGAAACCATAACCTGTCTGGTACTGCAACCTATCTGGAACCGTAACCTGTCTGGATGCCTAATCTGTCTGGAACTGCAACCTGTCTAGAACCATAACCTGTCTGGTACAGTAACCTGTCTGGAACCGTAACCTGGCTGGAACCATAATCTGTCTTGAACTGCAACCTGTCTGGAACCGCAACCTGTCTGGAACCGTAACCTGTCTGGAACCGTAACCTGTTTGGAACTCTAACCTGTCTGGAACTGTAATCTGTCTGGAAGTGTAACCTGTCTGGAAGCGTCACCTATCTGGAACCGCAACCTGTCTGAAACCATAACCTGTCTGGTACTGCAACCTATCTGGAATCGTAACCTGTCTGGATGCCTAATCTGTCTGGAACTGCAACCTGTCTAGAACCATAACCTGTCTGGTACTGTAACCTGTCTGGAACCGTAACCTGGCTGGAACCATAATCTGTCTTGAACTGCAACCTGTCTGGAACTGTAACCTGTCTGGAACCGTAACCTGTTTAGAACTGTAACTTGCCTGGAACTGTAATCTGTCTGGAAGTTTAACCTGTCTGGAAGCGTAACCTATCTGGAACCACAACCTGTCTGGAAAGGTAACCCATCTGGGATGGTAACCCGTCTGGAACCGCAACCTGTCTGGAACTGTAATCTGTCTGGAACTGCAACTGGTCTGGAACTGCAACCTGTCTGGAACTGTAATCTGCCTGGAGCCGCAACCTGTCTGGAACCGCAACCTGTCTGGAACCGCAACCTGTCTGGAACCGCAACCTGTCTGGAATTGCAACCTGCCTGGAACTGCAACCTATCTGGAATTGTAACCTGTCTGGAATTGTAACCTGTCTGGAATTGTAATCTGTCTGGAACTGCTCCTTCTTCTTAGGCAGTCCCTCAGGACTGAGGATGAATTTCTTCCACTCCAGGGTTGTGGGTCCTGAGGTGACAATAAAGTCCAATGCTGGCTCCGCACACCCTGCCTCGGGTGGAGCAGGTAGTGTTTGATGAAGCAAATGGATGAGTTGCTCGGATTGTGGGACACTCCTCCTGCTGATTGCACCTGGCCCGCACCCGGCCCTGTCGGAGACGATCGAAATGGCTGGCGCCTTCACAGATGCTTCTTCTCCAGTTGGGTGGTCTCGAGCAAGAGATCCCCTCAAATTTGTGGGGATGTTGCATTTTTTCAGGGGGGCCCTGAGGACATCCCTGAAATGTTTCTGCTGCCCTCCTGGTAACCACTTGCTGTGACAAAGCTTGGAGTAGAGAGCTTGTTTTGGGAGTCTTGTGTTAGGCATGCGGGTAATGTGGCCCGCACAATGTAGCTGATTAACCATAACCAGTGCCTCGATACTAGGGATGTTGGCCTGAGAGAGGTAACTGATATTGGATTGCCAATCCTGCCACTGAATTTGCAGGATGTCGCGGAGGCATTGCTGGTGATATTTCTCCAGGGATTTAAGATGTCTGCTGTACATTGTCCATATCGCTGACACATACAGGAGGGCAGGTAGCACTGCAGCCCTGTCGACCATGAGCTTGGTGCTGGGTTTGAGGTCTTTGTCCTTGAACACTATTTCTCTCAGACGGCTGAAGGCTGCGCTGGGACACTGGAGGCGATGTTTCATCGTCGATGTCTGCCCTCACTGAGAGGAAGCTCCCAAAGCATGGGAAATGATCCGTGCTGTCCAGTGGTTCACCGTGTATCTTGATAGTCAGTGGGCAGTGTTGCACAGCAGGAGCAGGCTGGTGGAGGACCGTTGTCTTCTGGAGGTTTAGCCTAAGGCCTATTCTCTCATACGCCTCTGTGAATGTGTCGACGCTAGTTTGGAGCTCTGAGTGTGTTCATATGCAAACATTGTCAGCGTACTCCAGTTTGATGACAAGAGGGTGGGTGGCCTTGGTTCTGGAGTAGAAGCGTCATAGGTTGAGTAGTTTCCCGCTCACCCTGTAGTGGAGCTCCACTCCGGCGAGGAGCTTCATGGAGACGGGGTGGAGTGTTGCGGCGAGGAAGATGGAAAAGAGCGACGACGCAGCCTTGCTTGACCCCGGTTCGCACTCGTATTGTGCCTGTGCCAGATCTGTTGCTAAGGATCATAGCTTGCATGTCACTGTGCAGCGGGCAGAAGATAGTGATGAATTCCTGTGGGCAGCCAAATTTGGGCGTGTCACAGTCCCTCCTCATTGATAGAGTCGAAGGGCTTTGTAAGATCAAAGAAGGCTATGAATAGAGGTTGCTGCTGCACTATGCACTTTTCATGGACTGGTCCTGCTGTAAAGATCATGTCCATTGTACCTTTTGAAGGACGGAATCAGCATTATGACTCCGGTAGGAGCTCTTCAGCCATGGGGAGATGGCGATTCAGAAGGAGTCTTGCAATTGCCTTCCCTCCTGCACTCTTACCATCCACATGTCTATAACTGTAATCTGTCTGTAACTGCAATCTGTCTGAGACTGCAACCTGTCTGGGACTGCCACCTGTCTGGAACTGCAACCTGTCCATAACTGCAACCTGTCTGTAAGTGCAACCTGTCTGTAACTGTAAAATGTCTGTAACTGCAACTTGCCTGTAACTGCAACCTGTCCATAACTGCAACCTGTCCGTAACTGTAACCTGTCTGTAACTGCAACCTGTCTGTAACTGCAACCTGTCCGTAACTGCAACCTGACCGTAACTGCAACCTGTCCGTAACTGCAACCTGTCTGTAACTGCAACCTGTCCGTAGCTGTAACCTGTCCGTAACTGCAACCTGTCCGTAACTGCAACCTGTCTGTAACTGCAACCTGTCCATAACTGCAACCTGTCCGTAACTGCAACCTGTCCGTAACTTCAACCTGTCTGTAACTGCAACCTGCCTGTAACTGCAACCTGTCCATAACTGTAACCTGTCCGTAACTGCAACCTGTCCATAACTTCAACCTGTCCGTAACTTCAACCTGTCTGTAACTGCAACCTGTCCGTAACTGTAACCTGTCTGTAACTGCAACCTGTCTGTAACTGCAACCTGTCCGTAACTGTAACCTGTCTGTAACTGCAAACTGTCCATAACTGTAACCTGTCCGTAACTGTAACCTGTGCATACAGTGGATTACAACATATCATAATATTAGTACTGATACAGGCTGGTGTGCATGTTTTAGGTAAAACTTTTAAAAGACATTATACTGCAAAAATTGACTCCGTTTCAATCATCCCTCTGTTTCTTTCTCAGTCTTGAACTCTCACCTGTTTAGAAGATAGACTGTTAGTGTCATCATTCATTGAGATGCCCCATTGACCTCACTGCACCTTTATCAGCTTTGCACTTCAGCAAGTTAACCATAAAAATACAAATCTAAGCTGAATGTGCAGAGAAAGTCTGACTGACAGTGCACACCTTGGGATGGCCCAGTCCAGAAAGTTCCAACCCAACCTTTTATTTTAATATAAAAACAGAAAATGCTGGAAAAACTCCGCAGGTCAGGCAGTGTCTGTGGAGAAAGAAAGAGTTGATGTTTTGCGTCCATCATATTATTCGGGAGAATAATCATGTTGGACGCGAAAACTTTCTCTCTCCACGGATACTGCTAGACCTGCTGAGTTTTCCCAGCATTTTCTGCTTTTATTTCGGATTTCAAGCATCTGCTTGTATTTTGCTTTTCTTTTATTATAAATGTCTTCTCAGGAACAGAAGATGTTGGCACAGTGGGGAAATCTGACGTTGTGTACTGGTGTAAATCAGGCGACACTGAGTCCACAGCTCATTTTATGCCAATGGAAAACAAAATGGCCAGAGACATAGAGCAAGCTGTCTGATTCGCTATGACCCCTGCTGCACTGTCACATGATCAGACTGACTGCTTTTGTTGCTCAATGCCTCTTGCCTCTCGAATCAGAAGGTTCTGGGTTCAAGTCCTACTTGGGCACAAAAATCCAGGCTGGCACTCCAGTGCCCTACTAAGGTGGTGCTGCACTGTCAGAGATGCTGTCTTTTGGATGAAACATTAAGCTGAGGCCCTGTCTGCCTTCTCAGGTGAACGGAAAAGATCCTCTGCCACTATGCTGAAAAGGAGCAGGGGGATCCCTGGTGTGATGACTACTATTTATTCCTCAATTAACATAATTAATAACAGATTACCTGGTCATTATCACATTGCTGCTTGTTGGGCTTTGCTGTGTGCAACTTAACTACTGGGTGAAGGTGATGGTGTAGTGGTATTGTCACTAGACTAGTGAATCCAGAGACCCCTGGGGACTCATATTCATAATCCTACCACAGCAGATGGTGAAATTTGCATTCAATAAAAATCTGGCTGCTGGATTTCCTACATTACAATGGTGACTACAATTCAAAAGTATGTGTTTGGCTATTAAAAGCTTTGGGGTATCCTGTGGTGGTGAAAGGCACGACATAAATGCAAGCTCTTTCATTGTCTTTTTATTTAGCCCTCAACTAACATCACCAATACCAAACCAGTTGGCCATTCCTCTCATGACAATTTGAAAGATACGCTGACTGACATGATTGCCTTCAAAATAACAGTGACTACATCGCAAATGTGATTCGTCGGCTGTGTGAAGTGCTTTGCAATGTCCTGAGAATGTGAAAAGCGTTAATTAAATTCAAGTTCATTCTCACTATGGCTTCGGTTGAAGAGCTTGCCCTGTCAAAAGGGCAATGAAATTCCTCCATCCATCCTGTAGTTTTGAGCTCTGTAAAGCAGGCCAAAATATACTGGAAAATAAACTGAAAGGATTTTTGTCATGCTCAGTAGAAGGCGATACAGCACTCCATACATTGCTTCTTCAATAGGAGCTCTTTTTATTTCTTTGTGAGTAATTGTATGTCCAGTGCCCGTACTACACTTCAAAGTGCTTCATTTTTCATTGACATTTAATATCAAAAGCTGCTCCATCATGCCCATTCACATTGCACAAGCCAAGACATGCTGACATGTATCTCTATTCTTATTCATCTATGTTTGGGATTCAGTGTTCAAATGCAGCCTCAGTGTACCTTTAAGAGTACAGTTGGGAGCCGTCTTGCCTCTGAGTCAGGAAGGTGGGGGTTCCAGTCCCACTCCAGCGACTTGAACACAGAACTCTAGGCTGACACTCCCAGTGCTGTAACTGAGGGTATGCTGCACTGTCAGAGGTGCTGTCTTTCCGATGGTATGTCAAACCGAGGCCCCAACTGTCCTCACAGGCAGTAGCAAATATACATTGGCACTATTTTGAAGGGCAGCTGGGGAGTTATCCCTGGTGTCCAGGCTAATATTTATCCCTCAGCCAACATCTCTAAAGCAGATTATCTGGCTATCATTTCATAGCTTTTTGTCGGAGCTTGCTGTGCACAAATTGGTTGCTGCATCTTGATATTAGAACAGTAACGATGTTTTAAAAGTATTTAATTGGTGGTTAAGCAGTTTTGGACATCCTGAAGTTGTGAAAGGTTCTATAGAAACGCAAGCCTTTCTAAATATGAAATAAACCCACATGTCCAACATGCCCAACTTTATGTTAAATCATTATTGCCCTTCAGTCGAAGCAGCCTTGTGAATGATAATTCATAAATTACACCAATTTAACTTTGCTGATGAATCAAGTCCCATATACATAACCAAAGAGGAATTGTTTATGTAACCAGGATCACTGTGCAGCCAATCATAAAGGAATTGGATTCTGGAAAAATATCCACACAAAAAGTTTATACCTAAATCTGTTGCTAGAAACATGTGACCTTTTGACTGCTTATAATCAAGTAAAATATATTTCTTAGCTATAGTCTGACAATAGTCCTCTCATTAAGCTTTCCTTTCCCCTGCTCTATTGCACAATTGCTTGTGAGGCTCCTTCCTATTAGGGGACCAGACCTTCAAATCATTACCCTTGAACCAACCCTTAATTATAGAGTTAGACTCTTCAGGGTGATGTCAAGAAGCACTTCTTCACACAAGGGGCAGTAGAAATCTGAAACTATCCCCCAAAAAGCTGTTGAGCTGGGGGTCAACATAAAACGTCAAAACTGAGATTAATAGATTTTTGTCATGCATGGGTATGAAGGTTACAGTATCAAAGTGAGCAGATGGAATTAAAATACAGATCAACCATGATTAAATTAAATGGTGGCACAGGCCTGAGGGACTGAATGGCCACCTCTTGTTCCTTAGGAGATACAGAGGGTTCGATTTCCCCTTTCTGTGGGCATCGGATGGGCGGTGCGATTGTATCATCTCTCTGGTGTTCGTGGCAAGAGGGCTGAGCTGGGTTGGGGGCTGGTTCCCTTTTCCATTTGATCAGTGGGTTGCCAGTGCTGAAGCAGTGCCAGTGGGCTGCTCGCCAATTAGGATAGGTAGGGGTGGGACATCCTGCAGCTAACCTCATGGGAACCAGCCAGATAAAAGGGTTAAATGGTGGTGTGTTGGGGGTGAGGGGGTTGGGGCGCGGCTGGAGTGGACTGGGTGCTGCGCTCCATCGGGCCCCACTAAATATCAGTGCCTCAACAATCATCGCTAAGTTTGCTGACTGGTCTGTATCCATCCCTTTAAGGACTGCTGGTTAGCATTCTTAGCACCCGATAGTGGCACCCATCAGTACCTGAAAATTGCATTGGGGTCTTAGAAAAGGTCTAGGATCCCAACTGGCAAATTTAAAGCAGGTTCCCGGCTGAAACAGGCATCCGAAATGGCAGGGGCTGGAACTGTAACAGGAACTCGCCAAGGATTTTTTAACAGAACCTCAAAAATCAGGGATCCTAGAAGGACGAGGGCAGTTGGCGCAGAGTACTACCACCACCTCACAGTTACATACACACTATCCTGACTTGAAACTCTATCGCCATTTCTTCAACTTCACTGGATCAAAGCCTTGGCACTTCCTAACACTGTGGCTGTACCTACACCACATGGACTGCGGCTCACCACCACCTTCTCAAGGGCAATTAGGGATGTGCAACAAATGCTGGCCTTTATGCCACAACCTGTCAATGAATAAACAAAAAGAAAGGGAAGTGGCAGCCAATGCGGCACTATGATTTTTGGAAGCATTTCCATCCCACTCCCATCTGGCCTAGGGCCTGAAAATTAGCCTGCATGACATTCCGCACAAGGGGACAAGAAGCAATGGGACACAACCTGTACAAAGCTAACTCTTATTTTTATAAGGTTGGGTTTTCATTAAATCCTAGTGGTTGGTGTGTGAGAAAGTCTTTCAAAATCCATAGTATTTGTAGTGATAACACTTGCATGAGTTTTTTGTTTAATTCATTCCTGAGATCTGGATTGCACAGTCTGAAAGGGCTGGTGGAAGCAGGCGCATGAATAACTTTCAAAATGGAATCAGATACCGAATTGAAAAGGAGAAATTTGCAGAGCTACGGGGAAAGAGAACAGGAAGGGGGCCAATTGGGTAGCTCTTTCTAAGAGCCAGCACAGGTACAATGGGCTGAATCACCTCCTTCTGTATTGTAAGGTTCTAAGGTTTTATAAACCTTTTCGGCCCACACACGAACCAAAAACATCCAGTGCCTCAAACAACCCAAAAAAAGACTGGCATAAAAAGAATGGCCACCACTCACCTAACTTTGTGATGCCAATTTCTTGGAGGTCCTCCCAGGTGATGTCGGTGATGAACTCAATGTTTTCGTAACCATTCTCCACAAGCGTCTTGTAATATTGAGCAAGACCAATGATTGAGAGCCATTCCATCAGATCATTCTTGGAAAAGGAAACAGAAAGGAGTTGAGGGCACCTTTGCATTAGAATAAAAAGACTTTAGAGTAAAAACCAATTCTTCTCATGGTTCGAAGGGTCAATTCACAGGTTTTGGGCTCAAAATGTAATTGTAATCAATCTTTTTGGAAAATGGTGAGGGAGGATTTGCATCTCACTTGACGGAGCTTCTGGTAATGTGATTACTTCAGATGTCACATTCTTATTTGACCTCATCCTTAAACATGGTGGAGTAAAGTTTCCACTTTGGATGCAATCAGGAAATTGTGACTAAAATGTGTTTGAAATTGTGCTTGTCAGGTTAGAGCCAAAGTTTCCACTAAAAGTCATCACGGTAACCACAAATGATAAAATCTTCCATGACCCAGCACAATACCCCTTTGTTACAAACTTTGCTGCAAATGATCTCATCTTTCATCCATCAAAACTGGGAAATGAATTTAACATCTCAGTAACATAGCTGCACACTTTTTGTTTAATTAAAGTGCCAAAGATTCTCACAATCATGTTTGAACCATATTTCAGCCGTCAAATCACCTCGCAATTGTAAATGTGTGCCAATGTTTGCTTCTAAATTAATTAACCTTTGAATTCCAGTGTCACTTATACCTGCCAAGCATTTCATTCTGCCAAGTGCCTGGCAAGTTGTGGCACGCTAGGTCAGTTCCGCATGGATGAGGCTAAAAGACCGAAGACAGAAAGAGAAAGGAGCACAAGTTGCCAACACAATTACTGGTATTGCACCCCCTTCCCTCCACCCCCCTACTTTTAACAACTCACCGTGGAAATGCATGATACGTCCAGAAAACTCAGTCAAAGTTCACCAATTTAGAACACTATTATTAACCAAAGCATCATCAGGTCAGCTGGAAAATGGAGGTCAGAGGACTGGTGGGGTTGAATGCGAAGTGCACTTCTGAAAGTGGGAGTTGGCAGATTTCAGACACTCCTTTCTAAGCTCCATGGAGCTTTGCAGCTTTTACAGGATGATTGCTGGTAGCAACTCTGTCGGAGCTCATAGTCGTGCCTTTTTCTTTCAAAGGAGTACATTAACCACTGAGCTGCATAAAATGGAGGGTGGGGTGAGATCTGTTCTTTAGAAATCGACGTCCAGTCAAAGGAGATCAAAGTAAAAAAACAAATCAAAAGGCACACAGTGCGTAATTGAGGCAAGATAACAGAAGAGTCTTTCTTCCCTGCTATTTTGGCCAGGGAAGTGGTGAGGAAATTGTGATAGGCAGGTCTACATCAGGGACAAAGGATCTATTGACTCTCTCCACTCCCAAACGGTTGTGTAATTTTGACAGGCGCTCATGTAAGAACCTGGAGTACAGAATGTGCTGTGAGGAAAATTAGAATCAGTTCTTGGATTCTCAGCATGTTTTCACACATCTAACATTTTATTCATTTTATTTTTGCCCGTCAAAGACCCCTGCTTTCGAAGAGCAATTATGGGCCTGTGCCTTGGGTTGCTCGAGACTATAGCAGTAGTTGTATGTCACAACAGGTTGGAGGTATGTGGGCATGGCCAGGTAACTCCTACCTGTGAGAGGAATGTGAATACTCACTCTTCAGCCACTGGAGGGGCCTGCAATAGCACTGACATGCAAGTCTCACAGCCTGATGCATCTTGATTATCTATCAGTGAATGGTCCTTGTACATAATGGCTTGGAATCCATGCCAGTGATGGATAATACACCGAAAACCCCATTTCAGTATTGCCTGCTACCCGCTGCGTGAGTCAATAGAAGCTCTCATCTGTGCCTCAGTTGGCAGCGCTCGCCTCTCAGTCAGAACTTCATGGATTCAAGCCCCACACCAGGGATTTGAACACAATACCATGCTTACGTTCCCAGTGCAATAATTAGGGAGTGCTGCATTGTTGGAGGCACTGCCTTTTGGGTGGGACTTTAAACCAAGACCCTGTCTGTTCTCTCAGGTGAACGTAAAAGATTTCATGGCAATGCTCTGAAGAAGAGCAGGGGAGTTATCCTGGATAACAGTTATATCTATCATTATAGTAACATTCCTGTTCATGGGAGCTTGCTGTGCATAAGTTGGTCACTGTGTTCCCTGTATTACAACAGTGACCTCACTTAAAAGTGCTCTGTTGGCTGTGAAGCATTTTGGAAGTCCTGAGGTCACGAAACGTGCTATCTAAATGAACGTCTTTTTTCCATTCACAGAACACCTCTCTTCTAACAATGATACCTAACAAATCAGTCTGTCTGTTGTAGGAAATGTGCAATTACTCTTTTTGTGTAAAAAAAGGGACAACATTTTTTTTCAATTTTCTGTTTCCATACAATACATAAGGAGTTCTTGGCATTGACACACAAGCCCCCAAAATAACAGTTACTTTAAGTTATTTGCGTTCATGCTAATGGGTGCATCTAAAACTCTGCTGCCTGAGTCCTAACTCGCACCAAGTTCCATTCACTCATCTCCCTTGTGTTCATTGATCCACATTGGCTCCCTGTCCAGCAATGCCTCAATTTTAAAATTCTCCCCATGTTTTCACATCCCTCCCTGGATTTGCCTATCCCTACCTCTGTAACCTCCTACAGCCCTTCAAAAGCTCTGCGTTCCTCCAATTTTGGCCTCATGTGCATCCCTGATTTAAATCACTCCATCATCGGCAACAGTGCCTTCAGTTGCCTTTGGAATTCCTTTCCTAAATTACTCTACTTCTCTCTTCTTCTTTCAGACACTCCTTAAAACCTACCTCTTTGTCCAAGTTTTTGGTCGCCTATCCTCATCTCACCCCCTATTTGATAATGTTCCTGTGAGACACCAGAGGATGTTCCACTGAAGGCGCTATATAAATGCAAGTTGTTGCTGAGCTCTTCAATGGCAAACACACACATCGAGCATAAAATGGTTACATCTCAGGAATTAAAATGAACTGTACTTTTAGAACAACGTGAGCACATTGGTGGAGACATGCAGCTTTAAAAAGGGAAAAAAATAAATTGCCAATAGATTTATTTTGTGTCTGCAAGCCAGCTAACCACTGAAGTAGGCACAGAAAGTGCGCCCACAGCAAGCTGAGCACAGAAACATGCATTACAAACATTCACACTCCTTTTCACAGGTACGTAATTTATTTATAGTAATAAATAAGTGTTGCACATTTCTGCAGATGCTGGGAATTTGGGACTTTAAAGTAACATCTGTGTAAAAATGCAGTCTAATGCACAATAGATACCATGTAGCTATTAAAACTGAACTCAACAACAGAGATTCAGATGATAAGGCTGGATACACTGATCCAGTCAATCAAAGCTTTGGCAACTACTTCAGGGTAAGTGTATAGATTGTAGTTTGCATATTAGTAATTAATTTGCAATCTTCTATTCTCATTTACAATATACATGGTGTAACAATGTAATTTCCTTCCTCTAATTGTACTGGCAAATTGTATTAAGAATGTGTTAATCATCAAACTTTAAAACAAAACATCTAGGTTTGACAGTTAATGCAAAATACTATAGTGCAAGTTACACAAAAGTATTTATTTATACATTTTTATTTCCTTGAGATGATATATTATTGCTTTTCATGCTATGCAAAAGAAACACTATTCACAATCTTCACAAATACAAAAAAGCACATTAAACACACAAGCCACAAAATGCAGATATCTCTCACTCACACATGCAGGAATATTTCAGCAAATTAAATTATCTTTTTCAGATTGCATTCCAAACTTTACCTCTTTTATTCTGGAAAGTTGGGAATAATTGAAGCCCCCCCACCACCACTCCCCCCCACCCCTTACTGAAACTGTGATTCCCTAAATTTCAGTCGCTTGTAGTTTTTTTTTATTACCGTATGACCACTCACTGAGTGATTATCTATGGAATTGATTTAAAATCTCCCATTAGAACCTCAGCAAAAATATACAGCAGCTTTAACTCTAGATAATAATCCCCTGAAGTACTTTGGGCAGAAACCATTTTGGGAATGGATAAACTGACTTTTGGTTTGGTTGTAACTTATAAAACAAATGGCCCTAGTTCATTAAACCACACCCATGACACAAAATGGCAAAATAATGCTGACCATGACAACAGCCCTATGGAAGTATTGATCTTTTATCCATCTCTTTGGGGTTTATGTCCTCACTTTCTGCTCAGTAAGGCACTCCACCAGGAAAACAATGGAATTCCATTCTGATATGCCTTCTGACCTGTTATGTTATTATCAACTATAGCTTATGTGGACAACCAGTGATTTAGGCCACCAATTATTCATCTCCACAGTCAATGTGCAATACGAAATTTAGTTACAGTACGTTAGCATAATTGAGAGCTTTGGTCATTCAGATAATCAGCTTTTATTTTTGGCTGGTTAATTCATCCAACTCAAAAGGAAAATAACAAGGACAGCCTCTGAATGGCCAACACTGAGCAGTGTGGTTCCCAAAACTTCCAGAGAGCAAAAGCTGGGAGAGAGGTAAAACAGGGTTGGACAGCATTAGTCCAACTATCATAGCACAGGGCAATTTTTATTCCGTTTAAGTGCTTTACTTTTTACAGATTTATAGGTATGGCAAGCTTTCTCCATTATGTCACCTTCAGGAGCCACACAAAAGAAAGATGTACAGTGTGTTATAAATAGATACATCTTAGATGCATTTACTATTAGCAATAGGTTGATAACAATGCAGTTTATATCAGAGGCCATGCTGTCTTAGAGACTGTTGCTGTTAGATACTACCATCTTTCAAATAATCAAAAATAAAAAGTAGAACGTGCACATTTAGATACAACTAATTAATCAGCCTCTGGAACCCTGTTGCCTCTCTAACTGGGTAATCCTGGTAGCAACAGAATGACTAGAAGAAAATTTGGCCATAGAGTTGAAGGAGTGTTGGAAGATCAGTTGTGTTGTCCTCTGTCCTCTCCTCCATAGGTGTGCCACTTGGGCTAGAAGAGGATGAGAAAGAGGAGATAGAGTGAAACTGGGCTAAAAATGGGGAGATTATTGTACTACTAGGAAACTGACTAGCAATCGCAAAATTGGGAATTGAGTGATGGCCTATCCACTAATTCCAAATGCTAAAATGCATTATTTGCATGGAGTCAGGTGTAAATCCAGCTGACAGTGGAATGTGAATTGAGTGTTAGTAGGCAATCTTGTTCAGCAGGTAAAGTGATGTTCCTGCAACAAGTGCACATTCTACCATTTAAACAAAATTAAAATCTGACTGAGAAATCTTCAGTGTTGCTTCCTTCATTTCCAATATGAAGCTGGTGCTGCAGTATCTGTACAGATTTATTTTCAATTAATCTGGTAGTATCTTGTTTACGGCACAGGATATAAGTCTGACCTACTTGTACAAAGAATCAGCCCAGAATTCACTGATTAATAATAGCATGTGAATGACACAGGCTGATATTAATGTATAAATGGTTCAGCAACAGTGAGGAACAGAATCCTGTGAATTGTGAATTGCCACAAGTTACTGGACGATTTGCACCACTCTGCTGCTAGCTTCACCAAAACAGCATCTTGCCCTCAATCTCCCCATGAGTTTCATGAAGTTGCTGCATCTTCACGTTAATTATCCATTAAACTCACCACAGAAAGTTAAATCTAGTGATGAATAGCATAAGAACCCATTTAACGATGTGATAATTGTTAATGATTACCATTCAACCTCTCTGGCCCAGAAAGTGAACAATATAAAGTGCGGCATCTCAATCCTTCAGGTAGTGAATTGTTTTTGGAGATTTAAAAGATATCAAGTTTTTAAGTTTAACTTCTCTCCCTTTTTCTTCTCATCTTTTTTCTCTTAAAATGATTTTTCTTTCTCTTTATTTTTCTTTCTGTACCTGATTTGACATTGGTGTTGCACCCTTCATTTCAGCCTCCTTCTAAGTTTATTTCTCAAACCTTAAAATTTCAATTGGTCAAGGAGATAGACCGTTGGTCCCAACATTCATTAATATACCACATTTCCCGTTGTCATTACCACACCGTTATTAGCTCTCACTGTCAGGAACTTTGTGGGCAAAAGCTTTTGAATTGAAGGGCAGGAACATATTGAACTAATAGGGAATATTATGAGATGTCCCTCTCCAGCACATCCTGGATCATATGTCTGAACCTGATCTACCTGTGCAGTGTATAAGCATCTGAATTTGGTCCGATTCTACAATTTTAAATCTCTGATTCTGACCCATTTGTATTTTGTGTAGAACTTGATCTTTAACACTTGTTGAATTTCAAATATCGATTCCCACATACAAGCATGTCTAAAGTATTTTTAAATGTAACATTAAATCCTAGCTGACAAGTGTTTGTTTTACAAGTCTTTAAGGTGCTTTATTGATATGAAGACTGCTGTGAATAATTCTTAGCAAGTCTATCTTTAGATTCTTATCCTTAAGAACTTATGTAATTATCAGGGAAGGCAACCAGTCAAGCATGTATGATGCAGGTTGCAAGGATAAGGTTCCTGATCCTACCTTGATTTACACTCCAGGCTGCGGAGACTTTGAAGAATCTTTCTGTGGGCGATTTAATGCTTGGGAGGGGAAGAGTTCATGAGGGTGCAGATTGTGCATGGTCTGTGGAAATGGAGGCTTGTTGGAATGAATGAACTTGGTTGAATGTTTCTCTTCTTACATGCTGAGATGAAGAATGAATCAAAACTGAGCAAAGGCTGCAAGCACCATCAATACGGACGATGTTAAGAGTCGCAGGTTTGTAAAAGGGAATGAGCTGGAGTATAGTCTCTTATGGAAAAGGCTGCTTAATATCTATTGACATAATAACTGAGGAGCTTCCTTGCATAAGTTATGTATCTAAATCCACCATAGCTTACCTATACTTTAAATTTTAGCTCTCAACATGAACAACCCAGGTTAATGAGTAGCTCTTTTGTTATTCAAAATATTAAGAACAAGTCTCAGGTTGGCCGACCTCATTGAGGAACAGTATTCACAGCGGGCGCAGCCTGGGGAGTTGCTCACTGGAGTTCCTGGTTTTCCATCCTTCCAGGTAAATGGATGTATATCAGGGACAAGAGAGGTTCCAGTGCCTCCTGAAATTAGAGTTGCCAACTTTGGTTGGGGGCATTCCTGAAAGTTTCATCATGTGACCTCAAACTGCCCCATCCCAACATTCACACGATTGGTCCATCATCCAGGTGCACTGTTCTTCTCACAGCCAATCAGAAAGGGAATGGACCCTTTGGTACCTGATTTGATTAATCTCGACTGTAAGGAAAACAGGCATCCTTACCCCAATCACCAACACTTTAAACAAAATTAATGAATGAAAACATTCACCGGAAATTAAAAAGGAAACATTTTTAACGACTTTTCTCCAATTGCTCACAGGAGGACCCAGGAGATTGGTCTTCAATTCCTGCCTGGAGGGTTGGCAACTCTACTTAAAAGTCACGTTCCTTGCTGGGAGTGCCTGATTGGGAAATCAATCCTATCATTTCACATATTGCAGTAGAAGATAGTGAATAACCCTATATCTCACTACAGTAATACATTACAAGGGCCTTGAACTGCAGGTTTCTTTCACATTTATGCTCAGCAGGTTTATTCGAAATTCTGTTCCATTATTCCTCTGAAGACTCCATGGGCAGAGTTTTTCCGTTGGTGAGCAGGGGGCGGGGCCCACTCGCCGACGTGAAAATGACGCGGGATGACATCGGGGATTTCCCCAACATCAACCCGCCTCATTTAAATATTCAGGAAGGCCGGGGGGGGGGGGACAGCGAAATCAGCTGTGTGCCCCCCGACCTGTCACTGGTCAATTGAGACCATTGACAGGGTAGTTAAATCAATTAAAGGGCCTGCCTGTCCAACCTTAAGGCTGGCGGACAGGCCAGGAGCCCCAGAGGGCTTCTGAAAAAACATGAAACCTCATCCACCGGCGGGATGACGTTTCATGTCGGTTTTAAAAATCTTTAATAAAGTTTCTGTGATATTTATTAACATGTCCCATCTCGTGAGACATTGTCACATGGGGGGACATGTTAAGGATTTTTTTATTTTTCTATTTTTAATCTTTCAAAAACTTTCAGCGCTCTCCCTGAGGCAGCACTTAGCCTCAGGGAGATGTGCGCTCTTTCGTGCGCATTTGTGAAAGAGCGCACTCTTGCTTTTGGGGAACCCCCCACCTCCCCGCTCGCATAGCGCTTCCCACTGGGCGGGCCTTAATTGGCCCACCCACTTAAAATGGCGGCGGGGGCCCGTTTCGGCGGCAGCGATCGGCTGCCCGCCCGCCGCCGAGCCGGTGGGGCCCACCTGTCCATCAAGGGCAAAATTCTGCCCCATGTCTTTCACCCCCAGGTCAGGTGCACAGAGATGGGAGATTTCCAGGCTCGGTAAACCCGACCTTTAAAAATGTCTGCTCATAGCTCAAATTTATGATCGGAGGGGGGGAGGTGGAGCAAGGAGGTGGGAGGTGGACAGGGTGTGCACGCTGGAATAGGAGTTAGGGTGGGTGGCCCCAGATGAATGTAGAGGCTGCCGAGTGCAGAGACAGGCTGGGGGAAAGGCCTGCCTCTGTGCTCCAGCACTGTGTTTAAATAAATAAAAAAAAACAAAAAACTCTCTTCCAGCCCTCACAACCACCTCCCCCCCCCTCCACCAAGGGTCCCTATTAGCCATCCATGCTAAGTTATGCTAATCCCTGCCCCTCTACCCACCCCCAATGGCACATATCACCTGCACCAACTTAGTGCCAACTCATGCCAACCCATTCCCCCCACAAATCACCCTTTGCCCTTACCTCCTCCATGCCAACTCACTTAGTCCCCTTGGGTACTTCTTGGACATTTGGACAATTCATTGGCAGTTCCTTGACAGCTGGACAGTTCCAATGAGTTTGTGCGTAAAAAGTACATAATCATGTTTAATTCGAACAATCCCAAGCCTCTCCCAGTTTCAGGCCTCCTCTTACCTGGTCTGCTCTGCACACTCCGGGATTCACACAGCTAGGGTTCAAAGATCAGTAATCAGTGGCAGCGGCTGGTGATTCAAATGGCCAGTTGCCTCCACAATTTGCCCATGCGCAAACCCCTGCCCAACTCCAGTCCTGCCCCCGCAAAGAAAGGAAATGCCAGGTTTGGGGGCGGGACTTAGAAATTTCAGCCATTTCCAGGATTTTCGCCATGATGGAGAGGCTCTGTGTCATGGCGAAAATCTGGGTCCATGTGTGTGTGCGATTTTCTACTTTGCTGACTGGGCTGTAAATTGACCGACATAATCCCCTGCTTCTTGCACCCATCATTTCAATGTTTGTTGCATCACAATCAGACTTCCCTCACCTTGACTCTAAGCTCCTGAATTCACTCCTGAAACCTCCCTGGCCTCCCCACCACACCCTCCCCCCCACCCCAACCCCCCCACCCCACTCTCTCTCTCTCTCTTTCCTTTAAGACACTCTAACCATCCTCTTTGACCAAGCCTGTTGATCACCTGTCCCAATAGCTCCTCACGCGCCTGTTCGTTACATATTATCTTGAAAGTTGGCAATCATTTCAATTCAAAAATCATGGTATACTAAGTGAATCTATCCAGCCTGTCATATCTGCAATCAAAGGCATATTCAGTACATCTCAGTGTTTACCCAGTAAACACTATTAGAAGTGTTAAAAACACATGTCGCTCTTTACCTTTGATTCTGATTGAACCAGTGTTGATATTCCATCTAAAGTCAGGTAATTCAGCAGGCTTATTATCAATGACTTTCATCATTCAAGCACACAACATTTGCCTCTGGTGAAACAATAATGGAATGCACACCTGCATGCTGTAGAGCTCTGCCCTTTCCTGCATGTAACCGTGATAGAGTATTAGAATTAAATGAAGCGAGTTCGAGGTAGCTCATCAGAACTCAGTGTACTTGGCTGTTTATACACGGAATAGGGTTAGCTGGCTGGAGGAGTTCATATTGGGACAATTACTTCCATCTGCACACATAGGGCAGAATCTGGGGGCGGGGCCCGCTTGTCGACGGGAAAATGACGCGGGATGAGGTCAGGGGGAACCCCCGATGTCATCCCGCTCTATTTAAATATTCAGGAAGCCGGGGGGACAGCGCGATCAGCTGTCCGCCCGCCGACTTGTCAATGGCCAATTGAGGCCATTGACAGGGTAATTAAAACAATTAAAGGACCTGCCTGTCCAACCTTAAGGCTGGCGGGCAGGCCAGGAGCTCCGGTGGGGAATAGAAAAAACATGAAACCTCATCCACTGGCGGGATGAGGTTTCAGGTAGGGTTTAAAAAACTTTAATAAAGTTTCTGTGATATTTATTAACATGCCCCATCTCGTGTGACATTGTCACATGAGGGGGACATGTTAAGGATGTTTTTTATTTTTCTATTTTAAACTTTCGAAAACTCTTAGCGCTCTCCCTGAGGCAGCACTTAGTCTCAGGGAGATGTGTGCTCTTTCGCGTGAAAAAGCGCACTCTGGCAATTGGGGAATCTCCCCTCCCCGCCCGCACAGGAGGCGCATAGCACTTCCTGCTGGACGTCACGCTGGGCGGGCCTTAATTGGCCCGCCCACTTAAAATGGCGGCGGGGCCCGTTTCGGCGGCGGCGATCGGCTGCCCGCCCACCGCCGAGTCAATGAGGCCCACCTGCCCATCAAGGGCAAAGTTCTGCCCATAGCGTTATTTTGCAGTCACATGAGAATTTTCTTTTCAAACGGGGTGCACAGTAGAAATCAGTGCAAAAAATCCTCAGACTGGCAGTAATACTTGCAGAGCTGCGTGGACTGGAGGGCACCTTCCCACTGCCAGCTGAAATGGGCGGGCGACTGGCAGAAGAGAATCCGACAGGCACCTTGGCCTGTCCTTTGGTAACCCAAAGCCCGTTCAATCCAATTGTCAAGCAGGTCTTCAAATAGAGAGCCGGGAACTCCCAGCCAGAATGAGGCAGCAGATTGTTTAATGATGTAAATCAGGGTTTACGGGGGTTCTGGGTGGAAAAATTGGCCCTTAAGTTTCTAGCCGGTGAAAGTAAAGTTTTCAAAACATGAGACCATGTCCAAAAGGTATAGAGAGAGGCTGCTGAGAGGAAATAAAGTACATGAAAGGTTTGAAACTTGTGCTTTAAGCATGATAATTTAGCCTCTTCCAGTATATATTCCAGAAATGCTCTGAATCACTTGCAATATAAATGCACCTGCAAACCTCAAGGGCCTAGACATTGGAATTCATTCCCTAGACCCCTACCTCTGTCTCTCTCCCTGTAATATCCACCTCTTTAATCAAGCTTTTCGTCATGATCTTCCTAATAACTCCTTCTTTGCTAACGCCAATTTTTATTGATGCAGTACCTTGGGACATTTATCTATGGCCTGGATTTTACCCTTGGCAGGCGCATGCGATCGATCGGTGGGCCCAGGATCGGCCGGGAATGGAACGCTGACCGCAATTGGCCCCCGGCCGTGATTTCACGCCGGCTGGCCAATTAACAGCCAGCCAGCATGAGAAGCTCAGCACTGCCGGGGTGGGGACAGGAAGAGGGCGGGCAATGACATTACCGTGGGTGGGGGGGGGCGAGGGCTGCGAGAGAGCTCCCTGAAGGCAGAGAGCTGCCTCAGGGAGCTGCAGACCTTCAGATGATTAAATAAAGATTTTAAAAGCTGCCATAAAACGTCCATGCATCACAATCAAGCACCTGAAAATATACCTAATGGAAATGCTGGACCCGGATGTTTATTTTTATCTTATTTCATAACGGAGGTTTCATCCTGCCCTTGGATGAGGTTTGATGGAAAATGCACAGGTCGCCTGGCCGATTGGCCCAGCCGCCAACCGTAAGGTTGGACGGGCCACGAAAAATCGGAGACAATTGCGCCATTCGTTGGCTTAATTGCCCTCTTAATTGTAGGCAGGTGCATGCCAGTGATATCAACTGCCAGGGCAGGCATGCGCCCGCCCATGGGACCTGAAAATTCTGCCCTATGTTAAAGGCGCTTCACTAATGCAAGTTGTTGTTGTCTTCACAGCACCATCATATGTGACCTGGGAACAAACCAAATTCATCCTCCAGCAGGTCAGGACGCTTCCCGAATCTGTTGGCATCTTGTGGCGTGAAACAATCTGTTTCTTCTCACCTCATACTGCTGTCTACATTCATATTTCTGCATGGAAAGCTTATCACAGGAAGAAAGTATTTTAAAAAGGATGGCAACTGACATCACTGGCTACTGGGTGTTAGCTTACCACACTGCCCTTTCATCTCTGTGGTCCAGTGGCACCCAAGTGAAATAGGTTGAGACACTGACAACTGCCACAATTAGGCCACAACCTGGGAAGGGCGCACATGATCCAAAACTGGTGAAGCTCCTCAGCAGTGCAGAGGGAGATTTCTCCTGTATCCTTGAACGCTGAAGGCAGGATTTTCTGGCCCCCATTGTGGCGGGATCCGCCATGGAAGACTCGGCGGCCTAGCCAAAAGTCCATTGACTTTCGGTGAGAGCAGATGATCCCGGCGGTGGGCGGGGCCAGAAATTCCCACCCTCGCTCTCTCATTTCGGGTTCCTTTTGCCCTGATAACTTTGAACTCGGTGCTGATCTTGTGTGTTGCTATGTAATTCCATTCTGCCTTTCCAGGCACCCATCACCTTCACAAAAACTGCAAGTTAAAATTGCAAAGTAATTAGCTGGCAAAGTTTGTTTGTCAATGCAAAATTTGTCGTGAAAATAAATGGAAATGGATAAAGGCTGTTTGCTGCTTGTCTTATTCCAACAGAAGGCTTGTTGCAGATAGTCCTTGAAAGTTTATTACAACATATTTCAGCTCAATCTTTCCTAGCTGCACAAACATAGGACTGAATTATACACCCCATTCCACCAAGGGCAGGTTGGTAGGCGGGAGGTTGTAAGATTGGGTGGAATGCTATGGCCATCGTTCCCAGCACCTACCCATGCGCCCTGCCACAATTTTACACACAGCAGGGAAAGCTTCAGGCAACTCCCTCACCCATGGGCAGTTGTGGCCCTTCAGTGGCCAATTAATGGCCACTTAATTGCCCATTCCCACTGTTTTTCCCACGGCAGGGAGAGGTCATCACCAAGTGTGAAGCCCGGGAGCTTTCACTACTCAGGCTGGTGGCGGGGGAGTACCTCCATTACAGGTCCCCTGGGCCCATCTGGGCCACCCCCGCAAGGTCTTTGCCCTCCCCCTAAGGTTTCCCCTCCCACTCTGGCCTGTTCACCCCGGCATTCCACTCTCCTCGCCCGCACTTGTCAGCCTGACCCTGGCGGTACACCCTTACTTACCTTCGTGTCTGGCTCCAGCGACAATCACCAATGGGGACTGGGTGCAGTCCCAGGAGTGGCCACCACTCCCTGTGGCACTGCTGGGACAAGGGAGCTGACAGCCATCTGATTCGCTGACTGCTCACGGACGCAGGGCTTGCTTGCCAGGTGGGGGCGGAAGGTCGGTCTCAAATCATTTACCAGCCTGACGGCTAGAGTGATGGGAAACCAGAAAGAGGATAGAATTCTACCCATAAGAACAGAAGGAAGCCATTAAGCCCCCCTAGTCTGTTTGCCAATTCAATGAGATTATGGCTGATCTGTGACCTAACTCCGTATACTCCAATTACAGTACTGAGCACATTTAGCAGAGCTCAGGCTACAAAGTCAACACCAAAACAATAACTTTCAAACTCTTTTTTTCCTCCAAAACAAATAAAATCAGGAAGCTTTTTAGTTTCCTCTAATTTCGCTTCATAAAGTTCTTTCATAAGAAACTTATATTTGTCAACATTGTATGAAAGAAAATACACAATCATTTGAGATTGAAAAAAAATGACCTTTCTCAAGTTGTGCTGCGCAATACTCATAACAGATGCATTAAAGATTTCAGATGGAATCAATCTCCCTGCTATTTTAAACTAAATGGGTTAACACTTTGATAAAACATCACGCCAGGGAGCATCATTCACACGACTTGATACCTTTGTTATTGGTATCAGACAGTGAGCAGAATTTTCACTGGGTTTCAGTGAGTGAATGGTCATTCTCTGGAACAGGCTCCCTAGGGAGGTGGTGGGAGCGGGTTGTAATAAGTCATCCAAATGCAACCAAATAGATTTCTTTCCGAAAATAACATTTTGGAATGCAGTTTATGAGTAATTTGAGAGGTGACATGTAGCGAGTGCAGCAAAGCTTTGACTTTGGATCTATTGTTCCTGAAGCTCTTCACCACTGGGGTTTTTCCTCACCTCGTGTCCGGGTCTGTTATAGACTAATTGATGGGGATTGATTACTGTGATTAGCTGATTAGTCAAGAACTCGGATATCATTGCAACAAACCAGGATGGTTGAAAGTGAACTGGATGGGCCTTGGTCTTTATCACCTAGTGATTCCTCAATGATAGTATTAGATAGGTGATATCAATTCAGGCACCTGCTATATATCTCTCCTGATCTTCTTTCCCATGAACTCAATGAAAAGTGTTTCTTCTTTTTTATTTCCCTCCATTTGAATGTTCTGCTCAAACGTGTTTTTTGGGTCTGTATTATATGTCACAGGGCTGTTAGCTGTTATGTGAATGGTTAGACACTTCTAGCATGCAGAGTAAAGCCCCTAATGAATTGCCTCTTTCAGATTCTTACTGATCTCTTTATTTCCCTTTTTTAAAAACAGTACATTTTACCTTTGTTTATTACTCATCACATACTTGGGTCCAGGAACCAATCTTGATTGCCAAAGATTTACAATGCAAATTAGATTCAAACTTTTTGGAATGGATGGGATGACGGCTGAGATGTGAGAAATGACTTTGCTTCAAGTTAGGATTGGGATTTAGGACAATGAGATGCTATGGATGGGTATTGGAGTGGTGGGGGGTGGGGGGTGGTTGTGGTGTGGTGGTGGGAGGGAGGGTCAAGGGCATACGGTCCACTGATTGTCAATGAATAGCCTTTTGATACTGAAGCATGTGGTAAGACTTACTGGTTGGTAGTTGGGCAACCACTCTGAGAGATTCAGCCGATTTATTTCAATGGCAATCTTTTTCCTATGTCCAGGTTTTGTTACTCCAATTGCTGTTAGATCCTAGAACACAGAGTTTGTTACAATTGAAGATGCCATTGGTGAACCTGAAACAATGGAAGCAGTGCCAGGCCATAGCTTACAATTACTAAGTTCACTTCAGCAGGTCTTCAAAATCTGGCCCAAAATGACACCCTTCCAGTGCAAACAGTGACTCGCTAAAAAGTTAGCTTGCACATGTTTTAACACAACAATGTGACAACGGCATGGTCCTGTCAAAAAAAGGTTCAGATAATTAATGCGTATTAAACGGAGAGCCTACCACCTCGGGGGTGAGGTTGCCCATGAATTTTAGGGCAACTTATCTGCAACTAGAAAATTTCATTTCTTCACAGTGCCTTGTAAAATGTTGGATGTGTTCCTGCTCAACGGCAGGGCACAATTTTAATCTAACTTGCCTGGTGGGAAACCCATGGAATCGGTCAGTACACCAGCTTTACACCGGGCACAACGTTACTCTCCATTGCCTTTACTTTCCTGTCTCAGTAAGTTAGGTAATAACTGCCTTCATAGTTTCTCAGAATGGTTCAGTGGATGAATGTCCCCTGTACCTGTCAGAATCTCAGGTTTAACCTCACTCTACTGAGTTTGCCAATCGATAGGATTGATACGAATGCCCTCACCATCCCTGGGCTAGGAAGGGGAAGAAACATCACCTCAAAATCCAAACTTCCAATTGCTATCCCATAATCTCTCCGAGAATTGATTGCGTGTGTGGGTGCAGGAAGAGGTCAGCACAGGGGCGAGGCTGTGCTGGATCTCCACTCTTGGAGAGCCTGCTGGCATTCTCCATCCAGACTCATGTCTAAAGACCATAAAACAACACTGAAGTCAGCATTTTATCCCTGGATTCATTCTAAGCTGGAGGCATCACTCAGTCTCCTTGAGCCTGTGAAACTGGGTCCTAGATTGCAGTGATTAAGATGACCACTACAAGGCCATTGTGTCATGGTTGGGGGTGGGTGGAGGTGGGAAGCATTTGGGTTGTCATTTTAACATAGACATCATGGCAGTGGGGTGAGGGGGCACCCATGGGTTCAAGGGCAATGCCAGTTTTACATCCTGCCCAATATTGCTCTCCTTTGACTGTAGGACCCACATTGCACCCGATCTCATTTCCCGAAGGGCAGGTTAAGATGAAAGATCTCCCATAATCTCAGATCAGTAGGTTAGGAAGTTCATGGTTTGTCTAATACTGGAATTGACGGCCTCTGGGCTGTATAAGACTCAGATTTGTAGTTAGGGGCTGGAGTAGGTTTTAGTTTTGTGTGATATTATAATTCCACGACTATCTAACACTCCGCTCTTTAGATTGGACTCTTGGGTCAGTCTTTGAGTGAGCTGTGTCAGTTTGTGGCTGGCTGGTTAAACTGAATGCCTCACGTTGTTAGAATGTCTCACCTTCGGGGGAGGTAAATCTGGTTTAGACAGACTCGCCCCTAAGACAGCACGCCTCCTGTTGATTGAGCTGTTGCCAAAGTTGTGGAGACGTCCATCGCTTGCTCGGCACTCACCCTCCCTCTTAGCTGAAGGAGGCTGAATGGAGATGGGAGCCTTTGAGAGGGAAAAATGGGGAAAGATCAGGGGTAAAACGTGAAGGAAGGAAGTAAGTAAGAGCAGACAGTTGTATGTAGGGTCATTGCCAAAGCAAGGTTAATCTAGAGGACTGAAGGGTGCTACTGTCAGGCTACCAGGCTAAGCTCGGTTTCATATGACTCTACACACAAAGTCCAGTGCCATTCACTCACAGCTTTTAATGGCTTTGCAATTTCATTTCCCTCTGTTCAAATTCTCTTTAAGTGTTTGGCTTCTTCATTAACCAGATATCCGGAGCCTTCCTTGCACGCTTTTAAAACTGTTAACATGTCCTTTCAGGGAAACTGCAGGCTTCAGACGCTTTCAACTCAATATGCAGCATAATTCCCAACATGAATTTGTTTTAACGTTTCATCTGCACAGGAACCATGAAGGCTTCTCCCCAGAGCAGCCACTTTCTGATAGCACATGGTATTTCTGGGTGATATTATTCTACTACCTGCTGCCTGGTTAAAATATATAGGGCGACTATCGATGCTGGTACAATAGGGCTTTTTCTTCGGATTCGCAGGTTTTTTTTAGCAATAGATTGGAATGAAAGATTGCTCATTTTCTTTGTATTAGCGGCTACCCTGCACTTCATTTAAAGCAAAACATGGAAAATTGAAGGATCTGCTTAACTTCAACATTGTATGGATCTGGAAGGTCCTGAATGCAATTCCTATCAGTGCTGGGTTAACTGATCTCAGCCAACATAACAGTCCAGACGCCACAATGATTCATGGAACCTGCATCCTAACAAAGGATAACACCTGGGGTACGTGATCCTCATTGCTACTGGGTAGACCCTGCATGTGGTCACAAGGCCAGTATAAGATCAGGCTCAGTTGTGTTCCTCCTCAATCTGACACTGTCTGCGAAAAACCCATTTTTTTGGTGCTCTGTACGACTCATTTTGATGAATCCAACATCCGTTCCTGGAAGCAAGCCTTCGAACTGAAAGCTGCACCTTTCCAGAACTCTGCCCTCGCAGCGATTGCCTGTCTGAAAGGATACACTTATAGTGGCTTGTTTACAATATCTGATGCCACAGCATGATCAGTAAATGCAGGGAAGTGATTTTGTCTGGTGGGAGAATTAAGAATGAGGGGACACAATCTTAAAATCAATGCCAGGGCATTCAGGAGTGAAACCAAGAACCATTTTTTTCCACACAAAGGGTAGCAGAAATCTGGAATTCTCATTCTCTAAAAGATTGCGGATGCTGGGGCAATTGGAGGTTTCAAGATTGAGATAGATGGGAGTTTTGTCAGGTAAGATTATCAAGGATAGTGAAGAAAGGACGTCTAAATGGAGCTGAGGAACGGGTACGTTGTAATGTAATTCAATAAAGCTGGGGTTCTGAATAAGGCACTGAAACAGCAATCCCCTCACTCTCTCCTCCACTCTTTCTGTCACAGATCTTCTGCAGCTAAACACCAGCTTTCAAAAGCTCAAGAACTCTTTCAGTGTTCTGTTTTTATTCTATAAAGTTTTGTTTCTACCTTTTGCTTAAATATATAAATATCCAGATCTGCATAATTTTTTTCATTCGCTGGCAAGGACAGCATTTGTTGCCCATCCCTAATTGCCCTTGAACTGAGTGCCTTGTTAGGCCATTTCAGAGGGCAGTTAAAAGTGAACCACATTGCTGTGGGTCTGGAGTCACATGTAGGCCAGGATGACAGGTTTCTGAAGGGCATTAGTGAACCAGTTGTAAAAATCTATCAATCATAGTTCCAGGTCACCATTACCAAGACTAGATTTTATATCCCAGATTTATTAATTGAATTTAAATTCCACCAGCTGCCATAGTGGGATTTGAGCCTATGTCCTGGGCCTACTGGATTACTAGCCCAGTGATATGACCACTACACCACCATCTCACCCTTTTGCTAGCTGTGATGAGTGATCAGGGAGATTATAAAATGAACAAAAAGCATCACTTTTATAAAAAGGGCATCCATGCCTATCTATGATTTATTTGTGATTTGAGGACCAGCAGACCCTGGATTTGTTTTTTTGATTTAAAAACAGGAACTGGAAGAATTCAACTGTCATGATTTACATGCAGGCAGCAGATGGCTGCCTATCAGTATGAGTTACTGAGTCAGGAAAGGTGGCTGAAGGGAAGACAATTGGGCGTAAAACTGCAGAATTACACAGCAGTGTTATGTGAGTCAGGCTTCGTGACAAAAGCCTGCTAACAATCTTTGTGACAGCCACTGCCAGTCCTCAATAAGAGAAAACCTGTAAATGAAATTAGATAAATGAATTCATGCCAGGAGTCAGATCTTGATTTTAACATATTAAGTAGACATTGAAGGGAGCCCGCAGTTTCCCTTAAAAACTGTTCTGAGTGAATAATCAAGAGCAATTTTTAACTCGTGCAGTTTCAAATGATGTGCAACGGAACATGAATGCAAAGACTAGTACTTCTACTCCATCGGGATTTAGCGCACAAATCTTGGTGTGCGGTATCAGCATACAAACCGTTATTGAGTGTGCATGAAATTGTTTTGCCTGGCATTTTAATCAATTTGTCACTGCTAAGGTAGCAGACAAAGCAATTTCGTTCAAACACGTGATGCATTCGGAGGCCAATAGCGTACGGAGAGACTTTGCTCACCAGCTCCTCTTTCACCGCTATACCCTCCTGTCGTTTGTAGACTTACCTCGGGGGTCATGCGGCTGATGGTTGGAATGTCATAGCCAGCATTGATAAAGTTAGCAGCATACTGCTGGAGTTGGAATTCACTGAGCCAGTTAAAAACTGTCTCTGGGCTCTGGATAAAGGATGACAAAAAAAAAAAATGGAACGTGAAAAGCAGGTTAGAATTCAGTGGTCAAAATCTAACCTTAAGACATCGCTTCCTCCAGAAATCTGTTTACACTGGAGGTAGTCAAGCCCATTACAATAATGCTGAAGCATGTTAAAGGGACTATGTCATATTGTAGCAAGAAAGTGTGAGGCATAAAACTCTACAGAGCCAACTGAATGGAGGAATGGGTTGACATGATGGCAGCCATACTTTACAATCTGGAGCAACCATTACATCTTTGAAACTGCTCAGGACATGATGATAACAATTGGTTAAGGATTCCATTCTCTCCTGGTGTTCCCTGGTCTCTAAATTTGTGGAGTTTCTGTCAAGGAAGAGTTTTTCTGCAAGTTGACACAGATCTTTCAAGTCCTCTGGCTAACTCCAGTTGCTATGGGTGGTGCAAGGCCACACCAAATGTAATAGGTTAAGGGAGTGCAACTGTTGACACTCTGGGACCAAAAATAACCAAGTTCCCATGGCAACAAAACAAAGCTGGCATTATTGTCTGGATTTAGAGTCTGTAACTATCTCTGATCAGTAAACTAGAGTAATTAGAAGCGCAGAGAACTGGTTAGTTGTTCCCCAGCCTCCATCCACCTCCTATCCCCGCCCGCCAAACCCCGCCAGGCAAAATTAAAAAGATCCTTGTGCTCTCAGATTATCATAGGATTATTCCCTTAGGCTACTGAACCTTTCATCTGCATTTTGCCATCTAAAGTGAAAACAAAGCATGAAAATTAGGAAGCCACTCAGAGATATTTTATGAAACTACAGTGTTTACACAGAAAGGAGATTAGTAGAAATGGGGTTGCGGGATCAAGACATTGGGTCTCATTGATGAGATGGACTTGGAGGAACTATGAGTAAGGAGGAAAATGAGAGAGAATGCCTGCTGTTTAGGGCTATAGTGGGAAAGGGGGCCGGTAGGTGGATTTGGCTTAGGAGGCAGTAGAAGAGGAAGCAACAGAGGCAGGTTATGAATGGGTCCCCATCCTGATGTTGAAGAATGCTGCTGAGCGTCTCCCACTTGTTGCTGGAGGTGAGAATGACATGCAGGGGGAGAGAGGTTTAGGAGATGGTGTATTTGTTCATAGTTTATATTCATGCCCATCACAATGCGGATGATTGAAATAAGAGCTTCTCTTGGTAAAGGCACTGCTAATGTAGAACCTATTCAGAAAGCTCAGGAAAATCCCGCGCTCAATCGCTGATCTTATCTGATTGTAGCTGAGAAGCCCTGGTGGGGATGCTAAGAAGGGCTTCAATGTCCCTAGGCTGGGGAGAGGCAGATCAGAGAGGACGGCTCCTAGTGACGATGCAATGTAATATATACATGTGTGGACTTTGAGTAGCCATAGCAGTAATGCCAACATTGCAAGCAGTCCTGTTGCTCAGTAAGTAAAAACTCTGGCAATTGGAACTGAGTCACACCGACTAGGAAGGCCCCTTGCTTTGCTGAATTAGTTGACCTTAGTTATAAAAGCAGTAAGTCCCAGTGTCCATATTTACAATGGAAACTACCTATTAAATGTCATCTAAAAACAGAAAATGCTGGAAAAACTCAGCAGGTCTGGCAGCATCTGTGGCGAGAGAAACAGAGTTAATGTTTTGAGTCTGTATAACTCTTCTTCAGAACTCCTGACCCAGAATTGGATACAACTCCAACCGAGGCCTAACCAATGATTTGGAAGGCTATAAAAGCCATCGGGAAAATACAGTGCGGATTTCCTGGGCTCTATTCACAGGAGCTGAAAAGATGGAGGAATGATTCCCGAGAAGTCTTCAGGCTATTAAATGTCATTCCTGAATTACAAGCTGCAATGCCCCCAATGGCAGGAGGCTGTAATTACAGTACAGTTTTCACTCTAAACGTGCACAGTGGAATTTTCAATAGCAATATCAAAATTGGGACACAATGTATGACTCTAACATTGGGATTAAGCAACTGCTCAATTATCCTCCCTCCTCTCTAACTCCACTTCTCCTTAAGCATATTCTTGGTCTGGATGTGAGTCAATGCAAAATGATGCAAATGACACTTAATAAAATTACAAGGGTAGGATTGTTCAACATGCACCATTTAACATCATACAGGCAAAACCCATTGCAAAAAAAAACAAAAAGAAAAATTCACTCCTGGCAAATAAAAACGACAACTGGATGATACATACGTGTGTCTGTATTAAAAATGTCAGCATGATTTAAAAAAAAAATCTTTCTGAAGCAATTTATGAAAATGTACAACATGGACCTGGCAATTTGACAAACTGATTGTTCAGTAGAATATCAGTGGCCAATAAGAGTAGGCAGATTTGAGCAATCTTCTATTATTGCTGCTGTCATTTATTGAGAGAGGTGAACTGCACATTGCAAGAGAATACCATCATATTTGTCTGTTATACACATTAGCTGCTATAGTTAAAACTATCAAAGCAAATGTTAAATGTGGCATGGGTTTCAAATTCAGATGCTAGATCTTTTTTTAAAAAACAGAATTCAATGAAAATGTTTGTTTTTAAATCATTGACCTCAACACATGTTTCGCTTAAGTGTCACCTGAGGTCGTGGATTCAGCTCCCACTCCAGGGCCTTGAGCACCTAATCCCAGATTGGCACTGCTGCAGTGCTGAGGGAGTGCTTCACTGTCTTTCAAATGAGATGTTAAACTGAGGCCCCACCTGCCCTCTCAGGTGGGTGTAAATCATCTTACCCGACCATTTTGATGAACAGCAGGAAGTTCTCACAGTGTCTTGGCCAAGGTATATCCCTCACACGCCATCACTACAAACAGATTGCTTTTGTGGAATCTTGCTGTGTGTAGATCGGTTGCCACATTCCCTACATTTCAACAGTGACTATGCAATGACCTCTACCACCTCAAAGAACAAGGGAAGCAGACACATGAGAACACTACCATCTGCAAGACCCCTCCAAGCCACGCACCATCCTGACTTGGAACTATATCGCTGTTCCTTCACTGTCGCGGGATCAAAATCCTAGAACTCTCTTCCTAACAGCACTGTGGGTGTACCTACACCATACGGACTACAGCCGGTTCAAGAAGCCAGCTCACCACCACCTTCTCAAGGACAATTAGGGATGGGCAATAAATGCTGCCCTAGCCAGCGATGCCCACTTCCCGTGAAAGAATAAAAAGTACTTAATTGGCTATAAATGGCTTTAGGGCATCCTGAGGTTGAGAAAGGTGCTATATAAATGCAAGTCTCCTTACTATTTATGAGGTCTGGAATTCCAAGAGGGATACTAATCAATATTCGAGAGTCATGATTTCCCAGACTCTATCTAAATTTATGGGGAGAGAGTTAAATTATGCACTTGGTGTGGAGGAACCTTGTCTGCAGGATCCATTAGCTCTGCCCCGTCCTCTGCAAAAATTAAAGCAGTGCTATGGTACCAAGGAATCTGGGTGATGTCTGCCAAAGAGCTAGTTGGCTTTACTTATCAGAACTGCTTAACTTAAAGATAATCCATTCCCTGAGGGATTGATTGTTGTGCCTGCATCCTCAGGGGCTTTACTTTGAGTCACACATGCACGCAGTTGGGGAAAGTTTCTCTGATACCTTTAGAGGGTGTCGTGGAGGTAGAATTACTGGGGTACCTGGGAATTCTTCCAAATACATTCTGTCTGAGGGGGAAACAAGTGGAGATTTGCCCTCTCTACCCCCACGCCCACCTTACCAGGAAATGCCACTATCTATGTCCTTCCAAAAAAAGGCCCATTAGTCATTATTCTCAGTTTTCTGCTCTAATCAGCTACCTGTCCACACTGCCAAATGCCCTTTCATTCTGTCTGTCTTCAGCTTATCAACAAACCTTTTAGGTGGCAAATTCTGAACTGATTTTTTGCAAGTTGGCAAACATAACAACCACTCTATTCCCTTTATTGATATAATCAGACTGATAAAAACAGATTGTCCTACTATCTATTTTATGCGATATTTGTGGGAGCTTGCTGTGCACAAATTACCTGCTGTGTTTCTCACATTACAACAGGAACATCATTTTAAAAATGTACTCAGTTGGCTGTGAGGAGCTTTGTGACATCCTTAGATCTTGGAAGTTATGAAATGTAAGTGTTTTCTTTCTCATGTCCATGAAGATGTGCTTTATACCAAAAAAATGATTTCTAATCCATGAGCTGGAAACCTGAATTGAAATGGAAAAAACGCAGGCCAGAATTTTCCCTTTGGCGAGTTGGGGGCGGGGCCTGCTCTCCGACGGGAAAATGACGTGGGACGATGTCTGGAGGAACCTCCGATGTCATCCCGCCCCATTTAAATATTCAGGATGGCGGGCGAAATCAGCCCACTGACCTGTCAATGGCCAATCGAGGCCATTGACGGGATAATTAAGGCAATTAAAGACCCTGCCCGTCCAACCTTAAGGCTGGTGGACAAGCCAGGAGCCCCAGTGGGCTTCTGAAAAAACATGAAACCTCATCCACTGGTGGGATGAGGTTTTATGTCTGTTTTAAAAATCTTTAATAAAGTTTATGTAATATTTATTAACATGTCCCATCTCATGTGACATTGTCACATGAGGGGGACATGTTAATAATTTTTTTATTGTGCTATTTTTGATGTTTCTCAAACTGTCAGCGCTCTCCCTGAGACAGCACTTAGTCTCAGGGAGCAGTGCGCATGTGCGAAAGAGCGCAATTTGACAGTTGGGGAATACCTCCCCCCCCACTCCCACACAGGAAGCGCATAGTGCTTCCCGCTGGGCGGGCCTTAATTAGCCCGCCCACTCAAAATGGCGGTGGAGTTCAATTGCCTGCCCGCCGCCGAGCCAGTGGGGCCCGCCCACCCATCAAGGGCTAAATTCTGCCCACAGAGACTAAAGTCCCTTGAATTCACACCTAAGATGGCTAACTCCAATTTGCATTACTATACATTCCACATTCTAACTCATTGGAGTGGAGTTAGTCTATCTGCAAAATCCATAAAAGACACTTCAGCAGAGTAAGAAGGAATTACCTCTCCTGTCTCATTAGCAAGGCATCTATGGCAATCACCTGAGGTATTCAACTGTTGGAGATGGGCCATTTTTCTCCAACCCACCTGATAACTTTCAAGCCCTGTTTGCTGACTGTGATCGTCCAGGGATGCTCTTCTGCAGACAAATACTTTTTAAAGGAATTGTTACGAGGCAATGCCCCTTTATTTTGCAAATATGATTTTTCTACTTTCAACTGACTGGAAGTTTTGCAATTTGAACTAAGACAGAGCAAACTGCGTAAAAATGCAAGGCCACATTCCAAAGTGAAGGTGAGAAACTAACAAATCACCCTCAGGGGAGTGTGAAGAGAGAGCTATTTCCTATAATCCAGGTACCCATCGAATTGTAACGGTCTAAGGAAGAGACATTCAAAATGCAAAGTATTGGATATTGAAACATTGGCTGCCAAAGACAGACACACCTCGAACCTCTTATAAACACACAATGGATGAAGTATTTCAAGACAAGGCTGCCAGCCACTAGAGAGAGATTGCAAGTGACACAGGTGGTGTCAAGAAAGTCTTCAGCAGAGGAAACAAGCTGGGGGCTGTTCTCTCTCCCAATTTCTCTTTTCAAATACATGTGTCACCTGGTTCTACCCAACAAACCGAGATCTTGTAATAATTGCAACATCTTCTAAATCTAACCGCATCCAAGAGACTAGCGAACCTGAGCTGGCTGCAGCATTTTAAAATCTACACATCAAGGACAATCAAAAACACTTCACCATATATTATTTTACCTTTTTTATTGGACTCCAACTCTCTTCATTTCTGATACCCGTTTGTGTGTGTGTGTCTGTGTGTGTGTGTGTGTGTGTGTGGGACTGCATGAGGGCCAAATGCTTGATGTCGTGTTTTTAACATTTTTCTCGCATCTAATGGTTAATAAATTTGCTCGCTCTGTCTCAAGAAAACCTTGTTTGCTTGGCTCCTCATTGCCCACAGCTTAAATAGTTAATTATGTTCTGATTTGAAAAGGAAATTTAAACCTTTGTCGTGACCAAACGAGGCAGTTGACTAGATGGGAGCCAGTTTACCCCTTCTCACCTGGTCACGGCAGAATCCAAACCAATATTGCTATCTCCCGAAGAACAACCAACTCATTTGTCTACATCATTAAATCGGAAGCTTTGAGACCATCAAATCAAGCCTGAAGTTAGCTGAGTCACCAAGCTACAGACTGTATATTCTTACTTTTGTTATGGACTCTAATTTGGCCAACCTATCCCTTCCCACTCTGTGTTTGTGTGGATGTGAACTTTGAGTGAGTGCCTGTGTGTGACAGTCAGTGCGTATCTCATTATTTTACTTAAATTGGTTTAAGTATATTAAAGCTAACCTCTTTCTTTGTTAATCTCAAGAAAACCTGTTCTATTGGTTCTTTTATAATCATGGAGCATAAACAGTTAAGTATTCATTGAATTGGCAAGTATATTCCTTTCAAACCAAAAGACTTGTTGAGGCCAAATGAAGGGAGACAAAGAGGAAAGCCTTGCAACTCCTCCTCAAAGGTTGTAACATCATCACTGCCTGTTACTTGCTATATGGCACCTCATCATTAATTAGCCCACTGATTGGACACCACTTGTCACTCACACCCACATATACGTTAATCTTTAATTAACACATTGATTAGGGATTACCTGTCCCTCACTTCCAGATATCTGTGAATGACTAATTAGTCTATCAATTAATTATTGCCCTAACTCACTCCCAATTATCAGTGAATATCTAATTAAGCCGGCGATTAAGTACTGTCTCTCACTCACTTTCATATTAATCATAAATTAACCATTTTATTGATCACTTCATGTAACTGATTCCTAGATATCCCTAATCTCTAATTAATCAGTTGCTAGGTTATTGCCTGTAACCCTATTAATTTGCATATATGTTAATCCTCACTTCTATGAGAGTTTTCTATCAAGTCTGTTCAGCTCTGCCCGGTTCGGAGGTGCTTGGTTCTTCTGATCGAAGCTAAGGCCGAGATTCTCCCAGCGACTAGCACTATCGGACCCGCAGAGATTCAGCGCCACGGCCTCCACCTCGGAACTCGCCTGTATCTACAGCGCACTCATCCTGCACGACGACGAGGTCACCGTGACGGAAGACAAACTCAATGCCCTGATTAAGACGGCTGGTGTAACTATTGAGCCTTTCTGGCCTGGTCTGTTTGCCAAGGCATTGGCTAATATTGACATCAATAGTCTGATCTGCAATGTTGGTGCTGGTGGGGGTGCGCCAGCTAAGCAGCTGTTTCCACTGCTGCCCCTGTTGCTGCTGAAGAGAAAAAGGAAGAGAAGAAACAGGAGGAATCTGAAGAGTCTGATGATGACATGGGCTTTGGTCTCTTTGATTAAATGTACCATACAACATGATTTTTACAATTAAAAATATATAAAATGATATTTCACTCGGTCCCTTTGTGCTGTCATTTGCAGCAAAGGTTTGCCCAAGATTGTTTACAGAAGAAATCGTAAAATAAGCTACTTTTTTGAAAACAGCAGTTTGGCATTGAACAGCAATGGAGGGACAGGAATAGAAGCAAGGTTCTTGTCGTTCCCATGGCAACACACACATCCACAAGTTTATCTTTCAGAATTCATTTTGAAACAAGTCACAAGCAAAATAGAAGAGGAGGCCAGCGTGTGACACAGGTCAGTGACGATATTACACAGCAAGGGGCTGATTTTACAATCCAATGTCAAATCTCCACTCAATTATAATAGTGATGACAAACTGAGCAATAATCGAGCCTCATGTTCTGCCATTGCGTACGCCTAATGGCTTTAGAAATATCATGTTCTGCATATATTTACAACATAATGCTGGAAGACATTTGATGGTAGTGTAAGGGCTATTTATCAACTTTATTTGCACCTTCCTTCAAAGGAGATGTCAGTGGTTTAATAAGCAACTATTATTAAGCCATTGTGGAATTGGAAGCTGAAAATTACCCAAACGCAACAGCACAAACTTTACATCCCACCAAACCGATCAAAATGATGACTGGTGTTAATCTCTCCCTGGCTCTGATTGTTTCCTTTACTGATGGCCTGTTTATAATCTGCTCCGATGGGCTCCTATTGGTAATGTTGGCTTCAGCTCCTTCGAGTGTGAGGGCGGGTCAATAACCCTAAATGTTGGTTGGAATTTTCCAGGATGGGAACGTTGCTAAAATGGCAAGGGAAGGCCAAACAACTTCCCACCATCGTGTCTTTTTCCTAGCGGTGGGGAAGGTGACAGACTGACAATGAATAGAGTCATAGAGTTTTGCAGCACAGAACGAGGCCCTTCGGCCCATCGTGTCCGTGCCGGTCATCAAGCCCCTTTCTACTCTAATCCCATTTTCCAGCATTTGGCCCGTAGCTTGTATGCTATGGCGTTTCAAGTGTTCATCTAAATACTTCTCAAATGTTGTGAGGGTTTCTGCCTCTACTACCCTTTCAGGCAGTGAGTTCCAGATACCCCCTATCCTCTGGGTGATTTATTTTTCCTTAAATCCTCTCTAAAGTTCCTGCCTCTTACCTTAAATCTATGCCTCCTTGGTTATTGACCCCTCCACTAAGGGGAAAAGTTTCTTCCTATCTAGCCTATCTATGCCCCTCATAATTTTGTACACCTCAATCAGGTCCCCCCTTGGCCTTCTCTGTTCTAAGTAAAACAACCCCAGGCTATCTAGTCTCTCTTCATAGCTGAAATGCTCCAGCCCAGGCAACATCCTGGTGAATCTCCTCTGCAACCTCTCCAGTGCAATCACATCCTTCCTATAGTGTGGCAACCAAATCTGCACATAGTACTCCAGATGTAGCCTAACTAACATTTTAAACAGCTCTAACATAACCTCCCTGCTCAATGCCTATTCAATGCCTCAACTAATAAAGGCAAGTATCCCATTTGCCTTCTTAACCGCCTTATCTAGCTGTCCTGCTGCCATCAAGGATCTATAGACATGCATACCTCTGATCCTCTGTACTTCCTAAGGTCCTATCATTCATCTTGTTTTCCCATGCCTTGTTAGTCCTCCCAAAATGCATCACCTCACACTTTTCAGGATTAAATTCCATTTGTCACTGTTCTACCTATTTGGCCAGCTCGTCTACATCATCCTGTAGTCTAAGGCTTTCCTCCTCGCTATTTACCACACCACCAATTTTTGTGTCATCTGTGAACTTACTGAACATACCTCCTACATTCATGTCTAGATCATTAATGTACACCAAAAACAGCATGGGGTCTAGCACCGAAGTCTGTGGTACGCCAACGGACACAGGTTTCCAGTCACAAAAACAACCCTCTGCCTCCTACTGCTAAGCCAATTTTGGATCCAATTTGCCAAATGCCCTGAATTCTATGGGCTCTTACCTTCTTGACCAGTCTCTCATGCAAGACCTTGTCAAATGCCTTACTGATGTCCATGTAAACTACATCAACTGCACTATCCTGATCTACACACCTAATCACCTCTTCAAAAAATTCAATCAGATTTGTAAGCTATGATCAAATGGTCGCTTCCTGCTTGCGTAAGAATCTTGCCTAGCTGAGAGGGCCCCTCACCGCATGGTGAGACTACTGGGTGAAACCTGGTGACCACCCAGTGAGTTTCGGGGGTGGTGGGGGGGGTGCGGAATCCTCCTTTATGGGAACTCAGAGTCCACAGAGGGGCCCCCAGGCAGCCAAGGCCACAACAACACAGCTAGTGCACAGTGACCCTCATTGCTTCTCTGATCACCAGGACCTCTCTGCCTGGCTCCAGAGTTGCTCAATCCCACTGCCCTTTTCTTGAGGGTGCCCGGCCATTCAGTTATCCTTATCCTGGTGTTGCAGTCCCAGTAATGGCCACTGCTGGTGGTGGTGCTTTTAAGACCGCTGAGTTGCTGGCCCTCTGACCAGTCCAGCAGCTATTGGGGGCAGGCTCCTGTCCAGCAATACATCTCCTAGTGTCCTTCCATCAGTCAGAATGGGGTCACCTCCTGCTTTCAGCTTTGTGGGATGGGAGCCCTACCTTCTCTAGAAAATTCAGCCCATTAACTCTTTTTCTTTGTCCACAGATGCTGCCTGACCTGCTCAGTATTTCCCAAAACATTCCATTTTCATTTCAAATTTCAAGCACCCGCAGTATTTTGCTTTGACTCTACTGAAGGTGTCTTGCTTAGACAGAGCAGTAGAACTGAAAACAGTTGCATTCAACTGAGAACCAAACTGTAAGAGTGCAGGCACTTCCAAATTGCCATCACAATGCCAGGTTTCAGGCCCTTGAGCAGTCACAATGCTGGATCCATCACTGGCAGCATGGGGTTGACATGCCTTTCTGCGTCTTTTCCAAGGCTCCTGGGCTACAAGAGGCTGCCCTGCTTTGTCAGTGTTTCCTGTCTCCATTTCTGTCTTACTCCCTCCAACTCCTTGTTAGTACCTCAAGTCTTCACAGCCTGAGTCTTGTAGGTGTCATTAATCTCTTTCACTGCATCTCCAATTATTTCATGTCAATTTTACTTCAGACATTTATCCATATCCTGTTTCCCACTTAATCACTTTGCAGGTTATGTGCATGTGTGTATGTGCAAGTGCAGGTATTTGTGTAAATGGCTAGGCGTGTGCAGGTGGGCCTCAGCCTGTGTAGAGTTGAGTAGGTATGTTTGGGTATGCATGTAGGTGTGTGTGGAGATGGGTAGGGGTGTGCGTGTAGGTGTGTGCAGATGTGTGTGTAGATGAATGTGTTGATGGGTAGGTGCATGTGCAGGTACGGATGTAGGTGTGTGTAGTTTTGTGTGCAGGTGTGTGTGCAGGTGAGTATGTAGATGGGTAGGTGTGTGCACAAGTGTGCATGTAGGGGTGTGTGTGTGTGTGTGTGTGTGTGTGTGTGTGTGTGTGTGTGTGTGTGTAGGTGCCTAGGTGTACTTATAGTGGATAAGGCCAGGACTGGATGAGATGCTTCCAAGGATATTGAGGGAAGTGAAAGTGGAAATTGCAGAGGTGCTGGCCATAATTTTTCAGTCTTCCTTAGACTCAGGGGTGGTGCCCAATGGACCAGAGAATTATAAACGTTGTTCAAAAAAGGATGTAAAGGTAAGCCCAGCAACTACAAGCAAGTCAGTTTAACTTCAGTGGTGGGGAAACTTCTGGAAACAATTAATTTACCCATATGAGTCATATGGGTAAATCATCTCAGTTCAGGGCAATCATCTCAGTTCTAGGACATCACTGCAGGAGTTCCTCAGGGTAGTGTCCTAGGTCTTCAGCTGCTTCATCAATTAGCTTCCTTCCATCATAAGGTCAGAAATGGTGATGTTCGCTGATGATTGCACCAATGGTCAGCAATATTTGTGACATCTCAGATACTGAAGAAGTTCATCTCCAAATGTAGCAAGACCTGGACAATATCCGGGCTTGGGCTGACAAGTGGCAAGTAACATTTGTGCCATACAAGTGCCAGGCAATGATTATCTCCAACAAGAGAGAATCCAACTATTGCTCCTGACATTCAATGGCATCACTGAAAACCCCATTATCAACATCCTGGGGGTTACCATTGACCATAAACTGAACTGGACTAGCCATATAAATACTGTGGCTACAAGAGTGGGTCAGAGGCTACCAATCCTGCGTGAGTAACTCACCTCCTGACTTCCCAAGGCCTGTCCACCATCTAGAAGGGCTGGGTCAAAATCATGGAACTCCCTCCCTAACCTCACTGTGGGTGTACTTACACCACATGGACTGCAGCGGTTCAAGAAGGCGGCTCACCACCACCTTCTCAAGGGCAATTAGGGATGGGCCCAGCCAGTGAAGCACGCAGCCTGCGAATTAATTAAAAACAAGTTCCAGGATTTTGACTCAGAAACAGTAAAGGAAGGGCAATATAGTTCCAAGTCAGGATGGTGTGTGGTTTAGAGGGGAATTTTCAGGCAGTGGTGTTCCCATGCATCTGCTGCCCTTGTCATTCTAGGTAGTGGAGTTCGCAAGTGGAAGGTGCTGTTGAAGGAGCCTTGGTGAGTTTCTGCAGTGCGTCTTGTCACTGCTGCCACTGTGCACCTTTGGTGGGGTCAGTGAATGTTGAAGATGGTGGTTGTGGTGCCAACTAAATGGGCTGCTTTGTCCTGGATAGTGTCAAGCTTGTCGAGTGTTGTTGGAGCTGCACACACCCAGGAAAGTGGAGAGTATTCTATCATACTCCTGACTTGTGCCTTGTAGGTGGTGGCTTTGAGGAGTCAGGAGGTGAGTTACTCATCACAGCATTCCCAACGTTCGACCTTCTCTTGTAGTCACGGTATTTATATGGCTGGTCCAATTCAATTTCTGATCAATTGTAACCCTCAGGATGTTGATAGTGGGGGATTCAGTGATAATAATGCCATTGAACGTCAAGGGGAGATGGTTGGATTCTCTCTTGTTGGAGATGCTTATTGCCTAACACTTGTGTGGTGTGAATGTTTCTTGCCACTTATCAGCCCAAGCCTGGATATTGTCCAGTCTTGCTGCATTTGGACACGGACTGATTCAGTATCTGAGGAGTCGTGAATGGTGCTGAACATTGTGCAATCATCAGTGAACATCCCCACTTCTGACCTTATGATGGAAGGAAGGTCATTGATGAAGCAGCTGAAGATGGTTGGGCCTAGGATACTACCCTGAGGAACTTCTGCAGTGATGTCCTGGGACTGAGATTGATTTCCAGTAACCACAACCATTTTCCTTTGTGTTAGGTATACTCCAACCAGAGGAGAGTTTTCCCCTGATTCCCATTGACTCCAGTTTTGCCAGGGCTCCTTGATGCCACATTCAATCAAATGCGGCCTTGATGTCAAGGGCGGTCACTCTCACCTCACCTCTTGAATTCAGCTCTTTTGTCCATGTTTGGACTAAGGCTGTAGTGAGGTCAGGAACTGAGTGGCCCTGGCAGAACCCAAACTGGGTGTCAATGGGCAGATTATTGTTGAGTAAGTGTTGTTTGATAATACTGCTGATGACACCTTCCATCGCTTTGCTGATGATTGAGAGTAGACTGATGGGGGCAGTAATTGGCTGGTTTGGATTTGTCCTGCTTTTTGTGGACAAAAATATACTAATGATATATATTAATCACATAGGCCTTGTTGTAGAGGGCACAATTTCAAAGTTTGCGGATGATGCAAAACATAGAAGCATTGTGAACTGTGAGGAGGATAGTATAGAATTTCAAAAGGACATAGACAAGTTGGTGGAATGGGCAGACAGGTGGCAAATGAAATTCAATGTGGAGGAATGTGAAGTGATGCATTATGGTCGGAAGAACACGGAGGGACAATATAAAATTAAGGGCAAAATTCTAAAGTGGGTGCAGGAGTAGAGGGACCCGGGTTTTTATTTGCATAAATCATTGAAAGTGGCAGGACAGATTGAGAGTGCAGTTAATAAAGCATACATCAGCCTAGGCTTTATTAATAAGGACATAGAGCATGAGAGCAAGAAAGTTATGTTGAACTTATATAAGACATTAGTTTGGCCTCAGCTTGCGTCATGTTCTAGGCACCGCACTTTAGGGTAGATGTGAAGACATTAGCGAGAGTACAGAAAAGATTCATGAGAATGGTTCTAGGGATGAGGAACTTCGGCTGTTAAGATAGATTGGAGAAGTTAGGACTCTTCCCCTTCCTTGGAGAAGAGGCGGATGAAAGGAGATTTGATAGAGGTATTTGAAACCATGAGTGGACTGGACAGAGTAGAGAGGGAGAAACTGTTCCCACTCGTGAAAGGATGAGAACGAGGGGGCACATATATAAAGTAATTGGTAAAAGAAGCAAAAGCGACATGAGGAAAAGCTTTTTCACACAGCGAGTGGTTAAGGCCAAGAATGCGCTGCCTGAGAGTGTGGTGCAGGAAGGTTTCAATCGAAACATTCAAAAGGGAATTAGACTATTATCTGAAAAATAAGAATGTGCAGGGGAGAAGGCAGGAGAATGGAACTAAGTGAATTGCCCATTTGGGGATCTGGTGTAGAGATGATGGGCCGAATGGCCTCCTTCAGTACTGCAAATTTGTAAGTGTATGCAGGTGTCTGTGTAGGTGTATCTGGAGGCGTATGTGCAGGTATGTGTGGAGGGATGTGAATGTGGGTGCATGTGCAGTTGTGTGTGTGTAGATGCATGTGGAGGTGTGTTTGTGTGCGTGTGTGTAGATGTTAGTGGATGGGTGTGTGTAGGTGAGTAGGTGTGTGTAGATTTGTGTGCAAGCTTGTGAAGGTGTGTGTGTGTGTAATGGGTGTATGTGTGTGTCTATGTGTGGAGGGGTGTGTGGAGAGGTGAATGTAGGTGAGTAGGTATGTGTGTAAATGTGTCTGTAGGGTGTGTGTATATGTGTGCGTGTGCATGTGCGTAGGGGTGAGTGTTCATGAGTAGGTGTGCGTGGAGGTGTGTGTGTAGGTGTGATTGCAGCTTTGTGTGTAGGTGTGTATATGTAGGTGTGCGTGGAACTGTGTCTAGGCAGGTGTGCAGTTGTGAGTGCAGATATGTGGCCAGGTGAGGATGACAGATTCCCTTCCCTTAAGAACATTAGTGAACTAGTTAAATGTTTACAAAATTCTGGCTGATTTCACTATCATTTTGCAGTACCAGATTTTACCAAATTTATTGAGCTGAATTTCACGACATGCCCTGTGGAATTTAAATTCACATCTGCTGGACTACTAATGAAGCAGCATATGCATTAGGCTAGCACATTCATATAAATGGGGCTAGAGGCAGCAGCTCCAGCCAAACCTGTTAATAGAGTGAAATCACCTCAGGAAGAATCAGGAAGAATACAAGAATCTGGCATCGATCAGCCTGAGATTGTTTGAGTGCAGCTTGTTCATTTTTAGTGAAACCAATTTCACAGGTAGGCTTCATAATATAAGTAAGCACATTAGTAAATGCAATCCCAGAGGGGAGACTGAGAGTTCGCTCTGACTACTGGAAAACAAGCGAAGGGTTCAAAAGTCAAGAAAACCTCTCAGCCTTCACAGCGAACTGGTTAGCAGCAAGTATAATGTATAATTGTATAATATAATCCCCTGAGCAGTGTTTGAACTGTTTGTTTTCTTGGCAAGACTTTGAGCATCATTGCTAAGGCAATCTGTCAGTCTGTGGCATCTCTCTGTAGCTGCGTCCATATGTCACACACAGGAATAAATGCCACTGGCAGATAAAGAAAGGAATATTATAACCCAGAATGGGTCAGTAGAAGGACTGAGAAGCAACTTTGATCTGTTTATTATCTCTGCTTCATTTCATAACTGGATAGCTCTTTCAAAGAGCCAGCACAGACATGATGGGCCGATGGGCCTCCTTCGGTCCTGTGTGATTCCACTGAGCAGTCGGCGTTGCGGGAGACTGGACGCATTCTTATTCAAGGTACAGTGGCAAAAAATTTGGACAATCGAAGGGTTAAAAGCATATTCTCAAAGGCGGCAATTACTAACTTCAAAACCTATACATCAGTCTCACAATGAAGTGAAATGTAATGTAAATTGGATTGGTCATGTCTGTCAGCTTGTTGAAAGGAACTTGAACAGATCCAAATCTTTACAAGAATAAATGATTACTCACCGCCTTCCAGCTCCACTCCCACCAGAGACTTAACTGTGCAGGACGAAAGGGAGAGAGAGAGAGAGAGAGAGAGAAAGACAGAGAGATGGAGAGGGAGAGAGAGAGAGCGAGAGAGAGAGAAAGATGCAGAGAGAGAGAGAGAGAACGAGATGGGGGGGGGAGGGGGAGGTGGGGAGAGAAAAACCTGACAGCTTTGAAACCTTGCAGCTTTACTGAGTGAGTCTCTATCACCAGTGTCCTGGCGCTCCCAGCCTCACTTACCTTCGTTTCTGACTGTGCCTCAGCCTTCTTCAGCTGTGGCTCGCTATACGGTTGCTCTGCCAATGGGCAGCTGGATCCGCTCTGGTGCCGGGCAGCTCCTGCGGCAAAGCAGAACAGATAGAAAGCATCAGATGGGCTGTATTAGCATTTCAGCCTTGTGCACACAACAGCTTTGAGCTAGAATTGCATGGAATTTACAGCAGGGGAACAGGCCATTGCACCCAAGTCGTACAGGGTGGTGTCTGAGCCTCCTCCCACTTGTCTTCACCTCATCCTATCAGCAAAGCCATCAATTCCTTTCCCACTCATGGCTCTCGTGCGGCTGTGCCACAATGTTCTGGGTTCAAGTCCATTCCAGGGCTTGAGCACAGAAATCTGGGCTGCCAATCCAATGTGGTGCTGAGGGAGTGCTGCACTGTTGGAGGGGCTGCCTTTTGGATGAGATGTTAAACTCATCCACCTCATTGCCTGCTTGGGCGGATTTAAAATATCCCTTGGCGCTATTTCGAAGAAGAGCAGGAGCGTTATCCTTGGTGTCCGAGTCAATGTTTATCCCTCAATCAACATCACAAAAAAGATTAAAAACAAAAAAACTGCGGATGCTGGAAATCCAAAACAAAAACAGAATTACCTGGAAAAACTCAGCAGGTCTGGCAGCATCGGTGGAGAAGAAAAGAGTTGACGTTTCGAGTCCTCATGACCCTTCTGTCGAAGAGTCATGAGGACTCGAAACGTCGACTCTTTTCTTCTCCGCCGATGCTGCCAGACCTGCTGAGTTTTTCCAGGTAATTCTGTTTTTGTTTCACAAAAAAGATTATTTGGTCATTATCACCTTGCTGGATGTGGGAGCTTCCCGTGTGTAAAGTGGCTGCCAAGTTCCCTGCATTACAATGGTGACTTCAATTTAAATGTAGTTTACAGGCTGTAAAGTGCTTTCAGCTGGCTGGTGGTCATGAAAAGCATTAGATAGTTGCAAGCCAGTCGTTTAAAAAAAATGATCTAACATTCCATTAATTCCAATAAATGCATTAAATGCTATTCGCCTCAAATACTCCGTGGCAATGAGTTCCACGTTCTCAAATAAGTTTTTCCTGAGCTCCCTATTGTATTTATTCCATGTATTTTGAGGTCTTGTGATGCAGGGTAGTCTCCCTGGCTCTGAGCCAGAGCTCTGGGTAAATCCTTGCAACACATGCAAATAGCAGGTGGTAAGAGCAAGGGAGATTCCTGATCAGCTATGTGAAGGGAAGAGTATTGTAGCCATTAACATCATTATCCATAGCTTCAGACTAGAACATGCATGTAAAGGTGAGTATTGCCACAACAACTTGGACCCCCTGAGTGATCTGTTACAAAGCACCTCTACCACCTTATACTTATCTCCCCTAGTTCTTGTCTCCGCTGTAAGTGGAAACATCCCCTCTACATCTATCCTATCAAACTCTTCCAGAATTTTAAAGGCCTCTATCAGATCACCTTTTAAGAGGAAAGAGCCCCAGCCTGTTCAACCTTACTTGATAGGTATATGCTCTCAGTCCTGGTATCATCCTTGTGAATCCTTTTTTTTGTACTTTCAGCAGTGCTTTTATATCAGCGCTTCCCAAACTGTGGGTCACGACCCCCCGGTAGGGTCGCTAGCTCCGAGACAGCATTGGCTGCTGTGGAGCTCGGGCTGAATGGTAACAGCTGCAAGGCCCCTTTAAACTCTTTTGTTTTTTTTCCTAACAATGCACGTGGTCGAAGGGACAAATCTTTAAGGACTAATTGCTGCTGCTGCAAAAAAATAAAAGCCTGTGAAAAGATAGGTGTTTTTTATTAAAGAAAATGCTGCTGTTTAAGCACTTTCTATCACAGCCAACCGAAATACACCCTGCCCCCACACCTCACCAGTCAGCAGACGAAGCCCATCCCCACCCCACTCAACAACTCTCGTACCTCCTCCCCCCCCCCCCCCCCCCCCCCAACACATTTTCACTCTGGAGTCACACGAAGTCTGGGGCATTAAAATAGGGTCACCACAAGAAAAGGTTTGGGAAGCACTGCCCTGTATCCTTTTCATATCACAGAGACTTGGAAGGGTGCTGAGTGCCCTAACTGTCCTCCACCTTCCTATGCAGCACATTCTAGCGAGGGGTGTCACTGATGAGGATTCCTCCAGTGGCTGGATTCAACCCTCTCCTTTCAAGATACCGAAATTCCCTGGAAATCCCGCAGCTCGGAAGGAATGGAGTTTCCACCAGGGCCACAAATTTGTGTGTGCGCCTGTGTGTCCAAAGTTAATGTTTGCCTTCTGGCGCCTCGTCCTGTTGGTCACGTTTGAGATGTGACTCCGCAGTCCCTTGAGTGATAAGTTATTTGAGCATCAGGGGATCACTCCTGTCTTTACCTTGTTTCCACTTGTATTGCGCACTTCCTAGCAGGAGTGACTGGAGCAGCCTGAGTAGTGGAAACCTTGACTGACTTACCCTCCCCCCATCACCCCCACCCTGACCAACACCCGCCCACCCCCCCAAACCCCCCCCTCACCTCCCACCTCCCACCACCTCCCATCCCACCCTTTCAACAAAGTTGGTTCACTCACTGACTGAGGAATATCTCGGTGCTGGGGAAATGTTAGATGTACTGCAATTGGCCTCAGAACACCTGTTCGTTGGTGGGGGTGGGGGGGGGGGGGGGGGGGGGGGGGGGGGGGGGGGGGGGGACGTGTAAAAAAAATCTGTCAGATGGAAAGTGTTGCCAGGTGACGCATGTTGTTCATGCAAGTGTCTCTCATTTTCAGATGTGGTAAAAAGGATAAAACTTGTTCATCTTAATAATCGGAATGGAATGTGATTTTTTGAGTTTATCTTTGCCAAGTTAATGTACATATTCCATCGTATCAAATCCCACATCAACTAGCCGAGGAAACTATCCCTATAAAGGGAGAGGAGGGATTGGCATCTGGTACCAAAAAAGTGAGACACCCTCAGCATGGACTAAAAATATTAATTATTAAAAATGATTGAAGTAAAGTATATTTGTGGCAAATTTCTTCTCCTTGTAATACACAACAAAACTCGTCGATACAGTACCTCATTATAAGTTGCTCAATAATATTACATTTCAGTACCAGTGTTCGTATTTAAATACTGACATTTATCCTTGAACCTAATTCTTAGACATGCAGTGTACACTCAGCCTCCTTTAATGAGGAGAATGGAGAACCCAGAGAATGCGACACAGATTGAAGTTGTTCATTCATTTCCCCCTTTGTATTCCTGTTGAAGGCACTTTTAATTGACCAGCTGGTCTCTTGCATCAATGAAAAGGCCCAAGCTCAATATTCAAGGCCTACCTGCAGGCTGCTCCGATTTGGCAACTCCTTCACCTCCTGTTGTCTCTGGAGCAGATCCCTTCTGGGTTAGCACTGTTTGTAGTAACTGCAGCATTAAAGAAAAGAAGGGGAAGAATGGTTAGAGGCTCATTTTGGGAGAACCTCCGACTGCGTCAGAAGTAATCGTTGGCATCTTAACAAAAATAAGCCTTTACAGGTTAAAGAGGCATGGTGCTGGCTAGATGTAGGAGGGAGAGAAGCTTCCCTTCAGAAACAGCTGCGGCTATCAGAGCTCAGGACTCCGGTACTTGTTCCCGTTCTGTCACAATATGTGTTAAAACAGCTCTCCTTCAATAGATTGGTTACTATTTAAGGGATAGCTGCAGGTTACACAGCACAAACGCAGCCTCGATACAGACAGCTCCTCGCGACTGATTTATCCCGATCTGCCTGTGAATCCTTTTTGTCTTTAAAGCCACATGTGCTGGCATTCTCTCAGGTGATGACATGTTTAGTCATCAACATCGGAAAGGGCGTGCAGGAAAATGGAAAAGCACCTGCCGACAAAAATATAATAACGCTCTGGATTACTTATTTTATCCCGGACTGGAGAATCACAAATGTTAAAGGAAATCGAGATGAGGCTCCACTGAGTGTTGCTACGGTTGCCCAATGGCATGGAACTGGACAAGCATCCCAGAGGCTGGGTGTTCAAATCTCATCATGGCAAGTTTTGACATTTAATCATTTGTAGGCAAAAACCCAAATAGGATCATGCTGTCAGATTGGAGTAAAAATCCATTTAGTTCACTCATGCCCTTCAGGGAAGAAAGCCTGCTGTCCTTAACCTGGTCTGATGTCCACGTGATTCCACTTCCATGCTATGAAGTCAAGGCTTAAAACCTATAGGACAGCTAGGGCTGTGCAATAAGTGCTGTATCGGGCTTTGATGAAACCACACCAGGAGCACTCTGTACCATTCTGGTCTCCGCACCTAAGGAAGGTTATACTTGCCTTAGAGGGGGTATGTCAAAGATTCACTAGCTTGATTCTTGGGACGAGACAGTTGTCCTATGAGGGGAGATTAAGTAGGGTGGGCCTGTACTGGGATTTAGGTGAATGAGAGGTGGTTTCATGGAAACATCTAAGATTCTGAGTGGGTTTGACCAGGTAAGATGCTGAGAGAGTCTAGAACAAGGCCAGGTGGGGGGGGGGGGGGGGGGGGGGGGGGGGGGTGTTCATAGTCTCAGGATTAGGGGACAGCGAATTAGGACTGAGATGAGGAAACATTTCTGCATGCAGAGGATTGTGAATCTTTGGAATACTCTTCCCCTGAGAGCTGTGGATGATCAGTCATTGAGTATATTCAAGGCTGAGAGTGGTAGATTTTTCGACTCTAAGGAAATGAAGGGATGTGGGATCGGGGCAGGAAAGCAGAGATGTGGTTGAATATCGGCTGGAAGGGCCAAATGGCCTACTTCAGCTCCTATTTCTTTTGTTCTTAGGTAATCAAAATGAGCAATTACTAGTTTGGGTATGTCGCAAGAACTAATGCGTTCGCATGAAATTTCTTTGTCCATTGCATAACTTTGTTAATTATTTTACATTGTTCTTTGTCACCTCTTTCCTATTATAATATAGGACTAATTGTCTGCTACTTATCCCTCCCTCCTGCTTCTTTTCTAAACGACGTGTTATTGCAACGCGGGTGTCACTGGCAAGGCTGTCATTTACTGCCTCTGCCTAGAAGATGGCAATGCGCCATATTCCTGAACTGCTGGTCACACTTTGATACAATTTTGCTGGGCCCTTCACAGTCAAACACATTGGTAAAGGGGTGGGGGGGGAGGCAGGAGTTACATATAGCAGGCTGGGCAAAGATAGGAGGTTTCCTTCCCTAAAGGACATTCATGGACCATTTCAGCTTCTGCGACAATCCAACAGTTCCATGGTCACCTATCGTGATATTGGCTTTTGACTTTTCAATTTTGTAAATGGATCTCAAAATTCCCAGGCTCTCCTGGTGGGATTGCCATTCCCATCCTTTTTCAAACCATATTTTTGGGACGTGAGCGTCGCCGGCATTTATTGCCCATCTCTAACTGCCCTCGGACGGAGTAGCTTGGCTTGGCCATTTCGGCAGGTAAACCACAAACTACCGTGGGTCAGGAGTCACATGGAGGCCAGACAGGGCAAGGATGGCAGATTTCTTCTCCCAAGGAAACCAGATGGGTTTTTGCGACAATCCTGTAGTTTCATGATTATTATTGATGAGACTTGCATTTTATTCCAGATCTTATTAATTGGATTTAAATTCCCTCAGCTGCGAGGGTGGGATTTGGACTCACGTTTCTGGAGCTTTGATTCAGGCCTCTATCTATGAGCCCAATAACATAATCGTGACATCTCATACCCCCAGGCTTAATCTTCCTGCGTTGGGAATGTTCACTTTGCCTCGGCAGCGCACGGTGAGGCGATGTGCAGCATCTGGCTGATAATATTGAGACAGTAGCTGTGAAATTTGGCTCCGAGGCACCACCGGTGCTGGTGGTGCTGCAGAATCTCAAAACTCAAAAGCTGCCGGCTGGAATGCTTCCTGACACATCAGGTGCTGCCACCCTGACTATAAGGGCACTAGGGTGGGCAGACAGTGCATGCGGAAGAGGCATGAAGAGTGTGTGGATCATGATGTCAAACAGCCTCTAATGCTGATTTGGCTCATGATTAGTCATTTTGGACCGTTAACGCCCTCTCTTAATAGGTCCCAGTTGAGCTCAGCCACATGAGGGCTGGCCCCCACCTCACCCCGCCCCCCCAAAACCCCACCCCCAACTAGTGTTGTTTAAAGGGCTGAGCATCCAACTTCCAGGTGAGTTACAGTACTTCTGTGTTTCTTTGCTGGTACCGAGTTGGTGAAAGCACTGTGTTCAATGTTACCGGAGGAGTTTTTGCACACTCTTTGGGTTTTCAGTGTTGCTGGGTCTTGATAAGGTCGGAGAAGTTGTTTGGCCTGTCAGGAGAAAGCCTACTTCAGTAACGGGGGCTATGGTCACAGTTCCCTCGGGCCCTGCAGCACCACTTGGTAATGGAGCACAGGCAGCAGAGAGGGGATTAAGTGTGCAGAGAGAGGAGGAAGAACACTCTCGCTAGAAAGCCCTAGCCACCAAGGCTCCTTAGGGAACATTTCTCCGACCTCCACCTTGGGCAGGAGCTGTGTGTGTGAGGTGCCTCTGTTTCACCAGAGCTGGTGATTGATTTGCACCGTCTCCTGAAACCCGATCTGCAACCGCCCAGCTCCATTGGCTGTCCAAAGTCTTCCAGCAGAGCCTCCCTGAGATAGTTCCAGCAGCTTTTGTACATAGAGTTTGGCTCCCCTTGGGGTGGAGTGGGGGGTAGGAGGCAGGGTGCCTTTAGGTCCAGGTTAGCTCTGAGCCATAAATGCATCTGTGCCTCCTTGTTGCGTGTACAACCACTCAGCAGCATGTTTCGCACTGGGCAAACATTTAGAAGAGCTATTAGTACAAACGTTTGTTTGCTGCTTGACTCAGTGGGCCTGAGTGTGGGGTCATCATGCTTCCTAATCCAATTTTTGCATGGCCGACGTGGATGTTACTCTCTGACTGAAATTTCTGCATCTGCACTTTGATGTGGGAAGATATTTTAAGATTCCTACATTCTGGGGGACTGAAGCTCATCAGACAATGTTGCAAGTTGTCTGATCAGTTTAAAAATGCACTGTCCCGGGGAAAGCAGCGTCTGTCATTTTGAAATGTGAAAACCCCATGCCTTTCAGGTCATTTGGCCATATTGGTGGTCTCAACGGTGTTCAGGGGCACTTAAATATTTGAAGTTGCCTTCAAATCATGACATATTTTTATTGCAGACTGCAGGCAGGATACTGAGGCAAAATCATCATCACTAAATTTCTATTGGCTGCCTGTGGCAAGCATAGACTCCCTGCCTATTGGATAATGAGGTTATAATTGATGTCTCGAAGCTTCAGGCTACGAAGCAACCTTGTACAGATGCCAAACGTCAACTTGTTTATCAAAGGACGATTATCCATCAAATGGTGCTTCGAGAGAGAGTGTGGGGATATAGTTCTCTGGATTTGTTTCCATCCCTGTGTTGCTCAGTCTGTAGCTCCCATTACTTGGTACCTGGCCGCCATGCTCTGGGGCTCTCATTCTGCTCTGCTAATGAGTTCCTTATTTCAGTCATGGTGCCTATAGAGAGGTGCCAAGTAAATGCGGGGTCAGCTCAGGCTGGCATTACTGGATCCTGGAGAAAGCAGCCCATTAACAATGGCAACAATCAATGCCAGCAGGTGGCAGGGCAGTACAGGCACAGTACAGGAGAGATTTTTAAAAAAAGAAAGGAAGCCATGCATATTGTTTAGAGAGCCACTGTCTTCCTCATCCTTACAGGCATGGATATCACCCCGCAGGCTCCAGCAACTGTCAGATGCATCATCTTTGCGTGGGGCTATTTGACCATGAAGGCCATCACAGTTGAGCTCAATGCTGCCCCCTCCTGGGTGTGGTACAAACAAGTATTGCACACACAGCCCAGCGTGTTCAGGAAAAAGTGCCCCTGGCTGATTCCTGCCTAGCGCAGGGACTTCAAAAACAGTCCCGGCTGAGAGAGGCTAACTGAGAACAGAGCAGGGATCGAGCTTGGGATCTCGCTGGCCTATATCTGGGCGTTTACCATTAGCGGAACTTTTGCATATCTCGGTTCTAGTGAAATAAGTGAGGTCTGTGGGACATTAGGGACTGATCTCCTCATGTCCATGGGTACAGATCTTCTTGCTGTCACTCGCTCTTTGAGGAATACTGAAAGGAGTTAATCCAGACTCCGAAATTCCCCCACTTAACATTCATGTCAACTCCGGAGTTCAGAAGAATGAGTGGTAATCTCATTGAAACATATAAGATTCTGAAGGGCCTTGACAGGGTGGACACTGAGAGATTGTTTCTGCTGGTCAGGGATCTAAAACATGGGGACACAGTCTCAGGATAAGGGGCTGATCATTTATGATTGAGATGAGGAGAAATTACTTCCTCCAAAGAGTTGTGAATCTTTGGAATTCTCTTTCCCAGAGGGTTTTGGATGCTCCATTTTGAATATATTTAAGGCTGGGGTAGTAGACAGATTTTTGGTCTCTCAGGGAATAAAGGGAGTGGGCGGGAGAGTAGCGTTGAATCCCAAGATCAGCCACGATCACACTGAATGGTGGAACAGGCTCAATGGGACATATGGTCCACTCATTCCCCTCTTTCTTGTGGTCCCCTTGATCCACAACTATAATGATCCCTCCACGTAACCCCTGTGCTGCTGATCCTTCAGCAGGCAGTTTATCTGTGAAAGTAAGGCCGTTGGTGGGATTTGCACAGTACCTTAGTCCCCTCGGAACCCGAGGTTGCAGCGGTGCCCCCCGCACTCTGGCCGCTTCCAGAGCTCCGAGCGCTCACCACGCTTCCTGTGCTCCCTGCACTGCTGCGATCGCCACCTACACCATAAAAAGGAACAGAGCTGGGATTAAGGTGCTGACTGACAATGGTGAGCGCCAAAAACATACAGGCGTATCACTGGAAGAACATTTTTGGGGCATTATTGGTATTGCAAGTGTTTCCAACCAGTCACCGCCCCCCCCCCCCCCCCCCCCCCCCCCCCCCCCAACCCCCTCCCCCCCCCCCCCCCCCCCCCCCCCCCCCCCCCCCCAACTCCCAGGCCAGCGATTACCACTCTCTGGCCTAGCAGTCATCCGATATTTAATATTTTCTATCCTTGTTCTTCTTACCAAAATGCACCACTTCACAGTGTTAAATTTTAGCTGCCACACAACCACCCATTCTGATACCAGCTTTTTATTCCAGATTTTATTTAATGAGCTGAATTTAAATTCCAAAGCTGCTATGGAGGTGCTTGAGTGGATGTCCATGGATCACTAGTCCAGGTCTCTGGGCTACTGGTCCAGTAACATGAACACTGTGCTACCCTACCACCACCAACACCCCCCCAACCCCAAAAACAGTTTGGATTCCTACCTACAAGCAAATACTTGCTGAACAATTTATTCTGACATGGGAGAGAAAACAGGCTCTTGACCCTTCAGGGTAATGTGGTGCAATTACCATATTATTGGACAAGTAATCGTGAGGACATGAGTTCAAATCCCAGCCTGGCATTCTTAGAATTTGAATTCAGTTTTTAAAAAGAAATTTCTAAAGAGAAAGCTGGCACCAGTAAAAGTGACAATGAAGCTGTTGCAAAAAAAAAAGACCCAACTGGCTCACTAATGTGCTTTAACGGAAGGAAGTCTGCCATCCTTACATGCTAAGATTTTAAAAATTCTGTCATAGGATTTTGGCATCGCTGGCATGGCCAGCATTTGTTGCCATTCCTAACTGCTTTTGATCTCGGTGGTTTGCTTGGCCATTTTAGAGTCCGCCACATTGCTGTGGGTCTGGAGTCACATGTAGGCCAGACCACGTAAGGGTGGCAGATTTCCTTCCCTAAAGGACAATAGTGGGTTGGATCGTTTTTATTTTTAAGTTTCACAGTCACCGTTACTGAAACTAACTTTCAATTCCAGATCTTTTTAAATTAGTGATTGAATTTAAATTCCATCAGCTGCCTGGTGGGATTTGGACCAGCGCTCCTAGAGCATGAAGGTGGGCTTAACAGGATTATTAGTCTGGTGATGTTACCACGACACCACCATCTCCTCAAATGGCCTTCTGAAGTGGTAGTGTAGTTCAGTTCAACTAGGGATGGGCAGTACGCGTCAGCCTTGCTAACATGCTCTTTTGCTGGGAGTGAAATGTTATGTTTTAATACCAGTGTTTGGCACTGAATCTTGCTTTGAGAATGATGTCAACACGTAACCTGTAGATTCAGGATGGAGAGAAAGCCAGCCAGCCTCTGCAGCTCTGCTTTCATATGGAGGCTGGGGATGCCAACACTCCAGGATTGCCCCGGAGTCTTCAAGAATTAGTCTCACTGCACCGATCAACCCAGGGGAAAAATAACAGGAGCATTAAAAGAAGTGCCTTTTTTTCCCTTTTTCCCTTCAACGCGCTTGTATATTAGTCAGACAAATACTAACTAGACAAATGGGAAAAAGAAAAGGCTAAAACAGAATTACCTGGAAAAACTCAGCAGGTCTGGCAGCATCGGTGGAGAAGAAAAGAGTTGACGTTTCGAGTCCTCATGACCCTTCGACAGAACTTGAGTTCGAGTCCAAGAAAGAGTTGAAATATAAGCTGGTTTAAGGTGTGTGTGTGGGGGGCGGAGAGAGAGAGAGAGAGAGGTGGAGGGGGGGTGGTGTGGTTGTAGGGACAAACAAGCAGTGATAGAAGCAGATCATCAAAAGATGTCAACAACAATGGTACAAAAGAACACGTGTTAAAGTTAAAGTTGGTGATATTATCTAAACGAATGTGCTAATTAAGAATGGATGGTAGGGCACTCAAGATATAGCTCTAGTGGGGGTGTTTTTTTTAAAAAATAATGGAAATAGGTGGGAAAAGGAAAATCTTTATAATTTATTGGAAAAAAAAGGAAGGGGGAAACAGAAAGGGGGTGGGGATGGGGGAGGGAGCTCACGACCTAAAGTTGTTGAATTCAATATTCAGTCTGGAAGGCTGTAAAGTGCCTAGTCGGAAGATGAGGTGTTGTTCCTCCAGTTTGCGTTGGGCTTCACTGGAACAATGCAGCAAGCCAAGGACAGACATGTGGGCAAGAGAGCAGGGTGGAGTGTTAAAATGGCAAGCGACAGGGAGGTTTGGGTCATTCTTGCGGACAGACCGCAGGTGTTCTGCAAAGCGGTCGCCCAGTTTACGTTTGGTCTCTCCAATGTAGAGGACACCACATTGGGAGCAACGAATGCAGTAGACTAAGGTGGGGGAAATGCAAGTGAAATGCTGCTTCACTTGAAAGGAGTGTTTGGGTCCTTGTACGGTGAGGAGAGAGGAAGTAAAGGGGCAGGTGTTGCATCTTTTGCGTGGGCATGGGGTGGTGCCATAGGAAGGGGTTGAGGAGTAGAGGGTGATGGAGGAGTGGACCAGGGTGTCCCGGAGGGAGTGATCCCTACGGAATGCCGATAGGGGGGGTGAAGGGAAGATGTGTTTGGTGGTGGCATCATGCTGGAGTTGGCGGAAATGGCGGAGGATGATCCTTTGAATGCGGAGGCTGGTGGGGTGATAAGTGAGGACAAGGGGGACCCTATCATGTTTCTGGGAGGGAGGAGAAGGCGTGAGGGCGGATGTGCGGGAGATGGGCCAGACACGGTTGAGGGCCCTGTCAACGACCGTGGGTGGAAAACCTCGGTTAAGGAAGAAGGAGAACATGTCAGAGGAACTGTTTTTGAAGGTAGCATCATTGGAACAGATGCGACGGAGGCGAAGGAACTGAGAGAATGGGATGGAGTCCTTACAGGAAGCGGGGTGTGAGGAGCTGTAGTCGAGATAGCTGTGGGAGTCGGTGGGTTTGTAATGGATATTGGTGGACAGTCTATCACCAGAGATTGAGACAGAGAGGTCAAGGAAGGGAAGGGAAGTGTCAGAGATAGACCACGTGAAAATGATGGAGGGGTGGAGATTGGAAGCAAAATTAATACATTTTTCCAAGTCCCGACGAGAGCATGAAGCGGCACCGAAGTAATTATCGATGTACCGGAGAAAGAGTTGTGGAAGGGGGCCGGAGTAGGACTGGAACAAGGAATGTTCCACATACCCCATAAAGAGACAGGCATAGCTGGGGCCCATGCTGGTACCCATAGCCACTCCTTTTATTTGGAGGAAGTGAGAGTTGAAGGAGAAATTGTTCAGCGTGAGAACAAGTTCAGCCAGACGGAGGAGAGTAGTGGTGGATGGGGATTGTTCGGGCCTCTGTTCGAGGAAGAAGCTAAGGGCCCTCAGACCATCCTGGTGGGGGATGGAGGTGTAGAGGGATTGGACGTCCATGGTGAAGAGGAAGCGGTTGGGGCCAGGGAAATGGAAATTGTTGATCTGACGTAAGGTGTCAGAGGAATCACGGATGTAGGTGGGAAGGGACTGGACAAGGGGAGAGAGAAGGGAGTCAAGATAACGAGAAATGAGTTCTGTGGGGCAGGAGCAAGCTGAGACGATCGGTCTACCGGGCAGTTCTGTTTGTGGATTTTGGGTAGGAGATAGAAGCGGGCCGTCCGAGGTTGGGCGACTATCAGGTTGGAAGCTGTGGGAGGGAGATCCCCAGAGGAGATGAGGTCAGTGACAGTCCTGGAAACAATGGCTTGATGTTCAGTGGTGGGGTCATGGTCCAGGGAGAGGTAGGAGGAAGTGTCTGCGAGTTGACGCTCAGCCTCCGCGAGGTAGAGGTCAGTGCGCCAGACAACAACAGCACCACCCTTGTCAGCGGGTTTTATGACAATGTCAGGGTTGGACCTGAGAGAATGGAGTGCAGTAAGTTCAGAGAGAGACAGGTTAGAATGGGTGAGAAGAGCAGAGAAATTGAGACGACTAATGTCGCACCGACAGTTCTCAATGAAAAGATCAAGAGAAGGTAAGAATCCAGAGGGAGGGGTCCAGGTGGAGGGAGAATATTGGAGATGGGTAAAAGGATCCGTTGAACTGGGAGAGGACTCCTGCCCAAAGAAGTGAGCCCGGAGACGAAGACGGCGGAAGAAGAGTTCAGCATCATGCCGAGCCTGAAATTCATTGAGGTGAGGGCGTAAGGGTATGAAACTTCTATCTCCTACCCAAAATCCACAAACAGAATTGCCCCAGTAGACCGATCATCTCAGCTTGCTCCTGCCCCACAGAACTCATTTCTCGTTATCTTGACTCCCTTCCCTCTCCCCTTGTCCAGTCCCTTCCCACCTACATCCGTGATTCCTCTGACACCTTACGTCACATCAACAATTTCCAGTTCCCTGGCCCCAACCGCCTCCTCTTCACCATGGACGTCCAATCCCTCTACACCTCCATCCCCCACCAGGATGGTCTGAGGGCCCTTAGCTTCTTCCTCGAACAGAGGCCCGAACAATCCCCATCCACCACTACTCTCCTCCATCTGGCTGAATTTGTTCTCACGCTGAACAATTTCTCCTTCAACTCCTCTCACTTTCTCCAAATAAAAGGTGTGGCTATGGGTACCCGCATGGGCCCCAGCTGTGCCTGTCTCTTTATGGGGTATGTGGAACATTCCTTGTTCCAGTCCTACTCCGGCCCCCTTCCACAACTCTTTCTCCGGTACATTGATGATTACTTCGGTGCCGCTTCATGTTCTCGTCGGGACTTGGAAAAATGTATTAATTTTGCTTCCAATCTCCACCCCTCCATCATTTTCACGTGGTCCATCTCTGACACTTCCCTTCCCTTCCTTGACTTCTCTGTCTCAATCTCTGGTGATAGACTGTCCGCCAATATCCATTACAAACCCACCGACTCCCACAGCTATCTCGACTACAGCTCCTCACACCCCGCTTCCTGTAAGGACTCCATCCCATTCTCTCAGTTCCTTCGCCTCCGTCGCATCTGTTCCAATGATGCTACCTTCAAAAACAGTTCCTCTGACATGTCCTCCTTCTTCCTTAACCGAGGTTTTCCACCCACGGTCGTTGACAGGGCCCTCAACCGTGTCTGGCCCATCTCCCGCACATCCGCCCTCACGCCTTCTCCTCCCTCCCAGAAACATGATAGGGTCCCCCTTGTCCTCACTTATCACCCCACCAGCCTCCACATTCAAAGGATCATCCTCCTCCGTTTCCGCCAACTCTAGCATGATGCCACCACCAAACACATCTTCCCTTCACCCCCCCTATCGGCATTCCGTAGGGATTGCTCCCTCCGGGACACCCTGGTCCACTCCTCCATCACCCCCTACTCCTCAACCCCCTCCTATGGCACCACCCCATGCCCACGCAAAAGATGCAACACCTGCCCCTTCACTTCCTCTCTCCTCACCGTACAAGGACCCAAACACTCCTTTTCAAGTGAAGCAGCATTTCACTTGCATTTCCCCCAACTTAGTCTACTGCATTCGTTGCTCCCAATGTGGTGTCCTCTACATTGGAGAGACCAAACGTAAACTGGGCGACCGCTTTGCAGAACACCTGCGGTCTGTCCGCAAGAATGACCCAAACCTCCCTGTCGCTTGCCATTTTAACACTCCACCCTGCTCTCTTGCCCACATGTCTGTCCTTGGCTTGCTGCATTGTTCCAGTGAAGCCCAACGCAAACTGGAGGAACAATACCTCATCTTCCGACTAGGCACTTTACAGCCTTCCGGACTGAATATTGAGTTCAACAACTTTAGGTCGTGAGCTCCCTCCCCCATCCCCACCCCCTTTCTGTTTCCCCCTTCCTTTTTTTTCCAATAAATTATAAAGATTTTCCTTTTCCCACCTATTTCCATTATTTTTTAAAAAAAACACCCCCACTAGAGCTATACCTTGAGTGCCCTACCATCCATTCTTAATTAGCACATTCGTTTAGATAATATCACCAACTTTAACTTTAACACCTATGTGTTCTTTTGTACCATTGTTGTTGACATCTTTTGATGATCTGCTTCTATCACTGCTTGTTTGTCCCTACAACCACACCACCCCCCCCTCCACCTCTCTCTCTCTCTCTCTCTCTCCGCCCCCCACACACACACCTTAAACCAACTTATATTTCAACTCTTTCTTGGACTCAAACTCAAGTTCTGTCAAAGGGTCACGAGGACTCGAAACATCAACTCTTTTCTTCTCCGCCGATGCTGCCAGACCTGCTGAGTTTTTCCAGGTAATTCTGTTTTTGTTTTTGTTTTGGATTTCCAGCATCCGCAGTTTTTTTGTTTTTATTATTATTAAAAAGAAAAGGCTGCTTGTCTGGCAAGAATCGTCCAGTTGGGTAACGGAGAGTCTGACTATGTTCCAGTTGGTGCGAGAAGGAGGAGTGAGACACAGACATATATGCCAGGTGACAAATGGTGGGAGGGTAGGGGGGGCGGGATCATTGGAGGCAAGAGCACCTTGTGGTGAGATCCCTCCAGGCATACATCCAACCAGAGTTGGCAGCCGTAATGGAGAACTGCAGAAAGCTGATGTAGCGAACCAGCTCCCCATCTTGTCCTACAGTGGGCCTACAGTGTCGCCTATTCCTGAATTTTCCTGTATGCTGTGAAGTGCAACAGCTGTACCGTGACATGCACATCTGTTACTGTGTGAAATTGCTTCCAAATCCACCCCCACCCTCCCCAGCAGAATGAAACCAAAAATGATTGTCTTGCTAGACATCACCTCAGTAATTAAAACGGGATGGCTGTCTGTGAAGAATTAACAAGCAGCGAAAATACGCGCAGACTGGAGTTGTTACATTCACACCTTGTCAGTACAATTAGAATACTGAACCAATTCAACATCTTACGCACATATAATCACTTTCATCAGATGGTTTTGATGGGTCTTTTGTGTGTAAGTAATAGGTCCTCGTCACAAAGCCTTTGAGTGCTAGTGTTGCGTAGAATGTGAAACCTGCTCAGCACATTTTCTGTGCATTCAGTGAATTATGTTTAGCAGCTCGCCTCAAAATGAGTTGAGTTAATCTCTTTACACGTCTGCATGTTTGAACGGACCAGGTTTTTTTTTCAAAAGACTGTGAAACATTTAAACAAACTTAACAACTGTGGGGGAACAATCCTGGCTTTAACCTATTTTGAATGCGCATTTCCCCTATTGTCCCTATGTTTGCTGATTTACATTGACTCAGTTAAGCAACGCCTCAATCTTAAAATTCTCATCTTTGTTTTCAAATCGCTCAATTGCTCCATCCTTCCCTAGCTCCATAATCTCCTCCAGCCCCACAAATCTCCAAAATACCTGCGCCCGCCCACTCTGGCCTCCTGAACATCCCTGATTTTAACTTCTTCAGCATTGGTGGCTATGCCTTTAGTTGCCGAGGTCCTAAGCTCTGGAATTCCCTGCCTAAACCTCTCCACCTTCTTTACCTCTCTCACCTCCTTTAAGGCACTCTTTAAAAGCTCATCTCTCACCAAGCTCTTGACCACCTGCTCTAATATTGCCTTACCTGGTTCAGTGTCAAAGTTTGCTTTAAAACACTCCTGTCAAGTGCCTCGAGGATGTTTTATTATATTAAAAGTACTATATAAATGCAAGTTGTTGTTGTCGTTAACTCTAATAAACTGTACAGCTGCAAGTAAATCTAGAGTACCAGCCCCAATTATAGTATTAACAGCACACATGTCCGTCCTTGGCCTGCTGCAATGTTCCAGTGAAGCTCAACGCAAACTGGAGGAACAGCACCTCATCTTCCGACCAGGCACTTTACAGCCTTCCGGACTGAATATTGAGTTCAACAACTTCAGGCCATGAACTCTCTCTTCTGTCTTTTTAAATCCCTTTTTAAAAAAATGGTTTTAATATGCATTTTTTATTTACTTATTATTACTTTTATTCATTTATTCATTGGTTTATCCCTTTTTAAATCCCTTTTTCTATCATTTTTCCCCAACCACCGCTCCCTCCCCCCACATTCCCCCCACAAAAAGGGCTCTGTCACTTGTTCCATGCTCTTTCACAGAGTGCTTATCCTTGTTCTGCTACTCACACATTCTGCTATCTTACCTTTATGCCACTATCAGCATCTTCTTTAGCCCATACCACTACCATTATCACTCGCTTTGTCTTGTGTCCATGACTTCCTGTCAATCTCTCCTTAGTCCCTACCTATTGCTAATCTTCTATCCTGCTTTACCTGCTCCACCACCCCCCACCTTAAACAGTATAACATCCATCACATTTCTACTTCTCTCGAACTCTGAAGAAGTCATACGGACTCAAAATGTTAACTCTGTTTTTCTCTCTCCACAGATGCTGTCTGACCTGCTGAGTATTTCCAGAATTTTCTGTTTTGATTATAGTATTAACAGCCTTGTGTGATGTTTGTTTCCATATGTTAAATTTCAATCTAATAAATCTCTAACATCTCTAACACTGATATTACCCTGTGTGTACTAGTTTTGAATTCAGGCATGCACTATTTGTGAACATTAACAGATTGCTAAAACAGCAAATGGACAGAGGAAGATATTGGGGTAGGCCTGCCTGAATAACATGCCTCTGCAATACATTTCTAAGTGCTTTATTTCTTTGGTACCCCAGAGCTTGAAGCACCTTTTTATAGGTCATTGATAAGATCCATTACTTGGAGCTGGGTCATTTTGCCTGGTTTAAAATCACAGTAAAGAGAGATTAAAGAAATCTCAGTACCATAGCAAAGGGACCTCATATTGATCTGTAAACACATTGTGACTAAAATCACATGGCTTGGTTTCAGAGCCTGTGTTTATCAATGATTAGCACAGTTCCCAATCTGTGACCCAAGCATTTTCAGACCAGACACAGATTAAATGTAAAAATCGTTCTATCCCTCTTATAGGGAGGCTTCATTACCATTCTGTCAGCGAGATGCTCACTGATGGGCGGGGGCAGGAAACCTGGTTGTGCCATCGTGGAATGAAGCTGAGCTTTGTGGGGAGGGGGGGGTGCTGTGATAGCAGTGGGGGAGTTCCATGGAGGGTCAGTCAGTAGCTGGTTGATTTTTGGTTAAAAGCCTTTTGCTTCTGTGGTGGGTCCCTTTAAGGAACACCAGTCAAGCCGCTGAGTACGATGCACCAAGGGCTGGAGTGTGTACGGTGCACATTCTGCCCACTGAATCTTAAAATAGCATCAGGGTCCCATTGACATTGTTGGACTCCCAAACTGGAATGATCTAATAAAAAGATGCCCCAGGGTTTCCGGTGGTGTCTGGATCGCCCGTATCAAGGCACCCACCAAAATGAGGGGGACCCAGACACTGGTGGAATTGCAGAGTAAGGGCAGCGTGTCAGGTCACCCTGGTTTATAATGGGTTAATGAGGAGAGTACCCCACTACCCGCTTTCCAATGGTCCCTTGGCTCCTATCAAGACACCCAGAAAAATGGTAGCAATGGGGGCCTGTGAAAGTGGACATTAAAATGCTGTGCCACTATCATTGTGGCGCTACCACCCCTTTCCATAACCACCCTTTCCATACCCAACGAGGCAAGGAAAATTGTCTCTCTCATTTTGAAATGATCTTGTCTAATCCTGTTCGCACATAGATGAGTCTGTTAAATGAGGCACTTTGTTTGCTGAAATGAAGGTCATGTGACTCCATTAGCCTCTAGTTCAACTTTGAACTTGGAGCACATTAATTCACAGAATTTGCTGGCCTGGTTGGCTCTTAAATAGGTGACAAGAGGACAAATGACAAATAACAAACAGTGGACACTGCTGTGCAAAAGTCATGAAGCCCAAAGACATGAGAGAAGTTATTGATTGTGATGTTTTTGTACACTTACGGTACTTAACATGATTTTTCTCTCTGGTAATTTAATGGAGTTGCATGCGAACCTGTTTTTAAATAAAATCATATAGCTTACAAGTGACAAGGTTCGATGTCTTAATTAAATTCAATTCTTGTTGAAAATATTTCTAGTTTTTCACACCCATTCCTTGAAGCAACCTGACTTGGCAACAGTTTTGTGAAAACGTGACAAACGCTTGGCCAAGTATTTCAAACTAAAATCCAACTTCATAGAATGATACAGCACAGAAGGAGGTCATTTGGCCTGTCATGTATATCTTGGCTCTGAAAGAGCTATCCAATTAGTTCCACTCCCCGGGGTGGAATCCAAACTCCAGCAGGACTTTTACTGAGGGTTTTAAAACTCCACACTGATTCAACAACAGCAAGTTACATTACATTTGACATCACTATGCATGCAAGGTTTAATGCTGACATCAACATAATGAGGCAAACTGGAGCAGACTGACTTTGGTTCCTGGATATATCTGCTTGAGAACACAATGAGCTTCAATCCTTTTGTTCTTGTGTGGCCAAGTTTGATTGGGCTGATTTGGCAGATGAGCCACGTGTTGACTAGTTTGGCGCCAAATTGAATTGAGCCAGTTCATGCTGGCTCTAGGGTTCCCACTGCAGACTGAAGGCCAGGGTTTGGACCTCATCTGATCCTTGTAGGACAGTATGGCATAGGTTTGAGTTTCCTGCTGAAAGGTTAGAATTTTCCAGGACATAATGGGGCAATAACGTGACCTGCAGTTTTCGCTGAGAAGATTCTGGCCAACTGGACGCTGGGATTGAAGAGACGAGACTACACATGGTTACCAGAGAATTAGGTAACCACCAGGAAAATGGCCAATAAGTGGCAAACCAACAAAAGGAAAGGCTTGTGTTTATATAGTGCCTGTCACAACCTCAGGATGTTCCAAATTGCTTTGCAACCGCAATTAAGTTCCGGTTTTGTAGCGTAGCCACTGTTGTAATGTAGGAAAAGTGCCAGTCAACTTGTGCACAGCAAGCTCCCACAAACAGCAATGTGACAATGATCAGATAATCTGATTATATTTTTAGGTGTTGAGCAAGGGATAAATATTGGCCAGGGCATCGGGGAGAACTCCTGGGGACAACAGTGTTGTGCCTTGGGCTAGGGTGCAATAGGAGTCATAGCGAGTCAGTCAGAGTTCGTTGCTGAAGCTGAAATGAAATGTGGTTGGAGACATTTTCACGGAATCTACCTGCAAATGGTTTCCGTAGCACCCAGATCTCCTCAGGCGCGGTCGTGACTGGTTGCACTGGAGACGGATGGGAAGGACTTGACTCAGAGCCTCGGGAACCTGCAGGAATGTCAGTCACATTTTCAATGTGCTTTTTTGTTTCTTTTTCCCTCCTCCATCCCTTTTCACATTCCAGATGAAATGTTGATGTTTTAACAGCAATAAGGCAGGCTCTGGCATTTCCCTTCTAAATCTCTATCATGGCAAAGAGTAGGACGGGATTGATTTGATGTGAAACCCAGCAGTTCACTGCATGTCTAATTTTGCGTTATACAATTTAACAAAAAAAAACACAAGTAAAACTAATTCAGCAGATTAAAGTTCCCTATAATCTCGATCATTAAACGATTGATGCCATTTCCCCATGCTATTAAAGTTAAGAAGTTATAAGTGAGGCCTAGTGAATGATTATCCCCACCAATTTATTTCAATCCTGATTTTATGCTTGTCAAGTCCCATCCTTTGTGGAGTTTTCAGTTTGAAGATTTGCCCTGTTTTGATGATGCTGGGCCTTGTCTTTCCTCTGCACTTCATTTCACTGCTTCTGGTGACGGCACATCCTAGCACAGTGAGTTACGTACATTTGTGGCCTAGTCTATAAATGGGCCATCCTCCCTTTCACTCTCTCCTGTGAAGGTACATTGTTGTCATAGGCAGGTGTGGCAATGTAACCTATGTGATGAATTGGGACAGGGCTAAGCTCAGTGTTGTGGGTTACCAGAGTCCTAGAAAGCAGGTGTGCCACGTGCTCCCAGCTAGAAAAGCAGAGACATCCTTCAAAACACACAGAGAGACATACAGCAGACAGATTACAGATGATGAGGAGAAATACTTCACACAGAAATACAAGAAGCCTTGAAGGTCAATCAGTTACTGTGCACAATATTTCACACAACTTGAGCCCTCTTCACCTTGATTCTTGTAATGTTTCTATATAGCCAAAAGATTGCCCGGCCAATGGGCACATGGTATTAGATTACCAGGAAAAATGATAAAGAGCCGCTGGATCAAGATTGCAAAGAAAATAGGTACGCAGCCACTGGATCATCAGGGGAATGAACACAAGGACACTAGATCTTCTGGGGAATGGGGTCAAAGCCAACAGGACATCAAGAGCATTTGGAGGAATAGCTACTTGGTCATTAGATCATCTCGGGAAATGGAATAAAAAGCTGCTCGGTCAGCTGGGTAAATGGGCACATAGTTGCCTTTTTAAGGACAATGACATTCCCTGAAGGGCAGCTTAAAAAAAGCGAACAGTATAACATTTCTATTGCCTGAAAAATAAACAAATGCAATTCTGCTTCATTTTCTTTCAGTGCAATAACATTACAGCAGCACCGCAAAGGGTTCATTTCTGATGCTTCACAAGTAGGTCAGGAATACATGATTGTTTAGCAACCCTAGTTACAAAGGACATGGAGTCCACTGACTCGTTCCAAATATGTCTGCATTGATTTAATCCACTTATCTCCACCCACACTAATATCAGCCATAGGTGGACAAAGTCTTCTGTCATACGAACTATTATGTCTTTCGAAACCCTTCCATACAAATAAACATCCTCCTGAAAGTAGGCCAAGGAGCATTGCACAGCTATTGTTATAGTGCCCATCTAGACTACTGTCCCAAAGCTGGAGGCAATAGCAACTTTTGATATGCCTGTGTGACCTTAATTATTTAATAAATAAAAGTAAATTCAAGAAGGCAGCTCACCACTGTCTTCTCAAGGGCAATTAGGGATGGGCAATAAATGCTGGCCCAGCCAGTAATGCCCACATCCCATGAATGAATGAAAAAAAAATAGAGACTTGCATTTATATAGCTCCTTTCATGGGCTTGAGACATCGCAAAATGCTTTATAGCTAATGAAGTATTTTTGAAGTGTATTCCCTCTAATAACACGGGAAATACAAGCAGTCAACTTGCACACGGCAAACTCCCAGAAACAGCAACGTGGGAATGACTAGACAAATCTGTTTTTTGATGTTGGTTGACAGATAACCATTGGCCAGGACACTAGGATGACTCCCCTGCCCTATTTCAAATAGTGTTGTGGGATCTTTCTCCTGAAAGGAAAGAGGGCACTTGGGTTTAATATGTCAACCAAAAGGTGGCAGCTCTGACAGTGCAGCACCTCAGCCTAAATTTTGTGCTCAAGTCCCTGGAGTGGGACTTGAATTCTTGGGGTCGAATCATCCCAGATTTGCACTAAGTGCGTTAGCGGGTGAGTCAAATGACATTTTACCCACCAGCTGCGATGGCGGGTTTTCACCATATTATCCCAAACCTGCCAGATTATTTATGCAATCCCGAGAAACACGCCGTTTCCATGACAAGCGGGATCTCATGCTGCATCACGCTGGGAATCATATTTAAAGTCCATCTGTGTGCACACCTCTCAGTGCTTCCAGACCATGACTGCTGTAAAGAAGACATGGCCCTGAAAGTCAAAAAGACTGCAACCCCCAGGTTCAGCGATGCGTCACTGGAACGCCTTTTGGATGCAGTGGAGTCCCACTGGGATGCCCTCTACCCCTGCTCTGGCTGCAGGATGAGCAGCAACAGCACTAATCTGGCTTGGGAGGTGGTGGTCAGTGCCAATGCCCCTCCAAAGAGGACAGCCACCCAGTGCCGCAAGAGGATGAATGATCTCCTTCGTTCCGCCAGAGTAAGTCACTCTTCTCATGACTCTCAACTCACACACTCACAAACCCATCACACACCCACAGGGCCCTCACTCACTGCCAGCTCATGGGACATCACCATGCACTCTCTCACACTCACCGTCATTGTCCTCATCCTGTCCATGGGACCACTCACCACCCACACAGGCCAGGCACATTTATCACCTGGCCTGGCAGGCATCCTGCTTGCACTCTCTCCATCTCTATTCATGCAGGACAAGCTGGGACGCAACCAGAAAAAGCGGTCTCAGACCGGTGGAGGAATGCCTGAAATCAAGGTCCTCACGGACTTTGAAAACAGAGCCATCTAGCTGGCCGGTGAGGGTCTGGGCCAGTCCTGTGCTGACTGTGAGGTCGGTCTGCTCTACCAAGTGAGGATCCAGCAGTGCAACATCCATCAGGCAACCATGCTGTGAGTGATGTGTCCTCTTTCACAGGCCACTGCCATGCACTAATTATCTCCCCCAGCTTTCAGACACATCTGGAAAACAGCCAATGCAGTCCATGACCCAGGGCCTCCAATCAAGCCCCGAACAAACCTCTGAAGAGGAATCTGGAGGCACTCTCCTTGAAGTCCCATCACAGCGCTCACCCACACCCTCCACCAGCACAGAGACACACACCTCGGTGGGACCTAGCTTTGGAATAGCCTTGGGATCACAATCTGGTGAGCACATCACCCTGATCCACAGCAGGCAGCGGCAGGGACCTCCCTGGCGTCCGGCACTCAGGGGGCTGCTGGAGGCCAGAACATTGCTGAGTCCGAGTCAGATGACAAGCCTCTGGACTCAGTCATGTCACAGTTGCTGGAGCTGCAAAGGCAAGCTCGGGAACATCAGGAAGGGATGTCCACTGCATTCCTCAGATTGCAAGGCACGATGGAGGAGTCAATCCGCCTTCAGTCTGAGGTGATAGCGCTGGCATGCCAACGCACTGAGATCAACACTGGTAGGATAGCAGCCGCCATGGAGACCCTGGTCCAGAACATCGCTCCCGCACTGCTGCACTGGCTCAACTCCATCGCTGATGCTAGTTGCCCTCAGTATGTGAGAGGGGTGCCGGACAGCTCAATCTCACTCCAGCTACCCCTCCTCCTCAAGGAGTCAGCCACCCAGATGACTCCGAAAGTGTCTGGCCCATCCAAATCCCCTCTTCCTGTGACCTCAGCAGCTCCAGCTCCACCGGCCGAGGAGGGTTTCACTGCCACACAGCAGGACCCTGAAAGCAGGGCAGGGCCCTCCGAGTCTCGGCCCTCCAAGGGACGCCTGCCAAGGTCATCACAGACAGGGCGTAGCAGTCAGCAGGCTGCCTCCAGCTCTGCTGTGGATGTCCGGGGAGCACAAAGATGTAGCAGCAGGGTTAGGAAAGTTAAGAAAAATTAGTTGCACATCCTGGGCATGGGTGTTAATCACTTGTACACAATGTTCACTATCGTTAATAAACTTCCAAGAATGTCTCCCTGCCTGTGGCTCCTTGTTCTGATGAGCAGTGTTCTTGTCACTCAGATGTGAAACCTTTCTGCACAAGACAAAGGCAATTGTCTCAGTCCAGGCCTGTTCCCCATGCTCTGTGCAGCCTTCAAACCCAAGTGATGGTCCAGCCTCACACTCCCTGGACACATTACTGATGCCTGCACCTTGACGGTATTTGTCATTGCTGCCAGAATGTTGTGGGCTGGCATCACAGTATGCCGTCATTTTCTCTGTGTGCTCTCAGCACCTTTAAGGTGGGGCTGGCCCCCATCTCTTCAGCATCTGTGACCAGTAACGATGTGCTCCTGGGCTCAGGTGCTGAAGGCAGATAAAGAATCAGATGCTTCTAAAGTTTCATGGCTGTGTCTCTATGATTATGACCCAGATCACGGACTGCAAGCGAGCTGCCCTCGGCCAGATAGGAGTCAGACATTCTCAGAGGCTGTGTGAAGATTTAGGAGTGTCCTCACTGCATGTCATCATCAACTTCCTGCAATCGAGCTACTATTAGGTCTCCACTGTGTCTCCATGACAGGAGCATTCTCAGGGAGGGTATTCAAGTTGCCATAAACCAGGCTGGAGTCAAATGTTCACAGATGCAATGTGAGGATATGTGGGGTCACCTCACTGCATGTTGTCATCATCCTCCACAAATCTAGCAGCTATTAGGGGCTACCTAGCATGCCTATCTCGCCTTGCCAGTGTGTGAGCCTCATCCCCATCATTGGTGCCTCCGAGGACCTCCTCACACTCATCCCCATCGGTGTCCCCCTCTTTGGAGGAGACGTGCAGCTCCTCCCTCTCCTCCTTAGCCAGCTCATCACCCCGCTGGAGCACCAGTTTGTAAAGGGCGCAGTAGACGACGATGATGCGTGACATCTTTTGTGGACTGTATTGCAGGGCTCCCCCAGACCGGTCCAGGCACCGAAACCTCATCTTCAGCATCCCGATGGTCTGCTCCACCAAGGTGCGAATTGCAGCATGAGCCTCATTATACCATCACTCTGCTGCAGTCTGAGGCTGCTGCACGGGTGTCATCAGCCACGGCCTCTGTGAGTAGCTATTGTCCCCGAGGAACCATCCCTGCAGCTTCTGTAGACCCCGGAAGGCTCCAGGGATCTGTGACCGACTGAGAATGTAGGAGTCATGCACATTCCCTGGAAACCATGCACACACCTGCAGGATGCATTTTTGGTGGTCGCACCCTAGCTGCAGATTCAGTGAATGGAACCCCTTTGGTGTTGCGCATGTGTTGCGATGGAGACCTGAGCGCCACATGAGAGCAGTCGATGGCACCCTGCACCTGTGGGAAACCCAAGATCTGGGCAAATCCAATCACTTTTGCATCCTGGCTGTCCTGGTCCTGGGTGAAATGCACAAAGTTGTGTGCCCTCGCAAAGGTGACATCCGTGACCTCATGGATCCATTTGTGGTTGGAGGCTTGAGAGATTCCACAGAGGTCACCTGTCGAGCCCTGAAATGGACCACTGGTGTAGAAATTGAGCACTGTGGTTACTTTCACAGCCATTAGCAGTGGTTGCCCTCCATGCCTGTGTGGCACCAAATCCTGCAGTAGCTGGCAGATGTGAGCGACCAGTTCCCTAGACATGCGCAGTCTTCAGCGACACTGGTTCTCGGTCATCTGCAGGAATGAAAGGTGATGTCTGTAGATCCTGAGTGTCGCTAGGTGCTGACCAGCTGTGGCTCTTGGGCAGTGTGTGCGGAAGCCCCAGCTGTCCCTTCCTCCTGAGGGTGCTACTCTGCTCTCTGAGCAGCCATGAGCCTCAGTCACTCTCTCCGCCATCATCTTCGCTCTCTGTAGGCCATCAGGCATACAGCTAGTTCACCAGGCTCCATGATCCTGATGTACTCCTCCTGCAGGATGAAAGAGAGAGTCACGTGGTTAGCATGAGCGTACTAAGAACCTGTCCTGGTTAAGTCCGAAGGCTTTTAACGCTTCCCGGAGAGGCTTTGCCACCACTTGGATGCTGCGCTGCATGACTGCCTGAAACCCCATCACCTCCGCCTCACTCCACCCCACCAACTGGCAGCAGCTTTGCCAATTGGACTGCATGCTGTGCTCTGAGCTCAGGCACAGGCATTCTCCTAACCCGTGCTGCAAGGCAACACTGTTAGCTTGAACCACGAGGGAGACTGGTCCAAACAAGGGTGCTGACATTGCACGAGGCTGTGAACACCTCCGGCAATGACTGCTCCATGGCCAGCTTTAGCGAGGGGATTGTACGACTGTTCTACAGTCTACTAAAGTGCTCATGAATTTGCAGTCTGTGCCGGGGGTGGGGTGAGGTGCGGTGTGTGAAAAGATCTGGACCACTTGGTGGCACTTTGATGCCTCTGCACTGCTTGAGTGGGCAGATAAGTTGGAAGCTCGATTCCAACCATACCAAAACAGAATTACCTGGAAAAACTCAGCAGGTCTGGCAGCATCGGCGGAGAAGAACAAAGTTGACGTTTTGAGTCCTCATGACCCTTCAACAGAACTGAGTAAAAATAGGAGAGGGGTGAAATATAAGCTGGTTTAAGGATTGGGGGGGGGGTGCGAGTGAAGTGGTGGGGGGGGGGGTGGTTGTAGGGACAAGCAAGCAGTGATAGGAGCAGATCATCAAAAGATGTCACAGACAAAAGAACAAAGAAGTGTTGAAGTTGGTGATATTATCTAAACGAATGTGCTAATTAAGAATGGATGGCAGGACACACAAGGTACAGCTCTAGTGGGGGTGGGGTGAAATAAGACTAAAAGGGCATAAAAGGTATAGATTTAAAAATAATGGAAATAGGTGGGAAAAGATAAATCTATACAAATTATTGGAAAAAACAAAAGGGAGGGGGAAGAAACAGAAAGGGGGTGGGGATGGAGGGGGGTGTTCAAGATCTAAAGTTGTTGAATTCAATATTCAGTCCAGAAGGCTGTAAAGTGCCTAGTCGGAAGATGAGGTGCTGTTCCTCCAGTTTGCTTTGAGCTTCACTGGAACAATGCAGCAAGCCAAGGACAGACATGTGGGCAAGAGAGCAGGGTGGAGTGTTAAAATGGCAAGCGACAGGGAGGTTTTGGTCATTCTTGCGGACAGACCGAAGGTGTTCTGCAAAGCAGTCGCCCAGTTTATGTTTGGTCTCTCCAATGTAGAGGAGACCACATTGGGAGCAACGAATGCAGTAGACTAAGTTGGGGGAAATGCAAGTGAAATGCTGCTTCACTTGAAAGGAGTGTTTGGGCCCTTGTACGGTGAGGAGAGAGGAAATGAAAGGGCAGGTGTTGCATCTTTTGCGTAGGCATGGGGAGGTGCCATAGGTGGGGGTTGAGGAGTAGGGGGTGATGGAGGAGTGGACCAGGGTGTCCCGGAGGGAACGATCCCTACAGAATGCCGCCTGGGGTGGTGAAGGGAAGATGTGTTTGGTGGTGGCATCATGCTGGAGTTGGCGGAAATGGCGGAGGATGATCCTTTGAATGCAGAGGCTGGTGGGGTGATAAGTGAAGACAAGGGGGACCCTATCATGTTTCTGGGAGGGAGGAGAAGGCTTGTGGGCAGATGCGCGGGAGATGGGCCGGACACGGTTGAGAGCCCTGTCAACCACTGTGGGTGGAAAACCTCGGTTAAGGAAGAAGGAGGACATGTCAGAGGAACTGTTTTTGAAGGCTGCATCATCAGTACAGATGCAACGGAGGCGAAGGAACTGAGAGAATGGGATGGAGTCCTTACAGGAAGCGGGGTGTGAGGAGCTGTAGTCGAGGTAGCTGTGGGAGTCGGTAGGCTTATAATGGATATTGTTGGACAGTCTATCACCAGAAATTGAGACAGAGAGGTCAAGGAAGGGAAGGGAAGTGTCAGTGATGGACCATGTGAAAATGATGGAGGGGTGGAGATTAATAAATTTTTCCAGGTCCCGACGAGAGCATGAAGCAGCACCGAAGTAATCATCGATGTACCGGAGAAAGAGTTGTGGAAGGGGGCCGGAATAGGACTGGAACAAGGAATGTTCCACATACCCCATAAAGAAACAGGCATAGCTGGGGCCCATGTGGGTACCCATAGCCACTCCTTTTATTTGGAAGAAGTGAGAGGAGTTGAAGGAGAAATTGTTCAGTGTGAGAACAAGTTCAGCCAGACGGAGGAGAGTAGTGGTGGATGGGGATTGTTCGGACCTCTGTTCGAGGAAGAAGCTAAGAGCCCTCAGACCATCCTGGTGGGGGATGGAGGTGTAGAGGGATTGGACGTCCATGGTGAAGAGGAGGCGGTTGGGGCCAGGGAACTGGAAATTGTTGATGTGACGTAAGGTGTCAGAGGAATCACGGATGTAGGTGGGAAGGGACTGGACAAGGGGAGAGAGAAGGGAGTCAGCATAACGAGAAATGAGTTCCGTGGGGCAGGAGCAAGCTGACACGATCGGTCTACCGGGACAGTTCTGTTTGTGGATTTTGGGTAGGAGATAGAAGCGGGCCGTCCGAGGTTGGGCGACTATCAGGTTAGAAGCTGTGGGAGGAAGATCCCCAGAGGAGATGAGGTCAGTGACAGTCCTGGAAACAATGGCTTGATGTTCAGTGGTGGGGTCATGGTCCAGGGAGAGGTAGGAGGAAGTGTCTGCAAGTTGATGCTCAGCCTCCGCGAGGTAGAGCTCAGTGTGCCAGACAACAGCACCACCCTTGTCAGCGGGTTTGATGACAATGTTAGGGTTGGACCTGAGAGAACGGAGTGCAGCAAGTTCAGAGAGAGAGACAGGTTAGAATGTGTGAGAGGAGCAGAGAAATGAGATGACTCAACAAAATTGCTTTCTATTTCTCTCCTGGCATTTGAAGAGAAAAAAAAATAAACAAAATTGGCGTGACATTAGTCGCCTCAATTTCTCTGCTCCTCTCAACCATTCTAACCTGTCTCTCTCTGAACTTACTGCACACTGTTTTCTCAGGTCCAACCCTAAGCTTGTCATTAAACCTGCTGACAAGGGTGGTCCTGTTGTTGTCTGACGCACTGACCTCTACCTCACGGAGGCTGAGCGTCAACTCGCAGACACTTCCTCCTACCTCTCCCTGGACCATGACCCCACCACTGAACATCAAGCCATTGCTTCCAGGACTGTCACTGACCTCATCTCCTCTGGGGATCTTCCTCCCACAGCTTCCAACCTGATAGTCGCCCAACCTTGGATGGCCCGCTTCTACCTCCTACCCAAAATCCACAAACAGAACTGTCCTGGTAGACCAATCGTGTCACCCTGTTCCTGTCCCATGGAACTCATTTCTCTTTATCTTGACTCCCTTCTCTCTCCCCTTGTCCAGTCCCTTCCCACCTACATCCGTGATTCCTCTGACACCTTACGTCACATCAACAATCGGGACCTGGAAAAATTTATTAATTTTGCTTCCAATCTCCACTCCTCCATCATTTTCACATGGTCCATCTCTGACACTTCCCTTCCCTTCCTTGACCTCTCTGTCTCAATTTCTGGTGATAGACTGTCCACCAATATTACAAGCCTACCGACTCCCACAGCTACCTTGACTACAGCTCCTCACACCCCGCTTCCTGTAAGGACTCCATCCCATTCTCTCAGTTCCTTCGCCTCCGTCGCATCTGTTCCAATGATGCTACCTTCAAAAACAGTTCCTCTGACATGTCTTCCTTCTTCCTTAATCGAGGTTTTCCACCCACGGTCGTTGACAGGGGCCTCAACCACGTCCGGCCCATCTCCCACGCATCTGCCCTCATGCCTTCTCCTCCCTCGCAGAAACATGATAGGGTCCCCCTTGTCCTCACTTATCACTCCACCATCCTCCATATTCAAAGGATCATCCTCCGCCATTTCCGCCAACTCCAGCATGATGCCACCACCAAACACATCTTCCCTTCACCCCCCCAGCGGCATTCCATAGGGATCGTTCCCTCCGGGACACCCTGGTCCACTCCTCCATCACTCCCTACTCCTCAACCCCCTCCTATGGCACGTCCCCATGCATACACAAAAGATGCAACACCTGTCCCTTCACTTCCTCTCTCCTCACCGTCCAAGGGCCCAAACACTCCTTTCAAGTGAAGCAGCATTTCACTTGCATTTCCCCCAACTACTGCATTCGTTGCTCCCAATGTGGTGTCCTCTACATTGGAGAGACCAAATGCAAACTGGGCGACTGCTTTGAAGAACACCTTCGGCCTGTCCGCAAGAAAGACCCAAACCTCCCTATCGCTTGCCATTTTAACACTCCACCCTGCTCTCTTCCCTACATGTCTGTCCTTGGCTTGCTGCATTGTTCCAGTGAAGCTCAACGCAAACTGGAGGAACAGCACCTCATCTTCCGACTAGGCACTTTACAGCCTTCTGGACTGAATATTGAATTCAACAACTTTAGATCTTGAACACCCCCCTCCATCCCCCCACCCTTTCTGTTTCTTCCATTTCCTTTTGTTTTTTTTCCAATAATTTATATAGATTTTTCTTTTCCCACCTATTTCCAATATTTTTAAATCTATGCCTTTTATGCCCTGTTAGTCTTATTTCACCCCACTCCCACTAGAGCTGTACCTTGTGTGTCCTGCCATCCATTCTTAATTAGCACATTCTTTTAGATAATATCACCAACTTCAACACTTCTTTGTTCTTTTGTCTGTGACATCTTTTGATGATCTGCTCCGATCACTGCTTGCTTGTCCCTTCAACCACCACCCCCCCACTTCTCTCGCCCCCCCCCCCCCCCCCCACCACCCCCCACCCCCCCCCACCTTAAACCAGCTTATATTTCACCCCTCTCCTATTTTTACTCAGTTCTGTCGAACGGTCATGAGGACTCGAAACGTCAACTTTGTTCTTCTCCGCCGCTACTGCCAGACCTGCTGAGTTTTTCCAGTTAATTCTGTTTTTGTTTTGGATTTCCAGCGTCCGTAGTTTTTTGTTTTTAATCCAATTGTACCAATGTGGCTGTGCTTGAACTGTCTCAGTTTCAGAGGAATGATCGTCTTACACAGGTTTCCCTAATGCGTGGCCACTTCTCTCGCCCACCCTACCCCCAACCCCGAATGCCTGTGCACCACATTCAATGGCCGGGCTGCCCTTCCCCCCCACCACTGCCACAGGTCACCTCAGTGGCTGGGATGCCCTTAACCCTGACCTCCCTGCGCCCCTCAAGCTTGAAGTCCAACAGGCGACCCTGGGGAGCGTTTCACAACGTGTTACTGTGTACTCACCTCTGAGTTCCCCTCAAAGTGCAGGCTGCCAAGTGCATACCTTTTATGTGCTGTTGTGAAAAGCCGACATAGACGGACAATTTAGCAGGGAGGCACAATTATGGCGGGCCAGTCTGATAATTATATGCTGATGTATTTCAAATCCCGTCCGATGGCGGGAAACGCAGGCTGAGCAGACAATCGCGAACTGGTTTCACAACGTCGCAAAACCGATTGGCGCCATGTTGTCCGCTCACATTACCGTACATGCCCGATGCCAGCGGGCACTGAAAATTCTGCCCTTAATCTTGCAATGCAGAGGCAAGAATGCCATCCACTGATTACAGCTGACACAATCGCATTTGGATTTTGATCTTTAGAGGTCGTTGAATACAACCTGAAAAAAACATCGAGAGATAAGGTTAACGTTAGTAGCTGAAGATCAAAAACAGATCAGGGAAAAACTTCGGCTGGCTTTCCACTGTTCTCTTTAGCTCTTCCCTCGACAGAGAGACAGTTTTATTGTGCTTTGCATGTGTAAACTGCGGTCCTGTGTTCCAACTGGCGTCAGTAAATTACATCTGTTGATGTAGAATGCATGCTGACTTGGAAGTGCTTCTTTTGCCAGCAAGCATATTGTGTTTGCTACCTCTGAATTGGTCCTTGCATAAACCTACTCCTGAGGTGGGTTTATGTGTTGTCAGAGGGAAGAAGCCACATCTTATACACTGCTATAGAGGCTGAGCTTCAGGTGACCATTATCATCTATTCTGACCCTCCCGTGTCTCAATACCACTGGATACAGTGCATGTGCCAACTGAGCCCCCAGGGGCACCCAACATTAAACTAAAGGAGACCCAAGCAAGCCAATAGAAGCAGTCAGCCAAAGATAAAGAAGTGTTCATTGTAAACGTGCCAACCTGCATTCTAGTACAGAGGGGTCCAAGATTGTGGAAAAATGCATGATCCTAGTTTCAGCTTTTACAATTCCAGCTTTTGACAGCACGTTCAAAAACTTAAAAATATGTTCAGAGATTTAATGAGCTACTTTGAATCTTCCTTCCAACAAAAGCAACTCAGAATTCACAGGATATCACCCCTTCAAGTGAGGTTGAGCATCTGGACAGCGTGATTATAATTTAATTTCTGTTGAGAAAAACTAGTTATATCGAGTGTCATTGAAATGTAGATTATTCATTTCAAATTCACGCACCAGGGAGTTTTTCTTTTACATCTAATTGAAATGCTGTATGTACTGCTTTCTGCTATAGGTCAGCTACAGGGAAGCCGGGGGGAGAGGGGCTCCATACTGTATAGTTGAGAGCTTTGCATACTGTTAATTACACTGTGTAATATTTGCCAAGGCGTGATGCGTGATGAAGCCAATAAGCACTTTTGTCAGTTTCAATGAAACTGCCTCTCCCTGATTCGTTCCCTGCTGCTTTCAATTGTCATGGCAACAACGGAAAATGCAACTGGCTTTTTTATTGGATTAATGAAGTGCAGAGACTGGAGATGCAGGGATTCTTCTCCATAGAGCACAGAGGGTTAAGGTGAGATTTAATAGAGGTGTTCAAAATTATGAAGGCTTTTAATGGCATAAAAAGGGAAGAAACTGTTTCCACTGGCAGGAAGGTCAGTGACCAAAGGCCACAGACTTAAGGTGCTTGGCAAAAGGACCAGAAGCAACATAAGGAAAGATTGTTTCCACAGCGGGCTGTTATGATCCAGAACGTGCTGCCTGAAAGGGTGGTGGAAGCAGATTCAGTAATAATTTTGCAAAGGGGAATTGGGTAAATGATTGAAGGGGTAATATCTGCAGGGCTGTGGGGCGAGGGGGGGGGGGGGGGGGTAGCGGAATGAACTGGGTAGCTCTTTCAAAGAGCACAGGCATGATGGGTTGAATGGTCTGTATAATTCTATGATTCACTCAAGGCATCGATAAAGTGCGCTAGCATTGTAGCTTGTTAAAAAAAAAAGCATTTCCTGATGCAGCTTAGGGCTTTAAAATTCGTCTGTATCTTCCATCATTTAATTAGTTGGAAATATGATATGATTTTCAATAAAAATGAGCAGGGGGATAGGAGACCATAAAGGGAGGAAGTACACGGAGCTGACCAGCACTGATACTTTTACTGGTAATGGTATTAAGGTGTAGAGTGAGAGGTGTACTTTACAAAAGCCCCTATTACATTGATGGTTTGCCAATCACACTGCTGATGCTGAGAAGGTTGTTCTGTGCATAGATTAGTGCAGTCAGAGTGCCACTCCTAGACAATCAGTCTTAAAGCAGAACGCAAGTGTCCATTTTCTCAAAGCATCAAAACTTCATAAAGTGACCGTGAGGTACTTTGTTGGGGCATCTTTTTAAGCCTGACCTTACGTTTAGCTGGAGTTACTGTGTCAAACCCACGTGTTGCGAGGCTGCCTCTATTAGTGATGGGCTGGGGAGGTAAGGGTTGGCGGTGGTCACACACCACTATGGTTTGGAGTTCTATTGGGGCCTGAATTCAGTTTATTCAGATGAGTACATGGATGTAGGCCACAGATCAGCCATGATCTCATTGGATGGCAGTGGCCCCCTCTTGTTCTTATGTTTCCATCTTTCCTTTGTTCCTAAGTTCAGTGTTATGCAAACACTTATTGATCAATATGCAGTGGAGGAACACTGCCCATTGGGATAAAAGTGCCAATATAATGACAGTCTTCAATCACCCGCTTCACTCTTTAATTCCCCATTCTTCTCCATCTGTGCTCAGTAACAGGTTTCCATGCTCTGGAAATATTGATTTAAGTCTGTATTATCTGACTCTCACTAAATTACCATCTGTCTCATACTTCAACACATCTTTCAATGGTGACATTCTATTGCTGCAAACGAGATTTCATTACAGAAGGATTGCATGGAACTATTGATTTCAACAACAGAAATTGTGAGACCAGGCAGTTTTAATCTTCCTTTATTTGGAGGTGACGATTGACTGGTTTCTAAAGGTCTTCAAGATGGTGGTGCATGTAACTTGAGGAATAGGCATAGGCCTGTTCAATCATATCATGGCCAATCTGTATCTCAACTCCATTTTCTTACTTGTGCTCTATCTCCCTCGACACCCTCATCTAACACAAATCTATGGATCCTAATCTCAAAAATGTCAATGGACCCCCCAATCATCCATAGCCTTTTGGAGAGGAAGGAGTTCCAGATTTCCATTAGCCTTTGCGTGAAACAGTGCTTTCATTCCTAAAGGGCCTAGCCCTCAACTCAGTTGAGAAAATCTAAGCAACACACTCAACCATACCAATCTTGCTGTTAGCTGCCTTGGCATAACAGCTCAAAAACCTTTATATGAAATATGCAGCAGATCTCAAAGATACTTTCTATAATGGTTAAATATAATGCATAAATGAGTAAAGTCGATTTATACATACCTTTCTTTTTGAGTGTTACATTCCTCTTTTTCTTCCTCCCAAATTTTCTTCCCTCCACCTCTCCTGAAGATGTTGACTCTTGCTGCGTTACAGTTCCCATGGGCCTTTGGTTGCCTTCTAGTAACTTGCTTAAATGGCCTTAATCTATATATGAACCCTGACATGAGGTGCTTTAAATTGCAGATGGGCATCACACGAGAGGCTTGTTTCTGCCCCCATCTGGGCTCCAAATACCAGCAGGGATCACTGAATAGTGATCACCAGCAAGAACCATGGCTGATTTCCCTTCCTTTTTCAAATAGCACTGAGGCAAATTGCAGCCTCTTCCCCTACTGCTAACCAAAGAAGGTGAGATAACTATCTACAATACAATCAGTGCCCAAATCTACAAGATGCACTGTAGCAACTCACCGAGGGATCTTCGACAGCACCTCCCAAACCCCAACCTCTGTCACCTGGGTCAAAATCCGGGAACTCCCTCCCTAACAGCATAGTGGGTATGCCTGCACCACATGGACTGCCGCAGTCAAGAAGGCAGCTCACCACCACCTTCTCAAGGGCAATTAGGGACCAGCAATAAAAACTGGCCTTGCCAGCGAGGCTCACACTCCATGAATAAATAAAAAGAAACTCACTCAAACATCAAAGGAAGTGCATTCTTGTAAATGTTCTTCATTTCTTTATCTGTTCATGAGTTGGTTTGTTACATGTGCCATTCCAAGTGAGGGCAAGAAGGTAATCTACTCCCTTTGTTAAATCCACTTTATATTTGAACACCAAGGGAAAACCAATGTGTTGGAGATCACAGCCAACAGGCCATGTTCCATTATACCATAACTCCAACAGATTGCACCCGCATCTCGTGTGGCAGGGTAATGTGTGCAATCAGAGCAGGCATCTATTTTGTTGCCTGGAGAGGTACAGAGCAACCTGACTACACTGGCAGTCAAGGCAGCTGGCCATTTCTCCTTTATGTTGGGTGTTAAATTAATTTGTTTCTGAAAAATATGCCCATTTCAAATATTTGTGAGGAGCCCATTTTCAGTTTTAGAAGGAAGTTTATCCTAGAAGTTATCCTATAAATTTGAAATAATTATATCATTAGCTGCATTTAGCAATTTATTAGGCTTCATTAGCATCCATTTACACCCCATAATTTACTTCTAAAGCTTCTTCAGAAAGGACTTCTCCATATCTATTTGCCTTAACTTGTTTCATTTCTCATTATAATTTTTAAAAATGAGGATCATGTCTCCTTCAACGTTATTGTCTGTGAGCTTTGTACACAAGCTTATTTTGTTTCACAGGGACTGGCGGGAGCCCTTCACCATAATAAGAAGAGGTTGCCCAAAGGGACTGTGAATGTTATGGACAAAATTTGTTGATAAATGAGATCGAGCCTTCACTGGCAGTCCCAAAACCTCAGCTACCAGACTTGTTCCCTACTATAACAATTCCCTTTATTTCAAAACATAGCTCAGTGTAAGGCAGACTTTGAGCTTGTGCTATGGTATAAAATGGATGATCCCAAATTGCCAGTCTGCTTTACATCTTCCCCGATCTCTATTCCTATTGACTTTAAAATGGAGATAAAAGCCATGAGAGATGCAAAACAGGCTGAACCACTCACTATCACTCATTTTGCACCATTGCACAAAGTGAAAGTCATTCCCACAGTTTGAAGTGCTTTGACACATTTTCATAGCACCATGGGCTCTTACAGCACAGAAGTAGGCCATTTGGCCCATTGTGTCTGTGGTGGCTCTTTGAAAGGGCTTTCCAATTGCTCCTCATTCTCCTGCATTTTTATCACAGCCTTGCAATGTTTTATTTCCCTCACAAGTGTTTTATTCAATTCTCTTTTGAAAGCTACTATCTGCTTCTACCAGCCTTTCAGCCAGAGCATTCCAGGTCATACCAACTTGATATGTAAAAACAAATTATTCCTCATCTGAGCTCTGGTTCTTTATTGATGTGACAATGCTCCCTAAATGAAATTATTACTATTTAGTACATGATTCTGCCAGTTCTTTTAAAATTATCCATCCTTCAACAAAACCAAGAAACTTAAAAAATTAAACACATGAAAATTAGGCACATTAGTTTCTCATAAGAATAACGCAGGGTTTCCCAGAAGTAACCAATAAAGTTGGGGGTAGGTGGGGATGGGAGCAGATCTGGGGCAGGGAAGCAACACATATCTGGGTTTAACGTTTAGCAGATTGGAAATGTATTGGTTCCCAAAAAAATTGGGAGGCACCTTATTGAGATGACATTTTGGGAAACCCTGGACCGAAATTAAAGAAAGAAGCATTTGATAGACTACCTTGTCCATGAGGTAATTCTTCTATACTGCTATTGGCTCTGTGATAACCAAAGGAACTGAAAAGTGGCTGATGATGGAAAGGAGGAGGTGGAGGGGGTGGTGGCAAGGAATTAAAGTGATGAGAGGAGTCACCATTGACTATTGCTGTGCCATAGGCCGTGAGCTGTATCTTGTGATATTGCTGAGAACTGTGGGCATAAATAACTGCATCCCAAGAACCTAAAATGTTGAAACAAAGAAATGAAAAAGAAAAAGCAAAATGTAGAAAGCAACAACAAAATAAAAATTCTCAAACTTAAAATGTTGTAAGCAAATAATAGTTAACACCTTTTAACTGTTACCATGTCCCAGAACATTAATATGTATTAGCACAACAAATTTGCTGGTTAGTGCATAATGATGTTTTCAAAGGCTACACCATTTTGTACATTCCTGTCTTGGTGTTTTATTCTTTTAGGCAGGCTTTGGATGCAATAGGTATCTTAGCATATCCAGAAAATAATATTCATCTTTGACCCTGTTTTTGCATCACTGTAGCTATCATAGTTAGAAGTCACTGTGCCATTTATGACCCCGACATTTTCACTTACATGGGAACATAAGAACAGGCGGAAGTCATTTTGCCTCCTGCCACCCCCGACCCTCAACCCCCACACGTGCTCCATCATTCGATAAAATCATGGTTGATTTGGATCTTGACTCCATTGGTTCCATAATCCTTAATTTCTTTAACTAACAAAAATAAGTCAATTACAATTTTGAAATTTTCAATTGATCCTCTAGCCTCACAGCCCTTTAAAAATGAAAAAAAAGAAAAACAGGCTGAAGCTGTCAGTTAGAATTAAAAATGCATTGGCTGCAGGACTGCTTTGATTGACAGGCCACCTGATGTAGGTTAGAAGAAAACATTTCCATCTGTTCAATAGAGTTCTTTGTTGACATTTTCCAAGTGCCTTGACTACAGCTGAGGTCATTATGAATGCTTGGCTGTGTTTTAAAAGCCCCTAAGGCACTTATCTCAACAAGGATTGCTGAGTCACATTTTGATTGACAGTTTAAAGAGGCTATTAATGGATTAGCTGTCTTTGATGTTGTAAGTGGATAAGTGTTTGTTTTGATAACAGATTGAACACTTGTGGGGATTTAAAATCTTTGAATGTTTCATGAATGAGAGTTTTTTCTGTATCGATTGTGTATGACTGAAAGCTCTTTTAGATTGTTAGAAGTTCAATTTTTTTCATTCCCACATGGCTCCCGAGGTCTGCCCACAATGGATACTGGGTGAGTGATTATGGAGACAGCATGGAAGTATGAGATGGCAGAGAGGTGACATGGAGGGTATGAGTTGGCATGGAGGGGACATGGGGGGTGGGTGGGAGAATGATGGGGTGTGAGGGGCGAGGACTAGAAGGCCTAATAGCTTCTAAAACAATTGGGATGGAGTCCCAGAGAACCGAGGCAGGTCTTCTGACCAGTACACCTTGGCACTCACTCACCCCTGTGGCTGCCTATGATCTGCTTCCCGGGTCGGCGGGCCCTATTCTATCCCTCAGCTCCTCTCTGGGGCAGAAATCAGGTATAACGGAGTGCTTTAAACTGAGGTTGGCCTGCTGATTCGGGAAATTGCTGAACTCAACTTTGATAGCGGAAATCCGACCCCATTCAAATCCCACCAGGACAGCTTGAGAGCTCGGTTTGAATAATCCGGAAATAAAAATACGGCATCAGCAAAAAAAAAAAATGAATTTGTCAGATTGTTCTCAAAACCTAACTGGTTCAGGAATGTCATTTAGGAAAGGAAACTTGCTGTCCTTTCCTGGCCTGGCGTACATTTGACTCCAGACTCTTAACTGCTCTCTGTAGTGGCATAGCAAGTCACTCAGTTATATTCAAGAAACCAGCTCTTCACCACCTTCTCACGGGCATTTGGGGATGGGCAATAAAAACTGGTCTTGCCAGCAACACCCCCAAATCTCAAAAAGCAATAAACAAACAAAAAAAAATTGATAATGAAACTATTAACTGCATCAGGTGACCACTTTTTGCACCACATCAATTGGGGGACATAAATAAAGCCTGTGGCAGAGAGAATGTGAAGCTGATGTTGTGCAGAAAGGCTCATTGTTTTACTGAACCCCACGTCCCTGTTGGCACCTGACTGGCCTCTTTGACTCGATTGGCTTAAAGGGTCCAAAGAAGAGTCACATTGGGCTCGAAAAGTTAATTCTGTTTCTCTCTCCACAGATGCTGCCAGATGTGCTGAAGCTTTCCAGCACTTTCCATTTTTGTGTCTAAAAGAGCAAGCCCTAGCTAGGAATACATTAAACCTCCACCAATAGGTCAGAATTCAGACAGGAACAACCCTCATTTGCGATGAGAGATGAAACATGGAATGATCCTGATTCATCCCGACCAGGTCAGTTTGATTTTAGCTAGCTATACCTCTTCAAACCAATCGAAGATCACTGTCTGAATGGAGAAAGGAGATACTGATATCTCTGTGTGCACAAACAGCTCACTGTCCTCCCCAGGTAATTTGAAATTCCATCGTGGGACTCTCCTTTATCCTGGTATCTGTGAGTGGAGATCTGTCAATAGAGCCTTGCTCTAATAGGTAGGCTGTTTTTAAATTAAATTGAAATAAGGTTTACAATATCAAATACTTGGAAATCTGCTCAAGGGAGGGTTCGCTCTGATCTCCAGCAATTGGAATGTCTATACTTTCTGTTGCATTTACTAGCCTGTGTGGTTGGAGAATGGGGTGAGGGGTCTGTGATGATGCCACATGGAGGCTCTTGATTGTGATATTACATTGTCCATGACAGGTGCACCATTCACCCACCATCACACCGATCACTTTCAGACACTCAATGGGATCAGAAAATCAGGTTTGTGTCACTTCTGTATGTTGGCATTAGACCCTGCCTGCACATTAATAGTTTGGTTTGATTCACAGGCGATATCACCTTCCTCAAGAAATAGAAGCATTGATGCAGAGGAGATCATCAGTCTCCATTTCAGGGTCACTCTCCTACTCCCAGACATTTAATATAAAACCTCTTAATTTGTTTCAGATACTCCGATCTCAGTCACTACATTTACACAAACACTCCCACCTTAACCACTATTTACACAGCCAATCCAATCTCAATCACTACTTACACAAATACTCCCACCTCAATCACCATTTACACAAATACTCCAACCTCAATCACTACTTACACAAATACTCCCACCTCAATCACCATTTACACAAACATTCTAATCGCAATCACTACTTACACAGAAATACAAAGTCCAGCCCTGAACCGATGCTTAAAATTAAACAAACGATACTTGCTGAACTTTCAGCAGCTATTTCCTTTTGTGAAGCTGTATTTGTAAAACTATGCATTTTATGAACTCACTGCAAATTTATCTGTTTTTGAACACATTTAGTTATGTATGACATAATGCATAACAATGGCTGAGTTTCAAATACTTAAAAATAAAAATCTAAAAATAGCAAGAAAAATTATTTTCTATTTTATAAAAATCATACATTTGGAGGTGTTACGGTTGCTTGATTCCTCATTTTGCAAGTGACTAAATAATGAATATTAATATACACCAGGTTCCCTCATCCGTAACAGGTACAATAGAAATCAATACTAAAGACAGTTCATTAGAGCAAAAGACTCAAATGTCTTGATACATTTTTGCTTAGCATCTTGAAACGCATTTAATCGGGCTTCGTATGACAAAGACGAAGAGGCATATTTGTGTTTTACCTGATCTCTTGTTAATCACCTCCGCAATAGACGATGGGAAATATCCCACTCTGTCGTTGCCAGTTCTGTTGTCATGGATACATCCTTTCCACCTCCCATCAGGATGCTGCTCCAGAACCTTCAGGGAAATCAAAGAAAATACACATCTTTGGAAGAAACTTTGATGACTTTTGATCCTTTTAGTGGATGCCATGGAGGCTGAGTTTGACAGAATAATTAGTGTGCCAAATAAATAATGGGCCTGAGGCCTTCTCTTAGTCCACCACGTGCAGCCTGTAAATCTGTAAGGCCCATAGGAACCATTAAGGCAGGTTAAGCCGCACCCTGACTATTTCCTCTCTGAAATTGTGCTGCCATTTCTATTGAATGTGCTGCTCCCATCCTTCAGTATTTGTTCTCTGTGTTGTCCTGGATGTGATCAGGTTTGGGAAAGAGCTGAAGATAATAAATGAGGTTATGATAAAAGCAAGATGAAACATGATGTGAGAAAATAGAAGTAAGAGAAAAGATGGGCTAAATCTAGAAAGATTGAGATTGTAAGAGCAGGTTAGGTCAGTACAGTGAGAAGAGGAAAGGGGTCTCGCAGTTTAACCACCCCTCCCGCTTCTGTCAGACTGCGGAAGGTAAAATCAGGCATTCTAACTAATTTATCGGTGTCTCAGTGAATTCCTAATGGTATCAGGACAACCATGAGGAAAACCTTGTCTAAAGATCCTTATGAAGGACAGTTCCACTCCTACTTGATGTGATGGTTGCTGGCTGATTGATAGAGAAGTGGTTAATACCTTGGCAATATTTTGTTAATGGTGATGGCTGTGTGTGCAGCACCACCTGCTGTATCTCTGCAGTATTGCTAGGGACTGACTGAAAAGGGACTCCTTTAAAAAAAAAACCCACTAGAGCTATACCTTGAGTGCCCTACCATCCATTCTTAATTAGCACATTCGTTTAGATAATATCACCAACTTTAACTTTAACACCTATGTGTTCTATTGTACTATTGTTGTTGACATCTTTTGATGATCTGCTTCTATCACTGCTTGTTTGTCGCTACAACCACACCAACCCCCTCCACCTCTCTGTCTCTCTATCTCTCCGCCCCCCACACACACACCTTAAACCAGCTTATATTTCAGCTCTTTCCTGGACTCGAACTCAAGTTCTGTCGAAGGGTCATGAGGACTCGAAACGTCAACTCTTTTCTTCTCCGCCGATGCTGCCAGACCTGCTGAGTTTTTCCAGGTAATTCTGTTTTTGTTTTACTCCTTTTAATTACTCCACTCATCACTGGTAAACTAAACATTCACTTATTTGCAAATCAGAACTTGATCCCCTTCAAAGTTTCAAAATAACAAACTCTCCCATCAGAAACAACGTTCTTCACTGTGGAAGCATGAGATAGATTAACTGTTGAGGTTTTTACTCTCGCCATTCCCCATTTTGTCTCCCTGTGTCACTCAGTATCTCCACACAAGGCGATGGTCTGTTTCTAAATCATTTTTTTTCAATTCGTTCCTGGGCTGAGAGCATTGGGGGCAAGGCCAGAATTTATTGCCCACACCTGACTGCCCTTAAGGAGGTGGTGGTGGTGGGCCCCGTATTCTTGAACCGCTGCAATCCATCTGGTGGAGGTACAATGCTTTTTCCTGCAGCAGTTCGGTAAAACTGAGTGGCTTGCTCAGCCTTTTCAGAGGACAGTTAAGAGGCAACCAGATTGCTGTGGGTCTGGAGTCACATGTGGGTCAGACCAGGTGAGGACAGCAGATTTTCTGCAGGGCATTGGTGAACCAGGTGAGTTTTTGCAACAGTCTGGTGGTTTCATGGGGCAAACGTTTTAGCTCGGTGGGTGGGTGCGGCCCCGATCCGCTCGAGCATAAAATGACGGGGGGATGACGTTGGGCGAGCATCTCGATGTCAACGCGCAGTCGAGCGATATTTCGGTCAATTAAAAGGCCTGTTAAGGCCATTAAAGTGTCAACTGGCTAACATTTTTCACTGCCTGTCCAACCTTACGGTTGGCGGGCAGGTGAAAAGGCCAAGCCACCTTTACACGTTTTAGGAAACCTCATCCACGGGTGGGATGAGGTTGCTTAAAGCAAATAATAATGAAATGAAAATTTTAAAATTTAATTAGTAACATGTCCCTGCTCTTGTGACAGAGTCGCATGAGGGGACATGGTTTAAGACATTTTTAATCCCTTTTTTTTTTAAAAAAACGCTTTATCTCCCTGAGGCAGCTCCGTGCCTTAGGGAGATTATCAAGTGTGCACTCGCGCGCAAGCACTAAGTTCGTGCTCGCACCGCTCGACCTCCTCCCCCCCACCCCCGCCCGCACAGGCAGCGCTGAGCGTAGCCGCTCGCATTTCACGCCAGACGGGCCTTAATTGGCCCGCCGGCATGAAATCGCCTTCCAGCCTCGATCGCGGGTGACGGTCGGTTTCCTAACCAACCCCTGCCAATCCTACCCGACAAGGGCAAGATTCTGCCCATGATCATTATTAATGGGCCTAGCATTTTACTCCAGATTTATGAATGAAATTTAAATTCCCTCAGGTGCTATGATGGGGTCTACTTCATGTTTCTAGAGCATTAGAGCAGGCCTCTGGATTACTATCCTGGTATCATTACCGCTACCTGGGATATCCTATCACCAGCCGTAAGGAAGTAAAGGGCGGAGACCCCTTAGAGTCATTCCCATCAGAAAGATCCTTGTCTCCATAACACCATGGTCACCATGCCTCAGAACACACTGCCAGCTGGTGTGGTGGGCACTGCATTACCTTCAAGAGGGTTCCTGAATGGCACAGGGATCACATCAAATTGAAGGCAAATATCTTCGTAGGTAGTAATTGGTACATGACTGGTTATGATCAACTGAGGGGACGGGAGAGGAATTTTCTAGAGTGTTATTATCCCTCGTTGACCCCAGATTTTTTTTCTCTGTTTGTTTTTGCCACTCCCAGAGGATGATATGGCTAGGGAGAAGGGGGAGGTAAGGAAAAGTCTAGTCACAAGATTTCAGCCCCCATGAGGTGTGGCGCAGACTTGATAGGCCAGCTGGTCCTGTCCAGTTGTTAATTTTGTGTGTTTGCATGGGGTTCTAAAGATCTGCTAGACCACGTCAGCCCCATCTGAACACAGGCTGTGTTTCCAAAGGGTGACCAGAGGGAAACATAGAGGGAAACTCCACATGCATTTAACAATGGCAGACGGGACCTGGGTGCCGAAGTCTTGCCTCCATTTCTGACAGATCCAATTTTTGCCAGCAGGAGAAAGGGGAAGGGGCATGAATGGCACAGAATGGAAATCCAAACTCGGCAGGCCTATCTGAACTCAGTGCTGGGTTCAAACAAACTCTGTTTTTGGCTGTTGCAAGGGTCTCAACCGCAGTGTGGCAGTCACGAATTGGCAGAGTAGACGTAAATGCTCTTGAAAGGTGGATATAGTCTGTATAACTGTCATGATCTAAAGATTTTTAAATTCTCCACTCTTTAAACATTAAAAAAAACAGGCTGCAGCTGTAACTAGGAATTAATTAAAAACTCTCTGCTGGCCTGCTTTGATTCACAGGCCATCTGCTTCAGGTTAGAGAACATCTTTTGCATCTGGTTGTGCAGTTTTAATAGAATTCTTTGTTGCTATTTCCCGAAGGGTTATGATTATGTCATTGTGAATGCTTGGCTGAATTTCAAAAGCTACAAATATCTCAGCAGGGATTTTAATTCACAGTTTGATTGACAGCTTAAGAGGCTATTAAAGGATTAGCTGTCTTTGATGTGGGGTCTGAATATAAGTTTGTTTCATAAAAGATTAACCACTTGAGGGGATTTAAAATCTTTGAATGGACTTTATGAGTGGTGAGGTTTTTCACCAAGTATGTGGGAGTGAGAGCTGTATTAATTAGATTATTAGGAGGTTTGCTTTCATCTCCTAAGCTCTGCCCATGGTACACACTGGGTGAGCAACTGCGGAAGTGGCATGGAGGGTATGAGAGGTCATGTTGGGATGGGTGGGGACATGCGTTGGCACTCAGTTGGCATGGAGTGTATGAGGGGGCCATGGGGTTGAGATGCTGTGAGGGATGAGGCGAGAGGTCCTAACAGCTTCCGAAACAACTGAAGTCCCAGACAACTGAGGCAGGCTTTCTAACCAGCCCACCTTAACATCCCTAGCTCCCTACGTTCTGCTTCCAGGGTTGGCAGGCCTGACTCCATCCATACCCACCCCCGGAGTGAAAATCTCATGATTCCGTGTACTCCTTTATTGAGGCGGCTTCGGTGAGCTGGGAAATTTCCTGACTCAAGCTACACACCTTGGTTGTGAAAATCCGGCCCTTGGTGTCAGTCCACTTGCTGAAGCCACAGCAGGGGCTTTCCGCATTGCACGGTCTCTTCCCTGGTATCAGGAAAGGTTGCGACCAGAAGCTTGATGTGATTGGCTATATTACTGACCTCTACTTTGATTTCTGCTCCACAATGGGACCTCGGGGAACCCAGAGCACCAGTTGCCTTAACCTGTTCAGGGGTGGGGAGGGAACGGCAGAGTGGCTTTGCAATATAAACATGCCATCGAGGTCCTCCTTTCTACTGCAACCATTTCATGGCTGGGTCTGTTTATTTATTGGGAAGCTCAGTTAAAGGGTGAAATGCCAGTGAGGGGCACTGCCAACAATAAAGTTCATGTTAATCAGCTGGCTGCTTTTAAACAATGAAGGAATGAGGGAGCTGGGGGCAGCGGGAGTGGGTGGGGGAGGGTTACACGGTTTGGAGGTCCTGGGAATTAATGCAATTTGTGTGGGGCTTGGATTTTACATCTTGGAGATGTAGGAAAGGGAGAAGAGTGTGTAGGCAGTGACAGATTGAGACAGAGGAAAGCACAGACTGTTTACACTATCAATAAAATAGCGAGAGGCATGAAAGTTTAGGAGAAGGAGAGAGGAAAAGTAATTGAAGGCTAAAGGCAAGAGAGGCTGTCCTGGTCAGGATTTGTTAATAGAAGTAGTGTCTTTGCAAAGAAGGTCTGGAGAGAGATGCAGTGGTTTCTGTCAAGGTTCATCCCGAGCAGCGTGGTGACACAGGACTCTGTGCTCTACAGGCTGTTCCCAGGGACACACACCGAGACAAACATCAACTGCAATTGGAGGATCATCAACTTGGTGAAAGACGCTCTTTGGTCCGCCCAAAACTAGTTGGTCTTCCAGCGCAAACAGTTGTCCCTAACCGAGTGTTGCAGACTGGCACATTCCAAGGCCCAGGACTACGTGCTGAGGGACGCAGTAAAGCTTGGGGCAGCCGCCGCAAAGGCGCAATGGGGAAGGGTCGCTGTCTAAGACCTTTCTGCCATAGTGCACCGAGGGGCTGGGAATTGTATAGACCCCTCGGGCTGTACGACTCATATTGAATGTATGCAGTGAATATTACATGTATCAGAATTGTATTGAAGCACCTCAGAGTGCAACATGATCTATATAGATAACATAAATACCACTGCACTTCTGATTGTCTGTTATGATCATTTTGAAATGTCTGTAATGTTCATTGATTGTATTGAAGTTCCTCAGGGTGCCACATGATCTATGTGGAAAACTTGAATATTATTGCACTTTTGGTGATGGCCATTTTGAAATGTTCTGTAAGGATCTTTCAGATATTTTATGAATGAAGTATATTTTTTCCAAAAAAAAAAATGCTAATACAAGCAGCCCATAGAAACGAAAGGCTTTCCATGAACTACTACAGGCTAAAGCAATGGTATGTGGTGATAAGGCCAATGCCCCCATTGTAAAAGAGGATGATCACCATTCGCTTTATGGAATGAATAGAAAGTACATGAACCCCTCTTTATTGCATCAACAAGGAGTTTTTCATTCCACTATAATCAATACTGTCCATTGAATAGCCCATACTGTTCCAAAATTTATTTGGAGGTTTTTCATGCATTACTCATTTTCCTGGGGCAATCCGACAGGTGTTAATCAGAAACAGAGTCCAACAAAGTCACAGGATATGGAAGCTGATTGAAATATCACACTTACTGTAATAACGTCCCCCATTTTCACATTAAGGCTGGTCAGGTCATAATTGTTACAGTAGTCCTTTACAGCCCTGACCTGCAGGGCAGCGGAGGCATCTGAAAAAGCAGGAAGAGGAACCATTATCTGTAGGCATCTGGGGACCAGTCAAGGTGTTGCACTGGGTTGTCAGGCACTGCGTAAGGATGTAGCAGGAAATATTTTCATTTATTTTATCTTAACAATATTGGCAAGGGGAAATGGTTGTTTGATTGGCGAGAATCATTCATTCAGGTAATGAAGAATCACTTTGCTTTCCAATTAGTGTGGGAAGGTGGTGTACCACGAGATTGACATGTGGAGCGACCAGTGCTGGGAGTGTGGGGGGGGCAGGGTGGTTGGTTTTTGAGCACATGGTCTAGGCTGAGGGAGTGCTGCATTGTCAGTGGTGCCATCTTTTGGAAGAGACATTACTTGCGGTGTGCAAAGCAGCTGGCAGATTTCCGACATTAGAACACTTCAAAGGTAATTTGTTGCGCATGAAATGCATTGGGTCCAGGGGTCAGGAAAGGCACCATGTAAGTGCGAGCTCCTCCCTCTTTATTGTAGGTTGCAGAGTCTACCACGGAGCAGTGTGAAACATCTTTACGCTTTCAAATTTACCTCTGAGCATTTGTTTGATCTCTTTGCTTGCTTGCGTTGCTGTGAATTGATGAACAATGTCCAGGGCTGTCTGATTGTAAGTGTTCTTGATGTGTGCATTAATCCCACTCTGAAACACAATGAAATCAAATAACTTTAAGTATGTAAAATGTGTAATTACTGTAGAAGCTTTATATCTACCAATGATAATGCTCAAGACTCCCAATGAATGAAGAAATCGAGTGAGTAAAAGGGCTAAAAGCTACAAATTCAAGTTTGAAACTGGGATCATTTCACAATTTACATTGATAAGTATCGACCAATGGCTATGTTTGAAATAGAAAGAAGATACTTTGGAGGCAGCCCCATTTTGGTTTCAAATCACAATGGTTGTAAAATTATCAGGGTAGAGGTCTTGACAGTTTTCTCAACAATGTAGTATAGGTGAGAGCGAGTTGGCAGGCAGATTTTACATCTCTCCCCATTTTTATTTATATTGAAATCAGGATCTACCTCACCGTACGGGTTTGGATCATGTTGTGCAATATTCGCAGGGTATTTGTACCAAAGAGCTCTGTTTTTTTAATGAAGGGATTAGCCTGGTTAACACAAGTGTGTTAAGACCAATGTTAAATAATAAAGAGGGGCATTTCACACAATTACATCAGTTTGGTGGTTACTGATATTGCCCAATACCAACACAACCATTCCGAAGAATCGGAATGAGAAATTAACCCCTTTTTCTCCTGTCTGAGTTCTTCCAAAACAAGTTAAATGGGCAGTCTGAGAAAGAAGTCAAATGCAACGTTCACTCATCGTGGGTGAAGTTTGGAGACGGGAGTGGAGGTGGGAGTGATTTCCGCTGGGGGGTGAGGGGGAGGGGGTGGGTGGGTGTGGAACGGCTGACCACATACAATCTTATGCTGTTCAGCTCATTAAATAAGCATCCACCAGGCGCTCGCTGATTCTCAAGGCGGGACACGTAGGAAGTCGCCGTCCCTGCCATTACCTCATGGGTTGAAGGCCCAGGCACCATAGTTAAAGGGCACCTGGACAGCCTGCACTATCCCTTCTACCTTTGTCAGGCCTCTGCTCCACCCTTCCCCGCTAACCCTTCCTTGGTCATCCTCCATCCAACTTGCGCTGCCGCTGCCCGGCCTCAAGCACAGGCTGGCATTCACGGACGCTCCCCGAAGAGGATAATGCAGCGGCAACTCAAGGTTAATCATGGAAGACGTCCACATTGCCGGGCGCACGCCACTTATATGCAGACGTAAAACTGAATGTTCCAATTCCTTGCTGGCGCAGGGCTTGATTTGGAGGGGGGGGTGGGATTAATTCCAGCGAGGTGGCCTTTTATTGGGCATGCAAGACATGCTAATGTATGCATAAGGGCTTCCCGACATTGTTTCCTGGTATTCCCGCCTTTAATGTCCAGAGAACACCTTCCAAAAGTTCACCCCGACGTCAGGAAACTGATTTTTGACCTCACACCAAATTAAGCTCCCCTGCCTGCCACACTTCCCGCTGCTGGTAGGAGCGGAAGATTCTGCCTGTTGCTGGGGCGATTGAACTATAGAGGCATCACAGTCGAGCTCAGTCAGGCAGTGGTCTCACCACAGTTGGAGCCTTACTAGCCTTCCACTTGTGGTACCCCAGGAATGCTGAGGTCAGTTATAGACCCCTCCATTGAGCCCCTTCTGCCACTAATTGAACTTTGCACTGTGGTCATCAGGCAGTACATGCACTCACTGAGACAGGGACATTTTTTTCCATGTACTTTGCTAAGAACTTCATTTGAACTCCGTAGTTTGACAACAATATTACAGAACTGCTCTTGCAAATAAATATACTGTAAAAATTAACTCATTCTCATCAAAATCTTGTAATGCTAAACACTGTTTTTCCCACACCCAGAAAATGCCCACACTTCACTGGAGAATCGATAGCTGTTTTAATAATATAATTGGATAATCAGTAATTGTTTTGCAAAAGAAAGTAGATAGCAGATCCGCCAGCATCTGTGAAGTCTGGAGTCTCATTCCTTCAGGGTGTGAATAGTTGTTTGAGATATAAATAAAATCAAATTTTATGCTCAACCTTTTTTCCTTACTTTTCTTTTCTGCCTCTTTCAGTCCCTCATTCCAATCTTTTCCCCCTCTCTTCAGCAGCTAATTTTACATTGAATTCATAAACTCTAATTCACCCCCCTTCAGTCCTTCCTCTGTTTAAATCTTAATTTAAATTCCAATTAGTTAAGGAGATACCCTGTTGTCCCGTTTGTCCCTGTTGTCCTTGTCTTTAAACAAGACACGTTGCTTGGGCTATTTAACTGTAGAGGCATCACAGTGAGCAAAAAAAAAAATTTGAACCATACATGTGCGCAAGCAAGTCTAACAGGGCTTGCTGTGTGATGGCCCCTGGTCCAAATTGTTTCTCTCACAAAGACTCTTACTTCCAGTAGCAAACGGACCACATCGGTCTTCCCACACAGTGCGGCTTCATGTAGAGCTGTTCCAGCCTTTGTCTGACGATTGATATCGATTCCAGCCTGTAGCAGAAGCCTGTAAAAATACAAATAAAAAACGCTAGGAGAAATACAACAATAAAAAATAAGAAAGGAAATAATAACAATGCTTCACAGCGAACATGCATTTAAATGTCACCATTCTGATTTACATATGTGTGCGCTAGATACTAAAAAGAAAAACATCTTTGGACAGCGTTTGGAAAAGAAACATTCATCCCAGCTGAAAGCTGTGAAGATTTTCTCAATTACTTCAAGGGGAAAGGGGAGATTATCATTGCTGTATCAATCGGAGACGAAATCATATTCTCTCACACTTCACATACAGTAAGTACTTTGCTGGCACTGCCTCCCTTTGAAATGATTGGAGAGCAAATTAAATCACTCAGACATGTTGAGGCCAAACTGTTAACAGCTCGGGGGAAGAATTGATTGACATCAGCTGACAACAGACTTAATATATCAAAACACCGAACAAGGCAAAGGTTACTTAGCCTATCTTGCCTGCTCCTCCACCATTGATCAGAAGACTCCACGTAACTCAACTTCTCCCTTGAGGAGAATGCTCGTTTTAAGACAGTCCTTCCCAAGCTTTTTCCTGGTGTGACCCCATTTTAATGCCTCAGACTTCATGTGACCCTGGAGTGAAAATTTGGAGGAGGAGGAAGAGGAAGAGGGAGGGCTGGAGGGAGGGGGGTGGTGGGGGGGGGGGGGGGGGGGGGGGGTGGGCGGCACAAGGATTGTTGAGCGGGATGGGGGTGGGGGGAGACTTCAGTTGTCGAGCAGGCGAAGGTGGGGGAACTGGAGTTGAGTGTTGGCGGAGTTGATGGGATGGCGGGACTTCTACCAAAACAAATGCACACCTACCGGTTTCACAGGGGTTTTTTGTCGCAGCGGCAATTGAGCATCAGGGTGTAGTCCATCAGGCCCTGCCCACCAACAGAATAAAACCCGAGGATTTGAAGGGACCTCACAGCTGTCAAAAAGCAGCCTGAGCTCTGAAGCAGCCTGCCTTGGAGCTCGCAAACCCCAAAGTCTCGTCTCATGAGCCCCACTCATGGTCATGACCCACAGTGTGGGAAGCCCTGTTTTAACAACTCTCTTGAATCCTAAAGGCAATCAAGCAAAACTGCAGTGTAAGCCTCCATTTTCACATTGGTCAGTGGCTGTGTTACCGGGCCAGCAATCCAAAAGCCTGTCTCAGTCAGTACCACTCTTACCCCTGAGTCAGGGGGTTGTGGGCTCAAGTTCAATTCCAGGACTTGAGCGCAAAAATCTATGCTAACGCTCCAGCATCGTGTTGTGAGAAGTGCTGCCTTTTGGGTGCAATATTAAATTGAGGCCCTTCCTGACATCTCAGGTGGATGTAAAAGATCCCATGATACCATTTTGAAAAGAAGCTGAGATAATCCTGGTGACTACGATAATATTTAACTCTCAATCAACATCACAAGAAATAGATTATCTGGTCATTGTGACATGGCTGTTTGTGGGAGCTTGCTGTGCGCAAATTGGTTGCCACATTTCCCACATTACAGCGGCAGCTACACTTCCAAAATACCTAACTGGCTGTTAAGTGCTTTGAGATGTCCGGTGGTCATGAAAGATGCCATGGAAATGCAAGTCTTTCTTTCTAGTAATCCAGAGAACATGAATTCCAATCCCACTTTGTCAGTTTGAGAATTTTAATTTAGTTTCAAAAATCTGCAAAGGTGCCTACATCAATCATGCCTTCTGGCTTTCACGTTCCTGTGTTTTAAAATCACAAATTACCTAACGCTCTTGCATAGTCACAACGGTGAACTGGGGTCATGTGCTGTGTCCTGTCACATATACTACAAATAAAATCACTAGAATATACTTGATAAGAGGTTGCTACAGTGTGGGGCAGTGGGAGAGGGTCGGTGGAGATATGAGGCTGTGATAGAGTCATCAGTGTAGTGCCAAATTTTGAGGTGCAGGAACTCTAAGAAAATGTGTTGGCCATACCATTTCCAAATCTACTATTATGTTGCTTTCTTATGTATTAATCATTTGAGTCCCCAAATGTCAGGGGTAGATTATTTTTAATTGAAAAATATTAGTGCCAGTGGGCATTTTATTTCGAACCATGTGGTATTTTGAATCATTAGTCATTATCGTAGCTAGAATTTCATTATGCAACAGTTTAATTGTTTAATACAAGGCAATTAAAAACATGAATTACAGAAAATTTTACTTGCTTCTGACTGGGGGATGGTATATAGAGGGGCCACTGCTTTTCTTGATTTATATTTATAACCTAGACCAGGATGTACAGGTCACAATTTCAAAATTTGAAGATGATGCAAGACTTGGAAATGTTATGAGCTGTGAGGGGGATAGTGATAGACTTCAAAAGGATGCGGACAAGCTGGTGGAATGGGCAGACAGGTGGCGGATAAAATTTAATGTAGAGAAGTGTGAAATGATACGTTTTGGTCAGAAGAACGAGGAGAGGTCACAGTAAATAAAGGGTACAATTCTAAAGGAAGTGGAAATATAGAAAATAGGAGCAGGAGTAGGTCATTTGGCCCTTCAAGACTGCTCCGCTATTCAATATGATCATGGCTGATCCTGTATCTCAATGCCCATACTCCCACGCTCTCCCCATACCTCTTGACACCTTTAGGGTCCAGAAATCTATTTCCTTCTTAAATATATTCAGTGACTTGGCCTCTACAGTCTTCTGTGGTAGAGAATTCCAAAGGTTCAGCACACTCTTAGTGAAGAAGTTCCTCCTCATCTCTGTCCTAAATGGCCTACCCTGCACCCTGAGATTGTGACACATGAGGAAGAAAGAAGCTGCAGGTTACCCTGATAGTGTGATCAAGAAGGATGGAAGGTGGCTTGTGTGGAACATAAACACCAGCATACATGAGGTGGGCCAAATGGTCTGTTTCTGTGCTGTAAATTCCACATAAAATTGCCCACAGGGAATACAAACACTATATTGTGTTTCACATGCTCAGACCATCACATCCAAGGAATTAATGTGAATAACTCTCTCCCCCTACCCTTCACACTCTGATTCCCCCCACCCCCTTCACACTTTCTCTCCCCCCACACCCTCATACTCTCTCTCCCACCCCCCATCCCCTCACACTTTCTCTTCACCCACCCACTTACAGTTTCTCTCTTGCACAGTCTCCAGTCACTCACTCACTCAGATGCCAGTGGATCCCGCTCCAGCTGCCTCACCCTCCGGGCTCTGAAACTTACCTTCAAAACTTACCTTCTTTCCCAAACTTGTCCAATCACAGACTAGTTTTTGTCTGCATTTGCTGCTATTGGCTCACTAGAGCAGCAATTGCAGGGAGGAACCAGCCTATGATTGGATGAGCAGCTTTAGAGCATTTTTCAAATATAAGTCACTTGAAGGTCCAGCAAGTTTGGGCGAAGCTGAATACATGTTATTACTATACAATCAGTGCCTATACCTGGACAAGTCTGCTTTAAATGCAAGGCACCGGAGCGATGCTCCAGTGTGCTCTGGTAGCACAACACAGATACCATAAAGTGGATATCTAACAGAAAACATTGTAGGAGCACTGTCACCACGCACACTGCAGCAGTTCAGGAAGAGGAATTTGGCAAATACAAGAGGAAGAAAGAAGCTGCAGGTTACCCTGATATTGTGATCAAGAAGGATGGAAGGAGGCTTGTGAGGAACATAAACACCAACATAGATGAGGTGGGCCAAATGGCCTGTTTCTGTGCTGTAAATTCCAGGTAAAATTGCCCGCAGGGAATACAAACACTATATTGTGTTTCACAAACTCTTCACCACCACTTTCTCAAAGGCAACTAGGATGGGCAATAAATGGCCAGCCTTGTCAGTGGCACCCACATCCACTGCATTAAGAAAACATTCGGAGGCTGGAAACATTCCACTTCTGATAAACAGTTGATGGGACAAAATCCCATCGCTGGTGGTTATTGGGCTGAACCTTTGGGGCATAAATGAGTTTTGAGCTTTCCATCCCACCCAGAAAAGCAACAGTATCGTATACACCAGCTGGATTTAGGCAGATGCCTCATCCTCCACCAAAACGAGTGGCGTTAATTCTTCCCCCGCAGCAGGTAATCGACTTTCTCTTCTTTACCTGCTCCTCTCCTGGCCAGCAGAAGCTGGGCAGGAGATGCTAAAATCCCCCCTTCACTGTCTGTTGTTAGTCAAAACATCACAATAGTTGGATAAATTAGGCTTAATGAAGTTTTTAAAAAATATTTTTTTCCTTTAGATGTGCTTTGGTATTTCTCTTGCTCTGTTTTTTTGACTGGGTCTTGGCGTTAGTGAGAAATTGCAAACCAAAAAAGGCCACACTCCGCACTGTCAGCTCATAGTGTATCTCCCCACACAGCCAGTTTCTCAATCTCTGAATGCACCCAGTAGGAGAATTAGTGAGTGAATCCAGATGCCAAAATGTGGGCACTCATCGTATAATTAATATTTTTCAGGCAGAGGTAGATAGATTCTTGACTAACAAGGGAGTCAAAGGTTATCAGGGTAGGCGGAATGTGGAGTTGAGGCCACAATCAGATCAGCCATGATCTTATTGAATGGTGGAGCCAATGGCCTACTCCTACTCCTAATTCATATGTCCTTATGATCAGGTTAGAGGTCAGAGGCCCTTTTCACTACTCTCACCCTCCCCTCAGAACAGTACTAGTAGAGATAGAGATAGTGGTATTGTCATTGGACTAGTAATCCAGAGACCCAGGGTAATGCTCTGGGGACCCTGGTTTGAATCAAGTGGTGGTAGAATTTGAATCCAATAAAAATCTGGAATTAAAAGTCTAGGGATGACCATGAAACCACTGTCGATTGTTGCAAAAACCCATTTGGTTCACTAATGTCCTTTAGTGGAAGGACTTTCTTTAGAGAAGGAAATCTGTCATCCTTACCTGGTCTGGCCTATGTGTGACTCCAGACCTGCAGCAATGTGGTTGACTCTTAAATGCCCTCTGAACAAGGGCAATTCAGGATGGGCAATAAATGCTGGCCTAGCCAGCAATGCCCACATCCCATGAATGAATAAAAAAAGATCTGAACTTCAATATTATTCTGCCTCTGGAACAGAATAATGAATGTGACATGGGAAGAGCTTAAAAAAAATTCCATTCAGCGTTGCTCTTTACAATGATAAGGTCTTTAAGATAACAAAGGGGTTCAACAGAGTAGCCGTGAAAGTGCTGTTTCCTCTCTGGGAGACATAAGATAGTAACTAATGAATCAATAGGGAATTTAGGGAAACCTTTTTACCCAGAGAATGGTTGGAATGTGGAGCTTACTACCACAAGGAGTGGCTGAGGTGAATAGGTTGATGTATTTAAGAGAAAGTTAGATAAACACATTAAGGAAGAGAAGGTTATGCTGATAAGATGAGATAAAGTGGAATGTGAGGAGGTTAGTGTGGAGCATAGACCAGTTAGGCCCAATGGCCTGTTTCTGTGCTGTAAATACTATGAAAGAAAGAGAAGGAAAGATAAAGGTAAGTAAAGCCAAGACTTTTATAGCTGATAATATTTACATGTATTCTGACCTCTTTTAAACTTTTGTACTTGTGTCTAGAATGTGGGGAAAAAAACATTCAGCTTGGCATTGACTTTTTACCAGCACAAAGCAAATTTTGCACATTGGGGAATTCAATGAACTGTTATAAGCTGTACAACATGAACAGCTGCAACGTTGGTACATAGTCTGGACTTTCCAGTGAAGGTTAGATATGTGCAGTGTGATGTGACTGCCTCGTGAACACAGACCCTCAGCTTCAGGTTCAGACTCACAGGATGATAGAACCTTACAGCACAGAAGGTGGCCCTTCAGCCAGTCACATTCATGCTAACCTTTTATCCTTGTCAAGTGCATGTCCAATTGCCTTTCAAAAGTGCCTATATGGAATCTGATTCCAAAGCCCTTTCAGGTAGTCCATTCAAGGGCTTAACAACCCATTGTTTAATAACAATACTTTATGCTAAACACTCGTATGCATTAAATTTCAAATACTGATCCAACTATTGTTACATGTTATGGTCTTGTCCTCAAGTTGTGCTAAGTCATTTTGGGAAGAAGGTAGTTTAAATTCCCCTTTATTACTGATTTGCCAACCAAATAACTCTGTTTTTCCCTCCACAGATGCTGTTAGACCTGCTGAGTTCCTCCAGCATTTTCTGTTTTTGTTTTCCCCAATGTCGCTACTCCAACCTTTAATACCTGTGATCGTTCTAATGAAATATTGGCATTTGAAGTGATAATGTGGATGTCAAAGTCAAGGTCTACCCTTCATGACTCTAATACCCTTTCCATAACAGTACTTTCATGCAATGCATGAACAGTTGAACATTTACAAAATGTGAGGTGGGATTGTAACCTGGTGAACTACAATTCAGAACCAAAATGAATTTTCTGCTTCCACAAAGTGTTAAGGTTGAGGAACAACTTGTTAAGCTCTTTTCAAAATTTCACAATTGGTGAAGCACTTCTAAGCGCTCAAACATTCAGAGTATTGAAAACTTTCACAGCTTCATCTCAAAACACAGCTGAATGCCACCTTGTGGTGAGTGTATTAGCTGCGGCTGCCACATCAGTTGTGTGCAAGCACCCCATCCCTAAATCAAGAACACTGTGAGAGTTAATAGCTTGGAATTTGCAGTTGTAACGAAACTGTCAGTGCTCGCCATCATTATTCTGCAAAACTGACAGCAACTTCTGTTGTCTGCACCTGAGCAGTTAAATGCAGAACTTGCTATCGGTGATTTCCTGCTCCTCCATAGTGCGCAGTGTTGATGCCCTCGCAGGTGAAAATCAATTAGAAACCACTAAATTGATGTGAAGTTAAACTTTTTACGCTATTAGTCTCACTGCCAAAAATACTTGAAAATGTTACACCTTGATCAGTGAGGTATAACTGGGTTTTTAATGGTGAACAAAGTCATAATTATTGCTGAACAGCTTCACTGACATTGACAAACTAATTTTATATCTGTGGAAAGTTAACATTCTCCATTCCATGATAACATTTCCATGGCTTTTTAAAATCATAAAAACTATTTCTGAAGTTTGTTTATGATATTTCAGTTTCTGCCTTAATCCCATGGGAATGTCCCACTCTTTATGTGGTTTTCTGTAAATTCATAAAAAGTGAATGATAAATCTTATTTCCTGGTTTGCTGCCTGTGAGAATTCTACAATGTGATTGCCAGACACTACAGATGATTCCAAAATGAAATTAAGGTCAGAGAGGGGGAAATCCACGTCTCTGAGTTTGCTAGATCTTTGTGGGCAGTTTCTCTGAGACCATCGTTACTTCATGATTGATCACAAAATCTGAACCGATATTATCACAGAGAAGGCAGAGCCACACAACTCAGCTCGTGTGTCTGACCCTATTTGGTAATAAGCGTCTGACATCCCATCAACTTTTTAATCCCAAAACAACATGTTTATTGGAAATCCATTGCAGCAATTCCATGCTGAAGTCTTACAGCATTGTGGCATCAGGCCCTGGCTATGACATTGCTGTTGAATTTTGGTGCTTTGTATGAAATATAAAAAGCAACAATATTTCACAAGTGAAAGGAGCACTTCTATTATCATTCTACCAAAATCATGATTAAACTGTGCTCTGTTTACAATTCTACACTGGAATGAAACAAAACATCCTTTCATCATTTTAATGTGACAGAGGGAGCCATTCTAAGTAACGAGTTACTGGTCAATTTCTACCCCACTGTAATATTAGTGAGGTGTTGTTCCCTGCCATAGTACTGACGCAGCTCTTATCAGAATCACAAATGACATCCTAGGTGACTGCAACAAAGATAAACTTTCCCTTCTTGAACTGTCTGCAGCCTTTGATATGGTTAACCACACCATCCTCCTCCATAGCCATTGCAATGGCTTCTCTTCCTTCCCACACTGATGCCTCTGGTGTCCCCAAGGATCTATCCTTGGTTCCCACCAATTTCTCATCTACATGCTGCAACAGTATCCAAAAACATGTCAGTTTCCACATGTGCTGACAACACCAAGCTTCACCTCATCGCCACCTCTATTCACCCTTCCACTGTCTCTAAATGCTCTCGGACATCCAGAACAGGATGGGCAGAAATTGGTTCCAATGAAATATTGGGAAGTTTAAAGCCCTTGTCTTTGGTCTTCACCGCAAACTCCTCACCCTAGCCATCGATTCCATCCCTCTCCCCGCCAACTGTCTGAGCCTGAACCTGACTGTTCACCATCTTGGTGTCATATTTGACCGAGGTGAGTTTTTTAATCACATATTCGCGCTATCATGAAGGCCGCCTATATTCCCAACTCCTTAACATTACCGGACTTTGCCACTGCCTCAGCTCATCAGCAGCTGAAACCCTCATCTATGTCTTTGTTAGGTCTTGATTCAACTATACTGATGCATTCTTGACTAGCATGCCGTGTTCTACTTTCCATAAATTTGACATCATCCAAAACTCTGCTGCCCGCATCAAAATCACACCAAGTCCTTTTCACCCACCCCTGTGCTCGCTGACCGGCACTGGCTCCCAATTAATCAATGCCTCGATTCTAAAATTCTCCCTTGTTCTGAAATGTCTCCATGGCCTTGCCCCTCCTTATCTTTGTAATCTTCTCCAGTCCCACAACCCTCTAAGATATCTAAGCTCCTCTAATCCTGGACTCTTGGACATCCTTGATTTTAATTGCTCCACCATGGGTGGTTGTGCCTTTAGTTGACTCGGCCCTAAGCTCCGGAATTCCCTCCACAAGCTCTCAGCCTCACTCTCTTCCTTTACGATACTCTCTAAAACCTACCTCTTTGACCAAGATTTTGGACATCTGTCCTAATATCTTATTATGTGGCTCAGTGCCATATTTTATTTTATAATGCTCCTGTGTAAAATTTGGGATGTTTTATTATGTTAAAGGTGCTATATTAAAAGCAAGTGGTTGTTGTTGTTGAATCCAGTATAACGCGGTTTGCAGAAACACGTCTACTGGAAGTAATTTGGCCAAACTTGAACATGAAGAAGTTTAAGAAAAGGGTAAAAAAATGAAGGGCCAGAATACATCAAGATGTTGTTGGCTGTGCTCCCATAACCTGTCCTCTGCTCTGTGATAGTGCTGCAAATATAATACTTTTCCTTTCATCAGATTAATATCTTTATCTTCCATTCGCAACAGTACAGCAGAGCACTAAACAGGAATATTGGCATGTTACCAAGAGGAGATATTAAGCAGGTAGCACTGCAGGAATCAGAGCCAACATGGAAACAATCATTTTTCAATTACCCAGTCAATATTTCTTCCACCCAGAGCACCCTTCACTTAAAGATAGATCTGTTTCTGTTTTATATCAGAATATCAAGTCCAGCTGCAAAGTTGAAATTGAAAGTTATATCAAAACTATATCCAAAAGAAAGTGTGTTGTTTAAAAGTTGTTTCTGAAGGCACTTTTCAATCACATCAAGGCACTTGGTCAATCTCAGAAGGACCTGTCAGTACAACATCCATTAAACCTCATTGTGTGTGTGTGTTTGCATGTGTGTGTGAGATATGGGTGTCTGTGAGAGGGTATGTGTCTGTATGTTTACGTGTGTGTGAGGTATGTATAAATGAGGGGTTTGTGTGTGGCGTGTGTGTCTGTACATGTATGTGAGGTGTGTATGTGTGTGTGTGTGAGATATGTATGTGCGTGTGTCTGAGTGTTGTGTACGTGTGTGTGTTTCTGTGTACGTATGTGCGCCTGCGTGTTGTGTGTGCTTGTGGATAGGATCCTATCCACGTGGCTCCAACATATCATGTTGATGTCTAATACACTTTGTGCAGAACGAGTTGCTCTGTGGTGAGGTTTGCGGGAACTCACTATACGACTGGCACAGACTATGTTGTGGGTGGGAATAAATTGCAGTTGCACAGTGGTCATGTCACTGGGTTAGTAATTCAGAGAACATAAATCCAGATTGCACCATGATAGCTTAAGGTACCAATGCCCCTCAGACCTTTCCTCCCCTTCACTTCTCTCTGACCTATCTTGTAGTCTTACTTCTTGCCGTGTATTCGCAATACCCTCTGACCTTGCCCCCTCTGATGCTGAGTGATCTGTCCTTAGCAAAAGACTCAGCTTTATCGCCTTACACATTCACCATTTTGTACTCGGTACGACATTGATCTCTCCTTCCATCACCTTCGCCTCTGTGCTCACTTCTTTGGCCAGTCCTTCTCTCGACAAGCCAACCCATTCATTCACCTCCAGTGTTCTCCCTCCACCTGGAACCCTCCTTTTGGCCTCTTACCCTCTTGATCTTTTCATTGAGAAGTGTCAGCATGACATCAACTGTCTTAATTTCTCTGCTTCCTTCACTCACTCTAACCGGTCTTCCTCTGAACTTGCTGTGCTCCCTTCTCCCAGGTTTAACCACAACATTGTTATCAAACTCGTTGACAAGGATGGTGCTGTTGTTGTCTGGTGTACAACCTCTATCTTGCAGAGGCTGAACGCCAACTCTCTAAAAACTACTTCTACCTCCCCCTGGACCAAGACCCCACCACCGAACATCAAGCCATTGTTTCCAGGGCTGTCATTGACTTCATGTCATCTGGAGATCTTCCTTCCACACTCTCCCACCTTATAGACCCCAACCCCAAACAGCTCGCTTTCTCCCTCCTTCTCAAAATTCACAACAGGACTGTCCTAGTCGACCCATTGTTTCAGCCTGTTTCTGCCACACTGAACTTATTTCTTCCTATCTCCACCCTATTTTTTCTCCCCATGATCAGTCTCTTCCCAGCTACATCCTCTTCTGACGCCCTCTGTCATTTCAACAATTTTCAGTTTCCTGGCCCTAACTGCCTCTTCTTCACTCTGGAGGTCCAATCTCTCGACACCTCCACCCCTACCAGCATGGTGTCAGGGCTCTCTGCTTCTGCCTTGAACGGCAGCCTAAACAGTCCTGCCTCCTCCGTCCGGCTGAACTTGTTCTCTCGTTAAACAATTTCTCCTTTAACTTGTCTCACTTCCTACAAATAAAAGGGGTTGCAGGGGTCCTAGTTATGCCTGTCTGGAATGTTCCTTGTTCCAATCCTACTCAGGCATCTCTTTTCCCGATTCATCGATGTTGTATTGGTGCTGCTTCCTTCTCTCGCACAGAACTGAAAAATGTCATTACCTTTGTTTCTCTCACTTGCACCTGGTCCATCTCCGACACTTCCCTTCCCTTCCTTAACTTCTCAGTCTCCATTTCTGGGAGAGACTGTCTACTAATATTCATTATAAGCCCACCGGGTCTCACAGCTTCTCAACCACACTTCCTCACAAACTCCTTCCTGTGAAGACTCCATCTCATTCTCCCTGTTTCTCCATCTCCACCACATTTGTTCTTATAGTGCAACCTTCCTCAATGGCACTTCTAATATGTCTTTCTTTTTCCACATGTGAGGACTCCCCCGCACTGTGGTCGACAAGGCTCTCAACCATGTCTGACCCGTTTCCCGCACTTCTGCTCTCACCCCTCCTCCTTCCGCCAAGACTGTCTTCACCAGTCTCTACCTTCAAAGGATCATTCTCTGCCATTTCTCCCACCCCCAGCATGATGCCGCTACCATTTTCCCCTCCCCTGTCGGCATTCTAAAGGGACTGTTCCCTCTGCAATACCCTGTCCATTTATCTATTGCCCTCCCCCAACAACTTGTCCCCTTTCCACGGCACCTTCCCATGCAATTGCAGGAGGTGTAACACCTACCCCTTTACCTCCTCCCTCCTCACCGTCCAAGGGCCCAAACACTCCTTCCAGGTGAAGCAGCAATTTACTTGTACTCTTTCAATTTAGTCTACTGCACTCACTGCTCACAAGGCAGTTTCCTCTACATTGGGGAGACCAAATGCGGATTGGGTGAGTGCTTTGTGGAACACTTTCACTCAGTCTGCAAGCACAACCCTGACCTCTGGGTCACTTGCCACATTAATTCACCATCTTGTTCTCACACTCACAATTCTCTTCTTGGCCTGCTGCAGTATTCCAATGAAGCCCAACACCAGCTGGAAGAACAGCACCTCACCTTCCGATGAGGCACTTTACAGCCTTCTAGACTCCACACTGAGTTCAACAACTTCACAGCATGAGATCTGTCCCCCATTTAGAGTTTTTTTTTGCCAATTGCCAGATTGAATCTTGTTTTTCATGTTTTTGCCTTCACGCAGAGCTGTCCATTATTCTGCCATGAACGCTCACGCTGGACAAATGCTTTGTTTCTTTACTACAACCGTTACCACTCCCATTGCCTTTTCTTCCTTTAAATTTTTGTCATTTAACCCCTCCTGCCCTCTACCCGATCCCGAGCCTTCCCTTTTGTTCATACCCCTCCCCCTTTTTAACGGCATAAAGCCCTTCACATTTCTACCACCTCCTGCTCTGAAGAAGAGTCATTTTCGACTCGAAATGTTACCTCTCTTTCTCTCTCCAAGGTTGCTGTCAGGCCTGCTGCTCAGTATTTGCAGTGCTTTCTGCTTTCTTTTTCGGGTTTCCAGCGTCTGCAGTATTTTGCTTTTAATACGAAGGTAGCTTGAGAATTTGAATTCAGCTTAAAAAAAAATTCGGCATGGATAAAAGCGACCATAAGGCTGTTAAAGTGTTGAAGAGATATTCCATCCTTACTCAGTCTGGCCTATAAGTGACTCCAGTCCCACACCATCATGATTGGCTCTTAACGGCAGTCCGTAGTGAACTAGCAAGCCACTCAATTGCCATTCAGATTCCACAGAGTGCAGACTGCAGCCGTTCAAGGGGAAGACCCACCATCATCTTCTCAAGGACAACTAGGGATGGGCAATAAATGCTGGCCTTGCCAGCGGACAAAAAAAACTACAGATTAGTCTTTCCATGCTGCTTCAAGTGATATGATTGCTCCACTCACTTTAACAGGTTCAGCGACACATTGTACTGAGCGCTCATTAAATACAAAGTCACCATGACCTTGCAGATTGTCAGTGCTGTGATCTCCCAGGCCCACAACATATAAAGGATCCAGCACCTAAGCCATGGAACCCAACTTGTTCCTCCTGTTGGTTCTGTTTGTACTACAGTGCGGTACAAAGTCCTCAATGAGCAGGTATAGGTTAGGCAGACGTTATATGGACACGTTTCTTTACCTAGAGAATGGTTAGAAGGTGGCGCTCGCTACCATGGGGGAACAATTCAGGCGAATAGCATAGATGCATTTAAGGGGAAGCTAGAGAAATACACGAGGGAGAAGGGATGTGTTGATGGTGTGAGACAAAGTAGGATCGGGTGATTAAAATCGAAGATGCGCAAGAGACTTGTGGGGAGCATAAATACCAGCATAGACCAGTTGGGCTGAATGGCCTGTACCTTTGCTATAAATACTACATAATGCTAGGTAACTTTGTAAAGTATCAAACATTAGGTAGCTTCCTGGAGGCTCCTCTCCCATTCCACCCCCTGCCAAATATGGCAGATTCCTGCAGACCCCAGGCAAATAATCATAACGCCCCCTGGAGACCCCAGGCAAATAATCATAACGCCCCCTGGAGACCCCAGGCAAATATCCACAATCCCCCCCCCTGCAGACCCCAGGCAAATATCCACAATTCCCCCCTGGAGACCCCAGGCAAATATTCACAATCCACCCCTGGACACCCCAGGCAAATATCCACAATCCCCCCCTTGGAGACCCCAGGCAAATATTCACAATCCCCCCCTTGGAGACCCCAGGCAAATATTCACAATCCATCCCTGGACACCCCAGGCAAATATCCACAATCCCCCCCCTGGAGACCCCAGGCAAATATTCACAATCCCCCCCTTGGAGACCCCAGGCAAATATTCACAACCCCCCCTGCAGATCCCAGGCAAATATTCACAACCCCCCCTGCAGACCCCAGGCAAATATTCACAACCCCCCGTTGTCCCCTGGTAAATTTTGTCACATTTCCGAGACTCCTGTTAAATACTGATTGACTCCAAGGGCCCCTCTAACTATTAGCACCTTTCCAGGGTCTCTTTTAATCAAAGATTTCAGTTTGAAAACCAGTGCTTTTAAGTTGTTTAGTGTAAGCGAGAGGTGGAGAGTAAATGAAAGATATTTCCAGCTATAGCCATGCACAGTTGTCTCTTGTATTCTTATCCCTGTGCTGAAATCCCTCTGTGGCCTCGCACCCTCTCTCTGTAACCACCTCCAACCCTACAACCCTCCAAAATCTCTGCGCTTCTCTAATCTAGACTCTTGTGCGATCTCTACTTCTTTTGCTCCACCAGGGCATCAGGTGCCCGGGCCCTGAGCTCTGGAATTCCCCTCCTCAAACTTCTCCACCTCTACACCCACGTCTCTTCCTTTGGGATGCTCCTTAGTACCTACTTCTTTGACCGAGCATTCGGTCACCTATCTTAATGTGTCCTTCTTTTGATAATACTCCTGTGAAGCGCCTCGGGACATTTTACTATTTAGAAGGTGCAAAACAAGCTGCTGTGTTTTCCACATAAATTGCGCACTAGAATTTCTGAATGATATTTTTTGCTGTTCCGTCAGTTTGCGGTCTGCTCTGATTATTTTACACTGGGCCACGGAGCTGCTTCTATTATTTCCATGTTACAGTTTCAAACTGCAGCCACTAGAGGGTGACACCAACTCAATATTTCTCAGAACACTGACTTTCAGTGCATTCTCCCACAGAGACTTTTAAGTACAACCAGACCGATGTGAAATCGGTAATGATGACATTTGTAGCTAGACCAAATGATTTATTACTACAAACGACTTGTTAATATTCAGATCCACTCAGAACCTGGAATTTTCACTATGCCTGGGACTTGTTTTAAACAACTCTTGCCACATTCTTTTCCTTCATTCTTTCGTGGGCCATGGAAATCTGTAAACTCAGGTTAACTCTGGCAATGTAGGTGTTCTTAAATGCACCGTATCAAATGAGCTGCTCACTTTGCTTCAGCCTCAGCTCAGGATTGTCACCCTCGCCTCTGAATCGGAAGGTCAAAGGTCGCGCTCCCAATCCCCAGATCTGAGGAAAAAGAAATCTATGCTGATGCTCCAGGAGCGACACTGAGTGAGTGGGGTGTGTCGACTTTCAGATAGAACGTTAATCTGAAGCCCTCTTTACCCTTTCATGTGCATGTAAAATATTTTGTGGCACTGTTGAGGGGCAGGGAAAAGTGCGCTGGCCAACCGTTATTCCTCAACCATCATTGGCTGGTCAGTTATCACATTGCTGTTTGTGGGAGGTTGCTGTGCGCAAATTGGCTGCTGCATTTTCCTACATTACAATGGGGATTACACTCCAAAAGTGCTTCAATGGCTGCAAAGCGCTTTGGAATGTCCCAAGAATGTGCAGATTGCTATATAAATGCAAACTCTTTCTACAGATAGCATGCAGCCACCATTGGCAGTTTGTCATCTTTGGTGCAATCAATGGCTAGAATTTGACTATAAGCAAAAGATAATGGTTAAATTTTAATTAGAATCATTCCTGGTCTAAAAATAGCGCAAATTTAATTGGCTATTACCCAGAATACGACAGCTGGTTGCTGTGGAAACATCCCTTTGTATTCTGCTGTAACATTAATTGTATTCAGGCATCTGGTTAATGAAGGTACAATATGTATCTCTGTACAGAATTTGTCCACTAACAGTGGGATAATTCTTCTATTGTGCAGGAGAAGACGAGGGATTCTGACAGTTGCCATTTTAGGCAAACGGTGTCAGCAGTTCCCATGCTCTAAGGGCACTGGACAGGCATGAATTCGAAATTCATACATTTTTACAGTCTGTTAGTTGCATGTTATTCGTTATTCTGCCAGCCACATTATGAACAAAGACCTTCAGTACTCAACTCAAGGGCATTGTTTGAAAGCCAAAGGAGCATCGACAGTGGCAATTCTCAACCTTTCTGTTCCTCCACAGACTTCCAAAAATTTAAGTACCTCTTGGTATAAAAATTAGCTGTACAATTAAACATATATATTTATTATTATCCTGTGCTGACCAACAATTCTCAATTCTCGCACCAGTGTTCAAGCCTAAGCCGATTTGGCTTCCCTTCCAATGAAAGTGCATTTTTAAAAAAAAATTCTTCAGTCGGACGAACACTAACACTGAGATAACGTTCTCTGTCACCCTGAGGCAGAGATGGCTGCAGAAAACTACAAAGGCTGACTGATACCCTCCTAGCTGGTACCTTCACCTCCCTCCACCATGGCTGATTAGTTACATGACAATCTCCATCTGGTTAGATTTGTATCAAGAATGTTTCAATCCCCATAGAAACCGATATCTTTTAACAAATAGATGAATTTCCCAAGTGACCAACAGACATAAAACACTTCTGACCTTATGATGGAAAGAAGGTCATTAATGAAGCAGCTGAAGATCACAATGACCTTCATCAATGACCTTCCTTCCATCAAAAGGTCAGAAGTGGAGGTGTTCGCTGATGATTGCACAATGTTCAGCATCATTCGTGACTCCTCAGATACTGAAGCAGTCCATGTCCAAATGAAGCAAGGCCTGGACAATATCCAGGCTTAGGCTGACAAGTGGCAAGTGACATTCATGTCACACAAGTGTCAGGCAATGACCATCTCCAGCAAGAGAGAATCTAACCATCGCCCCTTTGATGTTCAATGGCATTACCATCACTGAATCCCCCACTATCAACATCCTGGGGGTTACCATTGATCAGAACTGGACTAGCCATATAAATACTGTGGCTACAAGAGCAGGTCAGTGGCTGGGAATTCTGCGACGAATAACTCACCTCCTGACTCCCCAAAGCCTGTCCACCATCTACAAGGCACAAGTCAGGAGTGTGATGGAATATTCCCCACTTGCCTGGATGAGTGCAGCTCCCACAACACTCAGAGCTTGACACCATCTAGGACAAAGCAGCCCATTTGATTAGCACCACATCCACAAACATTCACTCCCTCCACCACCGATGCAGCAGTGTGTACAATCTACAAGATGCACTGCAGGAACTCACCAAGGATCCTTAGACAGCACCTTCCAAATCCATGACTACTACCATCTAGAAGGACAAGGGCAGCAGATAGATGGGAACATCACCACCTGGAAGTTCCCCTCCAAGTCACTCACCATCCTGACTTGGAAATATATCGCCGTTCCTTCACTGTCGCTGGGTCAAAATCCTGGAACTCCATTCCTAACAGCACTGTGGGTGTACCTACAGCACATGGACTGTAGTGATTCAAGAAGGTGGCTCACCACCACCTTCTCAAGGGCAATTAGGGATGGGCAATAAATACTGGCCCAGCCAGTGAAGCCCACATCCCGTGAACGAATAAACAAAAACACCAAACTAAAGAAAAGATAACAGCAGAAAAAGCTGGAAAAACTCACGAGGTTTTGCTGCATATGTGAAGAGTGAGACATTCTACCCGTGATGGCAAGTTTTAAACCCCGTCACATTATTCGTGCATTCCCGGGAAACATGCTGTTTCCATGGAGAGTGGGCTCTCACTCCCCACCTTCCATCACACAGGGCGCCATATTTAAAGTGCAGCCACACGCACACATCTCAATGTTTCCAGACCACGACTGCTGCAGGGGAGACATAGTCCTGAAAGGCAGAAAGACCGCAGCTCCCAGTGATCCATCACTGGAACGTGTTTTGGATGCCATGGAGGCCCGCCGGGATTTCCTTGACCTCCACAATGGCCGCAGGATGGGCAGCAACCTCACTAATCTGGTTTGGGAGGCGGTGGCACTGGTGGACAACGCCAGCGCTCTTCAAAAGAGGACAGCCGTCCAAGGCCGCCAGAGGATGAAGGATCTCCTCCTTCTACCAGGGTAACTCACCCTCCTCATCACTCTCAACTCACACACTCACAAACCCATCACACATCCACAGGGAGCTCACTCACTCCCGGTCCAAGGGACATCACCATTCACTCACACACACATCTCGTTCATGGGACCACTTGCCACCCACATATGCCAGGCAGACTTATCATCTGGCCTGACAGGCGTCCTACTTATACGCTCTCCATCTCTTTTCATGCAGGACAAGCTGGGACACAACAAGAGGGAGAGGTCACAGACCGGTGGAGGAATACCTGAAATCAAGATCCTCACGGACTTTGAAAACAGAGCCATCCAGCTGGCCAGTGGGGGTCTGGGCCGGTCCTGTGCTGACGGTGAGATCGGTGCTGCTCTACCAAGTGAGGGTCCAGCAGTGCAACATCCATCAGACAACCATGCTGTGAGTGATGTGTCCTGTTTCACAGGCCACTGCCATGCACTAATTATCTCCCCTTGCTTCTGCAGGCACATCTGGGAAATAGCCAATGCAGTCCATGACCCAGGGCCTCCAACCAAGCCCCAAAGAAACCTCTGAAGAGAAATTGGGAGGCACCTTCCTTGAAGTCCCATCACAGCGCTCACCCACACCCTCCACCAGCGCAGAGGCACACACTTCAGTGGGACCTAGCTTGAGAATAGCCTCGGGATCACAATCTGGTGAGCAAATTGCACTGTATGATCTGCAGCAGGAACTTCCCAGGTCTCTGGCACTCAGGACCGCTGAAGGCCAGAAATTTGCTGAGTCCGAGTCAGATGATGAGCCATTGGACTTGGTCATGTCACAGTTGCTGGAGCTGCAAAGGCAAGCTTGGGAACATCAGGAAGGGATGTCCGCTGCACTCCTCAGATTGCAAGGCACGATGGAGGAGTCTGTCAGCGTTCACTCTGAGGTGAAAGTGCCGGCATGCCAATGCACCGAGGTCAGCACTGGTAGGATGGTGGCTCGATCTCACTCCAGCTACCCCTGTTCCTCAAGGAGTCAGCCTGGGCCCCCGAGCACCCATAGGGAGGAGTATCAGCAGTTGCACACCCTGGAGCCATCCATCCGGATGAGTCCGAGAGTGGCCGGCCCATCCGAATCCCCTCTTCCATGACCTGAGCAGTTCCATCTCCACAGGCCGAGGAGAGTGCCCCATTGCTACACAGCAGGACCTTGAGAGCACCTTTGAGGTGGGGCTGGCCCCCATCTCTTCAGCACCTGTGACCAGTAATGCTGTGCTCCTGAAGGGCTCAAGTGCTGAAGGATCAGATGCTTTTAAAGTTTCATGGCTGTGTCTCTATGATATGATCCTGATCACAGAGTGCAAGTGAGCTGCCCTCAGCCAGACAGGAGTCAGACATTCTCAGAGACTGTGTGAAGATTTATAGAGTGGCCTTACTGCATTTTGTCATCATCCTCCTGCAATCAAGTGACTATCTGGGCCTCCACTGCGTCTCCATGACAGGAGCATTATCACAGAGGGTATGTGTACTGCCATAAGCCAGACTGGAGTCAAAAATTCACAGATGCAATGTGAAAATTAATGTTGTCTCCTCACTACATGTCGTCATCATTCTCCACAAATCTAGCAGCTATGAAGGCCTCCTGAGCGTGCCTGCCTCATCTGGCTAGGGCGAGAGCCTCATACCTCATCATCGCAGCCTCCGAGGACCTCCTCACCCTCATCCCTGTCGGTGTCCTTCTCATTGGAGGAGACTTCCAGCTCCTCCATCTCCTCCTTAGCCAACTCCTCGCCCGTTACTGAGCCAGGTTGTAAAGGGCGCAGCAGGCGATGATGATGTGTGACACTCTCTGTGGACTATATTGCAGAGCTCCACCAGACCAGTCCAGGCACCAGAACCTCATTTTCAGCATCCCGATGGACTGCTCCACCAAGTTGCGAGTTGCAGCATGAGCCTTGTTATACCTTATTATACTGAGGCCGTTGCATGTGTGTCATCAGCCCTGGCCTCTGTGGGTAGCCCTTATCCCTGAGAAGCCATCCCTGCAGCCTCTGTGGACCCTGGAAGGCTCCAGGGATCTGTGACCGACTGAGGATGTAGGCATGTGCACACTCCCTGGAAACCGTGCGCATACCTGCAAGATGTGTTTCTGGTGGTTGCACACCAACTGCACATTCAGCGATTGGAGGCCCTTGTGTTGATGTAGCCCACCATGTTTTGCGACGGAGATCTAAGCACCACATGAGTGCAGTCACTCACACCCTGCGTCTGTGGGAAACCAGAGATCTGGGCAAATCCAATCAATCTTTCATCGTGTCTGTCCTGGTCCCGGGCGAAATGCACAAAGTTGTGTGCCCTCGTGAAGATGGCATCCGTGACCTCCTGGATCCATTTGTGGGTGGAGGCTTGAGAGATCCCACAGAGGTCGCCTGTGAAGCCCTGAAAGAAGTCACTGGCATAGAAATTAAGCGCCGTGATCATTTTCATGGCCACTGGCAGTGGATGCCTTCCAAGTCCCTGTGACACCAAATCCTGCAGTAACTGGCAGATGTGAGCGACCAGTTCCCTAGACATTCGCAGTCTTCAGTGTCACTGGTTCTCGGTCATCTGCAGGAACGAAAGGCAGTGTCTATAGATCCTGGTTGTCACTAGGCGCTGGCCTGTGATGGCTTGGCTCTTGGGCGGTGTATGTGGGAGCCCCAGCCGCCCCTTCTTCCTGAAGTTGCTGCTCTTGCCTCTGAGCAGCTTGGAGCCTCAGTCACTCTCTCCTCCATCATCTTCGCACTCTGTAGGCCATCAGGCATACAGCTAGTTCACCAGGCTCCATGATCCTGATGTACTCCTCCTGCAGGATGAAAGAGAGAGACACGTGGTTAGCATGGGTGTACTAAGAGCCTGTCCTGGTTAAATGTGACGGCCCCTTGATGCTTCCTGGAGAGTGTTGGCCACCACCTGGATGGCCAGTGATTAGTGCGCTGCATGGTTGCCCAAAACCCCCACTCCACCTGTCCGATTGGCAGCAGCTTTGCCCATTAGACTGTATGCTGTGCTTTCAGCTCAGGCGCAGGCATTCTCCTAACCCGTGCTACAAGGCTGCACTGTTAGCTTGAACCACGGGGGAGACTGGTCCAAACCAGGATGCTGACATTGCAAGAGGCTGAGAGCACCTCCACCAGTGACTGCTCCATGGCCAGCTTTAGCAAGGAGATTGTACAATGTGTGCAGTCATCCAATTGTCCTGCAGTTCAATAAAATGCTCATGACTATGCAGTCTATGCCAGGGGGCGGGGTTTCTAAAGCTTCGGAACACTTGGTAGCATTTTGATGCCTCTCCGTTACTTGAGTGGGCAGATAGGATAGGAGCCCACTTCCAGCCATAACAATGTGGCTGTGACTGAACTGTCTCAGTTGCAGAGGAATGGTCACTTCATACAGGTTTCCCAAAAGCAAGGCCACTCCCCTTGCCCACCCTATTCCCCATCCTGAATGCTTTTGCGCTATATTCAACGCCGGGGCAGCCCTTGACCTCCAGCACCCCCACAAGTAGCCTCAACGCCCAGGCAGCCTTGACCTCCACCACCCTCACAAGTAGCCTCAATGGCAGGGCTGCCCTTAGACCATAAGACGTAGGAGCAGAAGGAGGCCACTTGGCCCATCGAGTCTGCCCCGCCATGAGACCATAGTTTATCTGATAACCCTCAACTCCAGTCTCCTGCTTTTTCCCCATAATCCTTGATTCCCTTAATGATTAAAAATCTGTCTATCTCAGCTGTGAATATATTTAATGATCCAGCCTCTACAACCCTCTGTGGTACAGAATCCCACAGAATCATAGACCCACAGAAGAAATTCCTCCTCATCTCTGTCTCAAATGGGTGACCGCTTACTCTGAGATTATTCCACACACGAGGAAACAACCTCCCAGCATCTGCCCTGTCTAGCCCCCTAAGAATCTTACATGTTTCAATATGGTCGCCTCTCATTCTTCTAATCTCCAATGAGTACAGACCCAACCAACTCAACCACTCCTCGTAAGAATATCCCTCCATACTCGGGATCACCCTAGTGAACCTTCCCTGGACTGCCTCCAATGCCAGTATATCTTTCCTTAGATACGGGGGTCCAAAACTGTTCACAGTATTCTAGGTGTGGTCTAACTAGTGCCTTGTATAGTTTTAGTAAGATTTCACTATTTTTATACTCCATTCCCTTTGAAATAAAGGCCAACATTCCATTTGCCTTCCCTATTACCTGCTGAACTTGTATGCTACCTTTTTGAGATTCATGCACAGGAACCCCCCAAATCCCTCTGTGCTGCAGCTTTCTGCAGTCTTTCTCCATTTAAATAATATTCAGCTCCTCTGTTCTTCCTGCCAAAGTGCATAAGCTCACATTTTCCCACATTATGTTCCATCTGCCAAGTTTTTGCCCACTTACTTAACCTGTCTCTATCCCTCTGTAGACTCTTTATGTCATTCTCACCACTTGTCTTCCCACCTCCTATTTTTGATCCACCCACAAACTTGGCAGCAGTACATTCACTTCCCTCATCCAAGTCATTAATACAGTTTGTTCCAAGCCAATCATATATATTGTCCGTCCCCCAGGCCCCAAAACAATTTGCCTCAATGGAAGGGCTGCCCTTGCTATCCCCCACAAGTCACCTCGAAGGCTAGGCTGCCCTTAAACCCAAACCCCCAACGTCCCTCAAGCTTGAAGTCCAACAGGCGAGCACTGCACAACGTTACTGTGCACTCACCTCTGAGTTCCCCTCAAAGTGCAGCGTGCCAAATGCATGCCCTTTTGTGTGCGGTTGTGAAATGCCAACGTGGACAGTTGAGCCAATCGTGAACTGGTTTCACACCGTCGTGAAACTGATTATGCACATTGTCCGCTTATGCCACTGAACATGCCCAACGCTGGTGGGCACAGAAAATTTCACCCAGAGTTAACATTTCAAGTCCATATGACTCTTCTTCAGAGCTAAAGAGAAGTAGAAATGTGATAGGTTTCATACTGTTTAAGAGGGGGTGGATCAGGTGAAGCAAGATAGAAGGTCAGGGATAGGTGGGACAAAGGAGAGATTGACAAAGATGTCATGGACACAAGACAAAGGGAGTGTTAATGGTAGTGTTAAAGACTAAAGAAGGTGCTGATAGTGGCAGAATGTGTTATTAGCAGAACAAGGGTGAGCACTCTGTGAAAACACAACATGGAAACAAGTGACACATGGGCCTGTGGGGGTGTTGGGGCCAGGGGGAGTTTGGGGGAAAAGGATTAAGAAAAATGAATCAATAAATAAAAATAAATAAAAAATTAAAATTAAAATAAATAAGAATAAACATTAAAGTTAAAATTTAAAAATAAAAAAGACTTCAAAAATTTGATTAAAAAAGGAGTTGAGATGGAGGAGAGAGTTCATGGTCTGAAGTTGCTGAACTCAATATTCAGTCCGGAAGGCTGTAAAGTGCCTAATCGGAAGATGAGGTGCTGTTCCTCCAGTTTGCATTGGGCTTCACTGGAACATTGCAGCAGGCCAAGGACAGACATGTGGGCATGAGAGCAGGATGGGGTGTTGAAATGGCAAGTGACAGGGAGGTCCGGGTCATGCTTCTGGAACAGCCAAAGGTGTTCCACAAAGTAGTCACCCAGTTTGCGTTTAGTCTCCCAAATGTAGAGGAGACCACAGTAGGAGCAGCGAATACAGTCGACCAAATTAAAAGAGGTACAAGTGAAGTGCTGCATATCCTTTGCAGAAATGTAGCCTTACAGGAAGAGTTCCAAAGAATTTCCCAGCTCTCCAGCAGGGTAATTTCTCCCTGCCAAGTTAGATCAAAATTTCCAGTGTCCTTCAAAAAGCATTTCACTCAGCCTGAGTTTGCTGGATCCAATTTTCACCCACAAGGTCCAACTGGGCAACTCACTGCTCCTTAAATCTGCAAGAGCTCCATCTATTCTGTTCCAGTCTTTTCGAACAGAAAGCAAACTCTCAGCAGCATTCTGCTTGGCTGTTAACAAAAAACAGTCCTCTGCTTCTCCCAGCTGCTCCTCAACTTCTCAAAACACAGCTGTACTTTGCCTTTGAGACGCTTAATAAAGGTGTTAACACTGTCCCTTGGTATTTCAATAGGTTTCTGTTTGAGTTTCTCCCCCATGGCAACCCAGGTCACATGAGCACATCTCCAAGAAGAGTTGCAAGGCTGGATTTTTTTAAGTTACAGTGAACATGTTTAAGATTCATAGCTCTTGTTCTTCCTCTTAACACTCTGGCTGAGTTCTGCCAAAGTTGCAAATTGTACTCTTAAAGTCATCTCACTGTTAATAAACCAAAAACGACCCACAAATTGTACACTTTCTGCCTGCTCTTCCACATTTATCTTATGATGACTGCACTAGAGACAACCCCCAATTCCAGTGACAGAACTGTAGAATAAATAAAGCCATCAGTAATATGGAGACCTTCCCTGACAGGTCACGCTCCTGGGTGATGATGGAGGAACAGCACCAGTTATAATACACGTAAATGGCCAACTCTGCTGTCAGATACACCTGGAAACCATTTTGTAGTCATGGGAGAGCCAAGTTCTCAGGTGACCTGTACAGCATTGTGGCTGGTGTTGCATAATTTATGAAGAAGCTGATATCATACATGATGAATGTCGCCACATAGCAATGATATTACTGAATATTACTCTGAGAAATTAATTTACAAGAACACAACCAGGCCTGTCATGGCAGTGTTCAGGGTATATTAATGGATATGTAGCTTTATAAGAGGACCCTGTAAGAGTTAGCAGACAGTTGCTGATTTGTGGTGACTGAATAAGGTAGATTTCCTTTGAATGAAATGGAACTTTGGGACTTTTGCCAGTTCTTTGGGGATTGAATTCCATGACCGTTTCCATGTGAAAATGGTCAGTAGTGGTCTTATTTCTTCACCCATTTGTTTACCCCTTGGGAATACACCAAGAGATAGTCAAGATGTACCAGCTGGAATAATGTAGTAGTGTTGGAGTGGTGATTGAGGTTACACTATATGCAAAGTTGTTCCATCTTATAGCAGCAATTGGGATGGTTCTAGGCTTTGCTGGCACTGAGGCAGGTATCTTGGGAGGGGGAGTGGGAAAAAGAGACCTGACAATACTGGGCCCAGGGGGAACTTCCCAGAACTGGCAGCACTAGTTTGTAACTTTTGAACTGATTTCAGTGATTATTAAATTTGGTGTTTGCAACTGTTCCCAGGAAGTCCTTCTCTCACTCTGTCTGACTGCCTCTATCTCTCATATATATCCGTGTCTCTCTCTCTGTCTCCCACTTCTTTCATATGTCAGTAATTCCAATTCTTACATTTTCTCATCATCAACAAAATGCTGGCAATATTCAGCTGAAATTTTAATGGAAATGAGAATTGTAAAGGTTCTAGAACAGGCGAGGGATTGCAGCCCAAATACTGAAGGTGAAAATTACCCCCACTGTTTTCCCATAACGAAAAGATGACGTATGGGGCAGGAATTTCCAGCTCCCACCTGCTGGTGGGATCTCTCTGTCCATCCAAAGGCAATGGAGATTTGAATGGCTTGCCGCATCCACCGCAGGAAACCCGTCCCGGCAGGGCTGGAAAATCCCGGCCATAGATTTATTCCAATGTGACATGTTGACATGCATTCTCATAATGGAACACCCATAACGCAGGAAGGCAGTCTAATATGTCCAGTTAGTGAATGCCATATGCAAGATTGCTACTAACATAGCTTCATACATCATGCCTGAGGCCCAGGGGCAGAGTAGCTGTAGTTCTGTGCAGGAAAATTCTACAAATGTGATAAAGGGAGGAAATTAAAACTTATCACAGAATAAAGAGGCAATTTGAAATCCTGTCTCTGCATTTAAACTGCTGAAAGATATTTTTTTAAATAAATAAATATTTAGCCACATGCATGAAATCCAAGAGCTGTTTTATGAAAAGAATGATCCTCCACTCTGAAAATGTTTTTATTCTTTCGTGAGGTGTAAGCATTACTGGCAAGGTCAGCACTTATTCCTACTTCACTTGAGCTGGTGGTAGTGAGCTGCCTATAACTGAGAAGCTTGCTAGGCCATTTCAGAGGGCAGTTAAGAGTCAGCTATATTGCTGTGGGTCTGGAGGCACATGTAGCCAGATTTTTAAAAAATTCATTCACGGGATGTGGGCTTCGCTGGCTGGGCCAGCATTTATAGCCCATCCCTAGTTGCTGTTGAGAAGATGGTGGTGAGCTGCCTTCTTGAACCATTGCAGTCCATGTGGTGTAGGTGCACTCACAGTGCTGTTAGGAAGGGAGTTCCAGGATTTTGACCCAGCGACAGTGAAGGAATGGCGATATAATTCCAAGTCCAGAGGGTGAGTGACTTGGAGGGAACTTCCAGGTGGTGATGTTCCTATTTATCTGCTGCCCTCATCCTTGTAGTGGTCATGGGTTTGGAAGGTGCTGTCAAAGGAGCCTCGGTAAATTCCTGCAGTGCATCTTGTAGATGGTACACACTGCTGCTACTGTGCATCGGTGGCAGAGCGAGTGAATATTTGTGGTTTTGGTGCCAATCAAATGGGCGGTTTTGTCCTGGACAGTGTCAGCTTCTTGAGTGTTGTGAAAGCTGCACTCATCCAGGCAAGTGGGGAGTGTTCCATCACACTCCTCTCTTGTACTTTGTAGATGGGGAGTCAGATGTTGAGTCACTCACCACAGGATTGCTAGTCTCTGAACTGCTCTTGTAGCCATAGTATTTATCCAGTTTAGTTTCTGGTCAATGGTAACCCCCCAGGATGTTGATAGTTGGGGATTCAGTGATGGTAATGCTGTTGGATGTCAAGGGGCGGTTAGATTCTCTCTTGTTGAAGATGGTCATTGTCTGCACTTGTGTGGCACGAATGTTACTTGCCACTTGTCAGCCCAAGCCTGGATATTGTCCAGGTCTTGCTGCATTTGGACATGGACTGCTTCAGTATCTGAGGAGTCACGAATGGTGCTGAACATTGTGCAAACATCAGCAAACATCCCCACTTCTGACATTATGATGGAAGGAAGGTCATTGATGAAACAGCTGAAGATGGTTGGGTCAAGGACACTACCCTGAGGAACTCCTGCAGTGATGTCCTGGAGCTGAGATGACTGACCTCCAACAATCACAACCATCTTCCTTTGTGCTAGGTATGACTCCAACCAGTGGAGAGTTTTTCTCCTGATTCCCATTGACTCCAGTTTTGCTAGGGCTCCTTGATGCCACACTCGATCAAATGCTGCCTTGATGTCGGGGCAGTCACTCTCATCTCACCTCTGGAGTTCAGCTCTTTTGTCCATGTTTGAACCAAGGTTGTAATGAGGTCAGGAGCTGAGTGGCCCTGGCGGAACCCAAACTGGGTGTCAGTGAGCAGGTTATTGCTAAGCAAGTGCTGCTTGATAGCACTGTTGATGACGTCTTCCTTTACTGGTGATTGAGAGTAGACTAATGGGGCAGTAATTGGCTGGGTTGGATTTGTCCTGTTTTTTGCGTACAGGACATAGCTGGGCAATTTTCCACATAGCCGGGTAGATGCTGTACTGGAACAGTTTGGCTAGGGGCATGACAAATTCTTCAAGTCTTCAGTACTATTGCCGGAGTATTATCAGGGCCCGTAGCCTTTGCACTATCCAGTGTCTTCAGCCATTTCTTGATATCACGTGCAGCGAATTGAATTGGCTGAAGACTGGCATCTGTGATGCTGGGGATCTCCAGAAGAGGCCGAGATGGATCATCCACTCAACACTCCTGGCTGAAGATTGTAGCAAATGCTTCAGACTTATCTTTTGCACTAATGTGCAGGGTTCCCACATCATTAAGGATGGGGATATTTGTGGAGCTTCCTCCTCCAGTGAGTTGTTTAATTGTCTATTCATGGCTGGATGTGGCAGGACCGCAGAGCTCAACGCTTAAGCCTGTCTATCACTTGCTGCTTATGCTGTTTGGCATGCAAGTAGTCAGATTGACACTTCATTTTTAGGTATGCCTGGTGCTGCTCCTGGCATGCCCCCCTGCACTCTTCATTGAACCAGGGTTGATTCCCTGCCTTGAGGGTAATGGTAGAGCGGGGAATATGCCAGGCTATGAAGTTACAGATTGTGTTCGAGTACAATTCTGCTGCTGCTGATGGCCCACAGCACCTCATGGCTGCCCAGTCTTGAGTTGTTAGACTTGTTTGAAATCTATCCTATTTAGTATGGTGGTAGTGCCACACAACACGATGGAGGGTATCCTCAATGTGAGGGCGGGTCTTTGTCTCCACAACGACTGTGCAGTGGTCACTCCTACTGATACTGTCATGGACAGATGCATCTGTGGCAGGCAGATTGATGAGGATGAGGTCGAGTATGTTTGTCTCTCTTGTTGGTTCCCTCACCACCTGCTGCAGATCCAGTCCAGCAGCTATGTTCATTAGGGCTCGGCCAGCTTGGTCAGTCAAGGTGCTACCGAGCCAATCTTGGTGATGGACATTGAAGTTCCCCACCCAGAGTACAGATCAGGTTGGAGTAACAGATTTCATCCCCTGAAGGAGGGCATGAGTGAACCAGGTGGGTTTTTATGGCAATTTGGCAGCTTTGTGATCATTATTAATAAGATTAGCTTTTTATTCCAGATTTATTTAAGAATTGAATTCAAATTCTGCCTGCAGCCAATGTAAGATTTGAACTAGTGTCTCCAGCGCAGGATTCAAGGCTCAGGAATACTAATCAAGTGACATTATCACTATGTTACTGTCCCCCTATAATTAGGTGCCAACAATGGTAAAGTAGATACGATATTATCCATTTATTTTTAAAATACTCATTAAAATAAAGGGGTGGCTAGCATTTTCCTACAGTATGAACTTGTCAGCATGGATCTTCTCCAGCACTGGGAGCTCTGGCTACACTTTCTCCTCCTATACCCCCTACTATTTAACTTTGTTTCTACATCAATACATGCACAGGGACAAAATTAATGGAGTCATCACTGCATTTTATCTCCATGCTTGTTCTAGGAGGAGTAGAGAATCTGGTAGCAAATAGATTGTAGCTGTCCACTCCTAATGATCCTCAGGGTCTCCAAAATTCTAATGATGTTACCATATATGAGTGATTGTCATTTTTAAACTTAATTAGCTTCCACAGAGTAACAACGATCATAATTCATGGCAAAATTTGACATCAGGCTAAAAAGGAACAGAATAGTCCACAAGCTGTTCAGGATAACTTGTCTTGGGCCCCATATTATACAACAGTCACCTTGCACACAAAACAATTTCGGGGGTGAGACTTAAAACAAAATCTGCCCGCTCCAGCAGGAAGACTAGGGGAGTACTCCCCAGTGTCCTGGCCAATGTTTATCCCTGAGTCCAAAAACTATTATCCACTCAATATCACATTGATGTTTGTCAGAGCTTACTGTGCACCAATTGGCTGCCACATTTCCTACATCACAACAGTGACTCCGCTTCAGAAGTACTTCATTGGCAGGAAAGTGTCTTGGGATGTCCTGAGTTTAGGAAAGGTGCTTTATAAGTGCAAATTCTTTCTTCTATATTACATTAGTTCTGAAAAGATCCAAATCCATAACTTTCAGCTGTGATATCGGTTTGCTGGACTATGTGGGAGTAAGGCAGATGTGTACATGTAGGAAGCTAGGACTAGGGAGAAGGCCACAATCATATTCATTGCCATTTGCAAGAGAGTAGCTGGAGCATTGATCTTTAACTGCGTGTAATGTGGAAAATGTCATGCAGACCAATCCTTCCTGGCAGTTGTCATTTGCACTTTCCTATTTCTCTACACATTTCGCTGATTGTTTCATCCAAAGGCCCCTTAGTTTCCAGCTTCTTATTTGTCCTGATTCATTAATCATTGAAATCTAGAAAAGACCTTGCATCACTGTGAATCACACAATTTTTGTCATGGAGATTTATTTTTCTAGTTAACTCGACCCTCCCACTTACCCAAAGCTGTGACACAGCCAAGGATGTTGTTACGCTGAATCAGGAGGGAGACTTTCAGTCAGAAGTTTCTTTAAAGAAAAATAGCAGCAAAAATCGGAATGCAAAGTGCATGTGAGATTCTGACTGTCTATTTGTACAATGGCAGAAAGGGCAGATAACAGAGCCACAGTCACCGATTATGCAGAGTTTGATAGTCCTGTCAATATTGAAGCAGGTCATGGATGGAATTGTATGACAGTATCATCAGTCTGGCACACTCAACTGTCTGAATCAACACTATTACATCATTCAGTTGAGTGTGATGTCCTTTATTAAAAAAGCAATTTGCTTTTGACTCGAGGAGAAAAGGAGACAGCAATGGGGCTTGGTGATTAGAGGCTGTCTGACAACATCCGGATCATAAATGGCAGAGAACCGTGACAGTAATCTCATTGAGGGAGCAATGAAAAGGAAGGCTTGCAACAGCTGTTGCTTCTCAGAGTTTGGAGGGGTTACATGACAGTCAGTCAGGACTGACTGTAAGACAGAAAGAGGCAGCACCGGCTTTGCATGCTCCTGTGACTCAGTGGGTAGCGCCCTCACCTCTGAGGCCAGAGACCTGAGCAATCAAGAAAGCAGCTTTCCATCACCTTCTCAAGGGCAGTTAGGGATGGGCAATAAAAATACTGGCCTAGCCAGAGAAGCGCACGCCCTGTGAAAAAAAATCACTAGTGGGGAGTTCTCCCTGGTATCCTGACTAATATTTATTCCTTGACCAACAAATTATCCAATCATTATCACATTGTTGTTTATGGAACCTTCCTGTGCGCAAATTGGTTCTTGGGTCTCCTACATTTTAACTCTGGCCACGCTTCAAAAGAAGTACTCAATGTGCTGTAAAGCACTTTGAGACGTCCTGAGGTTGTGAAAGACATTATAGAAATGCAGGTTTATTTTTCTCTTACATTGGTTGAATGGTAACGTTCGGAAGGTTTGTACATGTTGGGATTTTTCTAAGATTTATTGCTGGTTTTTGCTGGGATCAGTGAACAGCTTAGCTGTTCTGGCTTCTGGTAGGATTCAATCTTTTCTTTGTCAAGTCTGCCATGCCAAATCCAGGCTCAATCAAAGACCTAGCTCCACATCCATTTGAAGAACAACATTATAAGTTGGCTCGGTGCCAACTTGAATCTCTTTCCGTGTCAGCGTTCAACATCAAAAAAAATCAATGCGAAACCCTCTCAAGAATCACACAACAACATTAAGAATGACTTGCAATTATGTGCCGCTTTTAATGCGGTAGAATGTCCCATGGTGCTTTGCAGGATGTACTCAGACAAAAACTGGCACCTACATCCAAAGGAGGATTTGGGACGGGTGTCTTAAAGATTGGTCATAGAGTTAAGTTTGAAGGAACATCCTAAAAGGGGGAGTGAGAGGTGTGAGAGCTTAGGTAGCTCCAAGAAGCAACATTCTTCACCTTTGCCATTAGAAATAGAACAAGGGAAAAGAACTGCAGTCTGCGTTCCTTCAATTCGGCATCTTCTGCACTCCTTTCGGCCCATCATTGTCCGGTGTCCAGTTGCTAAGCTCGGAAATATTGCCATGAATCTTTCATGCCCAATTCAGAAGGCAGACAGAGTCTCTGTTTAACTTCTAAAGGATGGCACCCCTGACAATGCAGTACTCCCTCAGTTCTGCAACTAAGTGCCAGCCTTGAGCATGTGCTCAGGTCTTTGGAATATGGTACAGACCCCCAACCTTATGAATCAGTGATGAGAATGCAACTATTGACTGAGGGATGACACCCAACAATGTCCACAGGTTTGGTATTGGTCTTTTTAAGGGCTTAACTGTGCAATCTCATTTTACGTGTCCCTATCCCTATACACTCAGACCTGTCGCTACTAGATACAGATAGTGATCCTGGTCAGAGCCAATTTCTCTTCAGATCAAATGTGTTGCTGAACTTTGTTTTTATTTGCAACATTTAATGTTGTTCCATGTTTGGATTTTTGTACAACTATTTTGTATCCTAACCATCTCACAGCAGATTTTATCCCTCCAGTTCCCAGAAGCGATAATTTTTATAAAACTTGAGCGAGACTGTACATCTATTATGAGGCATTAAAAGACAAAAACATCAACTGGAGGAAAATCTATATTGTTATAGCCCTGACTCTCCAATCCTTGCTCCCTTGGTGATTCTGATCTACACCCTGCTCTTGGATACTTACATGACCATTTACTCTTATTTATAGCAACATACTTGCTGCATTAAACGTGGCCTAGTGCTACACTATTATCACCATCTCAAATGGATATATTATACACTGAGCACACATACAGCCACTAATGCATTTATTGAAATAGAGATATGAAGCACAAATCATTTGGCCAAATATGGAGTGCAATATTAAATAAATACAACGAGCAAGTCTTGATGGATTAACTACCTTTCATAAGAAGAACTTCAGAAGCAATAAAATAGTAATTTAGGCTTTAAGCAAAACCCTAATTGCTGGCAAAGTAAATTAAGTAGTTTGGTTCCCTCGCACCACTTTTTGGATTGGTGTGATGTAAATTGCAGCAGGTTATCAAAATGCAGCCTTGTGTCTACTAAAAACGTCAGCTGGGTAATGTTTATAGATGCTGTATTAGTTTGTCGGTAGGTTTCCAGACAAGTAACACAACAAGACGATCAACAATTAATATTAGCAAGGCAGGCTCCACTGGATTCCAGTGGGTCAGCAGAAAACTCCATTTGTGCCTGCTAGTATTTGCTCAATGCACAATTTATCAGAAAACAACATTTCCATAGCACATTTAAAATTGCAAATGCTCCAAAGCACTTTGCTGGAGGGTTATCAAATAAAATTTGACGTTGAGCCACATAAGGAGATATTAAACCAGGATATTAAATCAAGATATTTGACCAAAATCTTGGTCAAAAGTTAGGTTTAAGGAGCAAATTATGGGACCAAAGAGAGGTAAAGTGTTGGGATGTTTAGGGAAGGAGTTCCAGAGCTTAGGGCCGAGACAACTGAAGACATGAACAGCAATGTGGAGCGATTAAAATCGGCCCTGTGCAAGGGGCCAGAAGTAGAGCAGTGCAAAGACTTAGGAGGGCTGGAAGAGATTCCAGAGATAGGGAGGGATGAGGCCATGGAGGGATTTGAAAGCAAAGATGAGAATTTTAAAAGTGAGGCATTGCTGGATCTTGAATCAAATTGGAGTACAGGGGTGATGGATGAATGGGAATTGGTGTATAAGTATAAGAGCTTTGAATGGAACTCAAGTTCGTGTAAGATGGGAGGCTGACAGAAGAGCATTGGAATAGTCAAGCTTATAGGTAACAAAGGCATAGAGTTGAGTGTTAGCAGAGGGCAAGTTGAGGCAGGACGGAGTTGAATGATATTATGGAGGTCTTGGCGATTTTTAAATTGATAAACTGCTTGTTCAGGCCGCAAGAAACCCATACAACTTGTGAAGATGCAATCAGTAGAAAGTTACATCAGTTAATCACTGATTTTAGATTTAGATAAGTCCTATACAATCACTTGAACAGCAACCAACTGAATTCTAATTAACATAAAACAAACAAGTCCGTATTTGGCATTATGAGTGCTGCTTCATATTTTCAGGTTACTCTTCTCAAAGTTACATGGGTTAAAAACAATCTACCATTGTGTACAAAGTCCTAGATCAATATATTGACAGTTGAAATGACAAAGGAATGTTTAACTCTAGGCTTGCTAATTTTGTACTCATTTGCCCCTGGTCCTGTCACCATAGCTGACTAACGTACAAACATTGGCACTATCCCAGCCATTCAGTATTTTAAAGATCTACATCACATTTCTTCTCAATTTTCCTTCAGTGCAAGGAATCAATTCAGTGATCAACTTTTCACTTAAGTATTTCAGACCTTGTTACCATCCTTGTTGCTCTTCCCTAATCTTTTCCCAGTGCATCTCAGACCTTTCAAATGTGATGTCTCCAAAGTTTTATGCATTGTATCACAAGTAGTTGGGGCGAATGGTACAGATGCATCTAAGGGGAAGCTAGGTAAGTACATGAGGGAGAAAAAAATTATAAGATTAAGCTGGTAGGTTAAAATGAAGTAGAGTGGGTGGAATCTCATGTGGACCAAATGGGCAGTTTCTGTACTGCAAATTCTATGTAATTCTTTGTAAATTAAATCCCAAGTAATGAGTTCACCAAAGTAAAAATAACTTGCTTCAACATAATTAATTGTCATAGAAATGCATCTCAGAGTGTAATTAGTCTTGATGATATCAGGCTCACGCTGATTAGAAACCTTCATAGGAACACAGGAACAGGAGGGGACCATTTAACCTCTTGAGCCTGTTGCACTGTTTAATGACAGCATGTTTGATCTGTGATGTAACTCCATGTACCTGACCTTTACCCCGCATCCTTTAATACCTTTGGATAACAAAAATCTTTCAATCTCGAATTTAAAATTATCCATTGATCTCGCATTAATTGCCATTTGTGGAAGACAGTTCCAAACTTCTACCACCCTTTTCCTGAAGGAATGTTTCCTAATTTCACTCCTGAAAGGGCTGGCTCTAATTTTTAGATTTTGCCCTCAAGTTCTAGATTTACCAACCAGCAGAAATAGTTTCTCTCCATCTACCTTATCTGCTCCCCTTAACATCCTGAAAATGCCAAACAAATCACCCTTTAACCTCCTTCAAGGAACAATCAATATGCATTCTTAACTTGCTTTCCTTTTCCCACTTCAAACCATACCCACATAAGAAATAGGAGCAGCAGTAGGCCATTTGGCCCATAAAGCCCACTCCGCTATTCAATAAGAGCATGGCTGATGCCCCAACTCCACCTTTCAGCCTTCTCCCATTGCCCTTGAACCCCAGGTAGATCAAAACGTCTGTCCAACTCAACCTTGAATGACCCCGCCTCCACTGCTGTCAAAGATTAACAACCCTCTGAGAGAAGAAATTCCTCCTTATCTCCATAATAAATGGCAGAACCCTTATTTTAAAACTGTGCCCCCCAGTTCTTAGATTCCCCTACGAGGGGTAACGTTCTCTCAGCATCTACCCTGTCAAGTCCATTAATTACACATATTTCAAAACTCCTGTCCCACTACACATTGCACAATCATCTTCATGAAAACAAATTCTCCATTCACTTCCTCTTTTCCTAGCATCTTCCAAAAAAGTTGTTCAGATTCACTCCAATCCTTCCAACATTGTCTGTACTGACCAGCTGACCACAATGTTGGTGTCATCGACAAGCAGCCTATACTAGAACTAGCCTCTTCCATTTTGCTCATGGAAAATGCACAGAGCACAGGACAAGATGATAACCCCTTGTGTGCCTCTACTGATCACTGGTCAAGCAACAGAGCCATCACCTCTGTCTCATCTTCTGCAGACACACAGAAATCCTAAGCGATAAGAAAAGATGGAAGAAAATGTCTATTGGCTGCACACTATGACAAGCTATGTGGGTAACATAACAGCAATCTCTTGAGTACATCACTTCAGCATCAACAATTACTCTTCCAATTATCTTTCTTATGATTTATACTGTTCGGTTTTCCAGTAAAGATTAAGCAGCAGTAGACACAAAGACCATTTTGAAACTACTTAAAAAAAAAGTTTTAGAAAAATATATTAGGATACAAGGTGCAACTAACCTTATAATGTCGATATGTCCATTCTTAGCAGCCAGGTGTAGGGGGCTGGTACCATTGGGATCAGTAATGTCCCCAGGCTTTGCTTCAAGCAAGGCAGCACACATGTTGCTGCTTAGGAGTAACTGCACCACCTGAGTGAAATACCCAAGGTACTCAGTTAACATTAAAATTGAAAGAACCAACAGGTCGAACAAGAGCAAAATGCCAACTCATATTTATATAGCACCTTAAAAATAATAAACCAGATTTAACACCGAGCCACATAAAGAGATATTACAGGCAACCAATAGCTTGATCACAGGGGTAGGTTTTAAGTAAGTAGAGACACAGAAAGGTTTAAGGAGAGAATTGCAGAGCTCAGACCTTGACAGCTGAAGGCATGGCACAGTGCAGCAATTAAAATCAGAGAATGCGAAAATGAGAACTGAATAAGGTAAGGATCACTCCTGGGGCTGTTCTTCTACCATTTCAACATGTGTCTTGGATTGTAAACCAGGAATGCTCTTTTGCGATTGTCATGGTAACAAGGCTCATTGTGCAGATGGAGCTCTTGCATATCACTTACATTACTGCATTGTTAAATAAGCTTATCAATATAAAGCTAAGAATCGCTAGTCCCCAGACATTTCCTGTGGATTTCCTGTAAAAAAGCCATGAATTGCTGGCTGGTCTGGAACACGATAGTCAGAGTTTCTGAGCATATCCCTGCTATCATCATCTTTGGTAACCTGGTGCAGAGCCTGTTCCCAGGCTGACAGCTTACACAGCTCAGAGACAGGAAAGTCACAGGTGTTAGATGTTACCGAAGCAATGCAAATGTATCAACACGAGCATCCGAAATCTGGTTTGAATCACAAAAATGAAGGGGTTGAGTTGCATAACAAGTGGACATAACCTGAAAATGTCATGCATTTCTTACAGTGATCGGGAAACAAAATCACAGGTTTTCTTAAATATGGTAGATTCAAAGGACATTGTGAGGAGGGTTGGGATAGAACATGTGGGAATTCTAAATCATCAAACTAAAAACAACACTGGGTAATTTGGAAGAGAGGAGGCGAAATATTGAATTCCACCCCACCGTTCTGTCCTCTCCCCATCTCCAGAACAGCAGAAGATCCAATTTCTCACAGGAAGGCACAGCAGAACTTAAAACAGACAGCATTCTGACGTACACATATTCAGATTTAACTGAAACCCTTCACACCATGGCAAACTCTCACTTCAGCAAGCAATATTTAGCAGTAAGCAATAATTAGCAATAGCCAATAATATCCCATCGTAGTGATAATTGTGAACTCAATATCCTGAACTTACCCCAACTCTGCCAAATTCACAGGCCAGGTCCAAGGGCGTCTTTCCAGCAATGTCCACTATACACGGATTTGACTGATGCTGCAAAAGCATCTCAGACTAACACAAGAGAGAAGAAAAGACATGGGATTTAGCCTGGTACTTTCTCATTGCACACCATCACAGAGTTTCATGGGTCCTCTCCTGCTTCACTACAGCTACTTTGGTGGAAGCCCAGTTAACGCAGGTAAATAGGGTATCAGCAGGACTTCTGCTGAAGTTTCGGTGATGGAGAGGGAGCAGGGCCAAAGAAACTCATCTTCAATCTCGTCAAATATGAACAGTTTGGGAAGTCACTGTGATGAAGGATCAGCAGATCAGCAACAGCAATAGATTTTTGGAACATTCAGTCCCAGACTCCACAAGCCAAAAAATAAGATCGCTAGATATTATGTATTTATTAGAATATAGTAAGGCCCAGATCAATCCTTAATATACTGTAATCTCTCCATTCTTGAATGCTTGGGACAAAGTCCTTTCTGGATTTCAGAACTTTCTGGATTACAGAATGATGCTAGAATGCCTAACCACAAGTGTGGGAACTGGAAAACATCATAAATAGAAATATTTACTTGAAGCATAAAACAGAGACAATAACATTACAAAACAGTCCAAAAATATTGTGTACCACAGAACAAAGCTCAACGTTCATTATCTAGACTGAGCCCATGCCTTCTCAGTTGTTGCAGAGCCCAAACAATTGAGTGGTGAGTCTGTGAGTTGCTTGGTCTCTTCAAACATTTTCCGGACCACTGGTGTTTCTGAACAATAGATTTCCAGACTGGAGAGGTTATGGTGTATAATCATTGGAATGCCAAGAACCAATACAATAGGTTAAAAGCAAAAAACTGTGGATGCTGTTTTTCCAGGTATTTTTACTAATACAATAGGTTCCAGTGTTGAGATAGTGACTTTGTTCAGTGAATAGTGACATGTATAGACCAGGTATAATCCCCAATCTTTGCTAAGTTAGCTGATTCCTGATAGGGAGCGTTTGGGCGTTCGGACAGGTCTCAGAAACATGTATTTGGTCAGCTAATATGTTTGTGGATGTCATTGAGGAAGGAATTGAATTTAGCTGCAAGAACCTCAACAGTTATATAGGCTGATGGCGCTCAAAGTTAGAATTCACAAAATAATGGCCATAATTGGCTGTAACATTGGAAAGATGTCTGTACCTTCAGTCGAGAAAGGGAGAAAATGAGCAAGCTAAGGATAAAGCAATGCAGCAAAATAAATAAATACATCTTTTTCATTGACTGTGAATACTGGGGTCGATTGGTAACTTATGAAGTACATACCATTTGTACCATGCAACATCAGCAGAACTGAGATTAATGAATTTAAAAATCAATTCAGACACTGTGAGCCAGCCAGCACATCTACAGTTACAAAAACGCATTACAGCTCTTTTATTAGTTCTAGTACAGCTCGGGAATATTTGTTATTCACAGTGCATGTATAGTGTATTTAATACATACATCGACACTGCGCTATAAGGTTTAGCTGCGGATAACCATTAAAACAGGTCAATCAATATGAATTTACTCTTCTGTTGAAATACCTTCCTCAAATAAGGCCACATGGCGGACCTCAGGTATCATGGGTCTAAAATATGCAGTAAGACTGGAGAGATTAATGTCCTTCACTGCAAGCGGGTGACTACTGTCCAAAAGACAGTCAGGGAGCCAAGGTTCCAAGCAAAGGTTAAGTTTATTAAAGTTAACATGAACTAACTAGTAATTTTATTGAAGGTGCCAGTAATAGTTTTAGTATCATAACATATACAACCTGGCTATCCTGGATTGCAAGTTGATCTAACCTTGACTTCCAATGTCAAGCTGGGTGATCTGGACATCCTGAGAGCTGTAAAATAACCTTGGCCACTAGCCCGATATTTATACATCATGGGCTAAAGGTGAGTCCTATACACTCTGGCCTTGTCCCTGTTTTTTCCCAATCTGCTATCTGAAATAAAAACAAAAAAACTGCGGATGCTGGAAATCCAAAACAAAAACAGAATTACCTGGAAAAACTCAGCAGGTCTGGCAGCATCGGCGGAGAAGAAAAGTGTTGACGTTTCGAGTCCTCATGACCCTTCGACAGAACTGTCATGAGGACTCGAAACGTCAACTCTTTTCTTCTCCGCCGATGCTGCCAGACCTGCTGAGTTTTTCCAGGTAATTCTGTTTTTGTTCTGCTATCTGAAATGTCTGGTTCTTGCAGTGACAAGCTCAACTTGTTCCCAAACAAAACCTTGCCGTGCTGCTTAGCTCGTACATGAAGAGGACAAGGACACTTTAACTCGCTGCAAATAGTCAGGACCTGATGGCGAAATGGTCAGCTATCTTAATCCCCAGGAATCACTTTGAGACGCAATCTTAGAGATGTATACAGGATCCTAAATGGTGTAAAAAAAATCAAATCCAGAGTGTTCCTTTAAATTAACTTGTGGGAGTAAGGCAAAGTGACATAGCTTCAAACTAGTAAAAGGTAACTTTGGTGCTGAAATCAGGAAGTTTTCCTTCATAAAGAGAGTGCTCTACACATGAGGCAGAATATTACCCTCGGTGTAATATTCACCCAGAGTAAAGTGATGCGTGATGACATTGGGCATGCGTGCCAACGTCATTGTGCAGTCTCGCGATATTTCGTTCGGCGGGCACACCCCAGAGTTGGCTGTGTGCCCGCCGATAATTAAAAGGCCTATTAAGGCCATTAACAAACTAATTAAATTCAAATTTACACTGCCAGGCCAACCTAGCGGGATGAGGTTTCCTAAAGCAAATAAACATTAAATAAAAACTTTATTTTTGAATTGAAAACATGACCCAGCTCATGAGGAGATTATGTTTTATTAAATTTTTATTCTCTTCATTTTTTTTTACACACAACGCTTCAATCCCCCTGAGGCGTGGGGTTGCCTCAGGGAGATTGAAGCACTCTTTCTCGTGCATGTTCAAACTGCGCGCGGGGCCTGGCTCTCCCTCCTCCCCCAGCCCGCACAGGCCTCTTTTCTGAGTGTTGCCGCTCGAGATCCGTGCAGGACAGGCCTTAACTGGCCCGCCCGGCGTGAAATTGTGGTGCGGAGCCGATCGCGGGCGGCAGTCGACTTCCCGACCTCCTCTGCCTGCCCCTGCTGAGCCCACACGCCAAGAGCAAAATCCTGCCCTCTGGAAGGGACTTGCCACCCAACTAAGGATGGCAGCTGGATCCTAATGATGGAGAGCCAATATAGGCGACCCCCCAAAACAGAGAGATTTGGAGCCTGCTGGCACAGGTAATGGAGTGAGAGGATGCCTCAAGATGGAGTGCACTCTCAGCACTTTAAAACGATTTGAAAGTATAAATGGCCACAGCTGCCAGGACGCCATTTTGGCCGCAGATGTGGCCATCCACCTGCACCAGCAGCAGCCGTGGTTAGGGGGAAGTGCTTTAAATCAATTACCCCCACCGCACCACCCCACCAAAGTCTGCTGCCCTACTTTGACCAGTGGTGTTTTGGACAGTCCTGGGGGCCAACCTCCCAGCTGGTAAATTCCAGCTCAGTGCCTTAGTAAGGCTGTTCATCGCTTCAATTGGTTACCTGTTGCTTGCGGTGAGTTAGCTGCTGTGCCTCTAAGCCGGCCAACTGAAACATGCCCTGAGGTGGGAAAATGCTAAAAAACAGAAGTGGCGCTCTCCCCACTGTGATTCTTCTGCCTGGTCACTTCTGGCCCTGCCAGGGTGACCAATTCTTCAAGGAAAAAAATTAAGGGACACTTTGGCATGGGGGACCGTATGAGCGGGCAGGGGTTGTCTGTGAACCTGTGAGGGGAGGGAGGGATTCTGGCAAACCTATTAGAGTGGGGGGGGCGGGGGGGGGGGGGGTGCAGCTGGGAGCAGTGCAGATGTGCATATGCGGGCTGCGTATGCATGGAACTTAAACATGTGAAAAAGCATCCCAGCAGGACACAACAGGGGACACGGGACAACTACCTCAATTATGGGGTGAGCCCGTAACTCTGGGGCTGTTGGTTACCCAGGGCTCCAGCTCTGTAGCCATTTGCAAATCCAGCCCAATGTTTCTGTAGTTAGATATAAATGCTTTTTTTGCCCTTTCATCAAGCCCAGGTTGGTTCCTGCGCCACAACCGTCATCTCGGGTGTCTTTTTTTCTGTGCGGACTGAGCTTTATGCAGGATTGCATCCTTCCAAGATTCCACCGAGTGATTTCCCTGCATCTTCTCATTATGCCCAAGGTATTTCTCAGATCGAGACATTTGTAAGTCAGTATGCCATCCTAACCCCTTTATGTACGGTTGCCTCATAACACATTACAGATGGAGCACTGACTGGTACAGGATACACAATACTAAGGCTGGAGGTTTAAATTATGAGGGTAGCTTGCATCGAACAGGCCTATTTTCTCTGGATTATAAAAGATTTAGAGGCGAGCTGATTGAGATTAAGGTGATTAAAGGAGTTGATAGCGTAGGGAAATTAGGGAGAGGCAATAAGTGCTGGCCTAGCCAGCGACACCCATATCCCATGACCAAATGAAAGAAAAGATAGAGAGAAGTTATTTCCTCTGGTGGATGAGTCCAGAACAAGCCGTCAGGAAGTACTTCATCACACATAGGGGCGTGAAGATTTTGAATTCTCTCCCCCTTAAAGGCTGGGGTTCAATTGAAAACTTCCAAACTTTGAGACTGATGGATTTTTGGTGGGGAAGGGTATTGAAGGATTTGGAAGAAAGGTGGGCCAATGGAATTAAGATTCGGATCAGCCATGACCTGACTGAAAGGTGGAGCAGGCTGAAGGGGCTGAATAGCCCACTCCTGTATCTATAGGATCAGTGCAACCCACATAATAATTATTGAGCTGCTCATGAAGATCCACGTGCTGGGAATAGGATTACCTGGTGAAGAGCGTTCTGAAGTAACATCGTGCTGCAGGATTACTGCAGTGAGGAGCTCTGTGCGCCCAAACGCACAGAAACCTCCATTCTGCTCTAATCCTTCAGAGACTGCAATGAGATTCCAGGGCACTAAGAACTCAGAACACTTCAGTTTATTCAGAAAGCGCTTGGATTCCAGGGAGGCTGGATGGGTCTCTTCCGTCATTGTGAAGAATAAAAGGAAGTGGGGGTAATTTTGAATGGGGGTGATAGTGTCAAAAGGGCAGGTGAATCGATAGCACTCATTTTAATCCTGTCAGCCAAAGTCTAAATGACCCAAAATGTGCTCACAGTCTAAAAGCCGCAATGTTCAAGGTCAACAGAACCAGGGTAATAAGGGCAGAGAGGAATTGCTGCATTCTCCTGCTTTTTCATTGTAACTCCAGGAGAAACCGTGGAACGATGCCACATGCAGCATTTATGCCACTTTCCTGATGTTCCTGTGGCTCTTTGACAAAGTTCTGGCAAAAAAAACCCACGGAAATTCACCCCAAGGTGTAATGACATGGGGCCATAAGAATACAAGAAATAGGAACAGGAGTAGATCATACAAAAACAGAATTACCTGGAAAAACTCAGCAGGTCTGGCAGCATCGGCGGAGAAGAAAGGAGTTGGCGTTTCAAGTCCTCATGATCCTTCAACAGAACATATGTAGATCATACAGCCTTTCTAACCTACCCCTGGCTGATGCTCTGCATCAGTCCACTTGCCCAACTGCTCCCCATAATCACTTGATTCCCTGAGAGATCAAAAATCTGTCTACTCGTCAAACTCAGCCTTGAATAGAGTCAATGTAGTAATTATGGTTTTATTTGGTGTGCAATGTACCTTTAAGAATAATATGTTAAGGAAGATCACATGATCTGTAGTGACCAATAGGAGAGTAGCGTGGGCTACTTCATCAGGTAGTGTTAGAGTTGAAGTTGAAAGCACACGTTTGGTTGCTGCTGAGTATGTTGTAAGTAAACTTAATGCTTCCACCCAAAAAAAAAATGCCTGCAGATCGACTTTATCTATAGTACCAACTTGGCCACCACTCACAACAGACTAGCAACGAGGATCCATGGGAACCTTCAGTCAACAATGGAGGATCCACAACCTACTGGTGTAGAGAATTCCAATGATTCACAACACTCAGAGTGAGCTAGTAGATGACCCAGTGCTCTCAATGACACTGGAAACTTGCCTACCTACCCTTCTCAGGGGCAAATTAAGAATGGGTAATTAATGCTGGCATTGCCAGTGACACTCACATCTCATCAACAAATAAAAAAAAGACTTCTGCAAAATATAGTCAGAACCATTACTGCACTGTATCTGTTTATCATCGTCATAAAATATACCAATTTACCAGTTGTCTCGGTTTGTGTTAAATGCTATACAGTTGTTGCAAGGAAAAATAAATTAGGAAGTTAGAACATTTCGTGGGTAAATGTATTCCCTAGCTATGTAACTTCCTCAAACCCAATAATCTTTCAAGAACGTTGCTTTCCTCCAACTTGGGCCTCCTGGCTATCCTTACTTCTTTGCCCTGCCATTGGCGGTGATGCAGGTACAAGCTCTGGAATTCTCTCCCCCAGCCTCTTTGCCTCACCACTTCTCTCTTGTCCTTCAGGACACTGCTCAAAACCTGCCTCTCTGACCATCCTTTCAGCCTCCTATCCCAGTGTCCCCTTCTTTGACTCGGCATCAGTATTTGTCTGGTCATGCTGCGGTGAAGCACCTTGGGTTGTTCTACGAAACGGAGGTTGCTATATAAATGTACGTTGGGTGTTGCCTGATGTAGAATCCAGCTATAGATTTGAAGAAGCCATCGCACCTTCATCTGGGCAATGGTAGGTGTGATTGAATTGACTTTGCATTTGAGCTAAGGAGGGAAACATCAGTCTGCCTCTTATTCACTGGTGCCTGATGGAATGTGTGTGAGTTTAAGTGCAGAGGTTGGGTAAGAACAGAGTCAGATACAGCTGCGATATCCCCCTCGACAACAGTTCTGAAAAGACTCACTGACGAAGCTTGAATACTAAGAATATCACTTTGGCGAAGTACTGGAGGGCTTCACAGAAAGACATCTTGTAAGGGAGGCAGGGAGAAAAGAAAAGATGTTGGAAAGTAGAAAACTAGTTCTGTCATAACACTTTGAGGTGTCGTTTTTGGCCACAGAATATAGGAAATGCAGTGAATAGCAAGTTATTGAAGTAGCAACCAAGTACATAAGATAGTTGGAACAGACAAAAAGAGGGTAGCACTCCTCCTTCAGATACCATGCCCTAAGAGGCATTGGTGATCATCAGATTGGTCCATGATTATGTTTGGCAAAGTACTGCAGTGGTTTGCTGTTGCCTTCTGTAGTATGGCTGACCAGGAAACTCTCCTTCTCTTACCACATTGTGTATTGGAAGGATTTACAGGCTGATAGCCAACCTGTTTGGCCAACTTATCAACACACCTTCCTTGGCCATCAAGTCCTGAAATGGGAGTTGAACCCAGAGCTCCTGGTTCAAAGGTGGGAATGCTAGCACTGCACCATAAGATCCCCCCATGCTGTAGGACTAAGGATATCAAATGCATTTTGGATAGAGAGTTGATATTGAATGGGTTTGAATATCCAAGAGACTAGGATCTGACTAAAATGCAAACTAAACTCATTGTTAGTCAGTATGACTAAGAGCCAAACAATAGAGAGTGGAGCTCCAATCTTTTATATATTTGTTTTTGAGCAGAAACACATACCTGAATTTCCGTTGCAGATACCAATGAATTACTATCCGTCAGCAATTTTTGGGATAGCTTTAAAGCGACAGTCAGTCAGGCACAATGGAATCTTTACTTAGAATTACATAGAAAGTACAGCTCAGAACAGGCCATTGAATCCAAATGGTCTGTGCTGGTGTTTATGCTCCACATGAGCCTTCTCCCAGTCAATCTACTCATGTCATCAACATATCCTTCTATCCCTTTCTCTATCATGTATTTACCTTTACAGGTATCTAGAATATTCACCCACAACTACTCCATGTGGTTGTGAATTCAACATTCTAACCACTCTTTTGAGTGAACACGTTTCTCCTAAATTCTGTCTTATATTTATGGCCCCTAGTTTGGACAGCCTCACAAATTGAAATATCTTTTCCATGCCCATACTTTAGAAAACCCCTTCATTTTTCTCTTTTCTAGAGAAAAGCGTGTCCAGTCTGTTTAGTCTTTCCTGATTGTTGCACCCTCTCAATTCTGGTAACATCCTTGTAGATCTTTTTTGGACCTGCTCCAGTGTTTCTATATCTTTTATTTTCACAAAAAAGCAAACCTGCCCACAAGCAGATTAAGTCAAACAAGGGCAGAACTGCAGCAAACAGTATTGGAGTTCTGGATGAACAGGATGAATGGGAGCCCCTCCAACCTCTGCTCTTGCAATTCAATGTCCTCCATCTGGAAAATCCCAGGGATCATTACTCATCCATGCCAGCTGGAAGAATAAATCGTTTACAATCAGTATAAGACTCAGCAAAGCAACAACGGAACTCTTCCTGCTGGCATCTTCCCAGCTTTGTCATTATGCAGTAGCTGTGCTGAGAACTCATTGCGGGATTTTGAGATGCTTGAGATCACGGAACTGCTAATCCTGGAAATGAAACTTCAGCACAAAGTCTCGTACTCCATTATAGTTACAGCCACACATCGTCACAAGCTCGATGACAGCTTTTCATCTTTTGATTAGATACTTTACAGCCTTCTGGACTCAACATTAAGTCCAATAATTTCAGACTGTTGCTCCGTGCTCCCATTTTGTTTCCTTTTCTTTGCACATTTTGGTATTAATCTTGCTTTTATCTTTGTTTTCCTTTCAAATGGCAGCAATTTTCTGTCATTTACACCTCCAATGGGCAAGCCATTTGTTTCTTTACTTGCCTCATGACCATTACTTTTCGCTCTGCCTCGCCAACTTGCTTGTCATTTAAAGTCTCCTGTCTTATCACAGACATTCCCTTTTCTTCTTTTTCCACCCTCCCCCATTTGACTCAATGCAGAGAGGAATAAAAAATTGTTAAGATGGAAAAACTCTCTCCTTGTCCATGTTGTACCGCGAGATGCAACAGGATTTGGCCTTCGTCTGATTGGGAGTTGAGACTCAATATGTCTAATTTTTCCCAGTTCTGATGAAAGATCATTGGTCTGAAACATTAACTTGTTTCTCTCTCCATAGATACTGCCTGACCTGCTGGGTATTTCCACCATTTCCTGCTTTTATTTCAGACTTCCAGCATCTGCAGTATCTTGCTTTTGCAACCATAAAGATTTCTGGTTTGACAATGGTGCCACCTACCCACAATAACCTTTCGCCCCCTTGTTAATTGAAAATCTATCTATCTCAAGTGTACTCTAAACACTGGTCAAAAATGATTTCACCTGTGAAAGTGCTATATTCACACATCACTTCAAGCAGTTCCATAGGTATCTTAGAATATGCACAAATGAACAAACATTGTCCATTGCACAGTCAGAAATGTCTGGGGGCAAAGTTCAGAGTTCAGATGTACATATCTTGCGTGAACCACTTCAGTGACTTGGTATTGTCTCAAGCATCTACAGGTAAATCTTTGACATTTCATGATATTTTGAAAAAAAAAAATTATTGAACTGGAAGCAAAAGCTCTTCATTTTGTTTGATCAAGCTTTCTGTTTGATGTTGCCTGGCTTTTCCCTCCTGTTCGACAGGACTTTTGTGATAGAGATTGCCATCTCCACTCTCCGCTGCTATAGTCTCTTGATAAAACAATAACTCTTGACAAATGAGACCAAGAAGGACATATTGAGATTTCAAAAGGGTAAATCAGTTCCCATTTAGTATCAAAGGCTTTCTTTCCTTCTTGGAAGTCATTGTTGAAAGGATAATTCCAGTAGCTATGGTTTAGAGACACAGACACTTCCTGTACACTAGCAGACTATTCGTTGAGCGGAAGGCTGCAAGTAAATAGCATTGGCTTTCAGCAGGGCATATCCTAAAGATTTTCTTTTGAAGAACAACTCCAGTTGTAAAGCAGGAGGTAGCCTCCGGGACTGTATGCTTATCACAACTGTCAAAGCCCAATGAACCCGCATCCCACGATCAGTAACGTGGCTGAGTTGCAATAATGGAGGAGTAGTGGTGCAGGAGAGATGCTGGGAGCCACAAATTGGAATGAAACATCTTGGCTTAGGAATTCCAGGGGCGATCGCTATGTGTGTGAACATGCAGACCAGAGGCACACCCAATATTGGATTTTTGGTTCGGCCACATATAGACCTGGCAACCCAGTTTTGTACAGGGGGCCTTAATCAGACATTAAGCCCCTTATTTGCATAAATGACTATATGAATTAGGAGCAGGAGTAGGCCATTCTGCCCCTTGAGCCTACTCCGCCATTCAATAAGATCGTGGCTGATCTGATTGCAACCTCCCACCTACCCACAATAACCTTTCGCCGCCTTGTTAATTGAAAATCTATATATCTCTGCCTAAAATTATGCAAAGACTTTGCTTCAACTGCCTTTTGAGGGAGTTCTAAAGACTTACTATCCTCTGAGACAAAATTTTCTCATCTCTGTCTTAAATGGGCAACTCCTTATTCTTAAACAGTGACTCTTAGTTCTAGATTCTCCTGCAAGAGGAAATATCCTGTCCACCCTGTCAAGAACCCTCAGGATCTTAAAGGTTTTAATCAAGTCATTTCTGACTCTTCGAAACCTCAGTGGATACAAGCCTAGCCTGTTCAACCTTTCCTGATAAAGCAGCCCACCTATTCCTGGTAATAGTCCAGTAAACCTTCTCTGAACTGCTCCTAACGCATTTAAATCTTTCCTTAAATAAGGAGAGCAATACTGTACACAGTACTTCAGATGTGGTCTCACCAGTGTCCTGTACAATTGAAGTATAACTTTGCTACTTTTAATTCAATTCCTCTCGCAACATGCCATGGGCCTAATAAACTGGGACACCTTTTTTATTTGAACAAACTATCCAATTGGTCCTACTGTAATTTTTTCCTTTTCTTGTGTAACCCAGTTCTCTGTTGAAAGTTATTACTGAATCTGTTTTCCCCCACCACCCCTTTCAGGCAGCGCATGCTAAATCACAACAACTTGCTAGGTATAAAAAAAATTCTCTTCATCTCCCCCCCGCCACCCTAATTCTTTTGCCAATTAATTTTAATTATAGGGCAACAGGGGATATTTTATCATTTTACCTGGCATATTGGAAACTTTGGTCCAACAGTTAAAACAAATTTATGCCTAAGAATAGGTGAAAACATAAGAAGATACAGATGAGTGCAAACAAATTATGGTTATCGACTCTGGCTTGTCCCTTCCTGAGGGGGAGGGGCTTAGCTCATTAAAACAGTTTAGTGCATGCATAACTCAGATCACCCTTTCTTCCACCTCAAGGCAGGGAGGACCACAAAATCATTAAGATGGAAAAATTCTCTCCTCACCACTTCATAGTGTCCATGCTGTGCGGCAAGATGCAGCGGGATTTGACCTTCATCTGATTGGGAGTTGAGGCTCGATCCTGCCTTCAGGAGCATTTTCATTGGCTCAGCCTTTCCTTGCCATGCAGCATAGTGCAACGGTCTCATTGCTACAAACAATTGGCAGGGAGGAGTAAAAAAAACAAGATTAAAACTGACAACTCACCTCAAGGGGCACATTCATGATTTATTTTCAATGCTGCGCCAGTTAATCATTTTTCATATACCATACTGACAAAAAGTCCCATAAGAATTAAACCACGAATGAAAGATCCTATTCCTGGTTGCAGCTCAATTGAGTCCTAAGTACCATAAAGTCCAACTTGGTTAAGTCGCATTGTTCCCAAAGGATGCGCTTCATGTTCTCCCAATAGCAAGTAAATCCCTGGGTCAAAAAAACAGACACTTTCCTGTCCTTGGATTATTCTAAAATATATTCATTCAGTTCTGCAGCAGCATAGAATCCTTATCCTTCTTGGGACAGGGGATGTAGAATTGAAACGAAAGTTTGAAAGGTGAAGAGACTGGAATCCAAAATTACGAATAATGAAATCTTAAATTCAGAGATTTCAAAAAATGTTGTTACTGCTCAGCATTTCTGTGCAGCAAAATGATAAATTTATGGCGACATTTTTGAACTAGTGATTAATTTTCCCCTCTGAATATTCAATGAACCTCACTGTATCTCCTTGCAACTTTGTGGAAATATGCAAATTGGATGAAGATTTATGCATGGTGGCTGACACTTTTACTGCCAGGTGGAGGTTACATAGATTTTAATTCTCCAGCACTGCAAAACTGTGCATGAATCCATTCAAGTAATTTTATTTTATAGTAAGTTATTCAAACTAATTATTCATTTCCATGATAACTGAACTCTTGTTAAGAGTCAGCTGTAGCTCAGTGAGTAGCACTCTCACCTCTTGAGTGAGAAGGTTGTGGGCAATGTTCTCTTCAAAATTTAGGTTTTTGTGTGTGGTCAATTTTTTCAGTGCTCAGCCCTATAGTTTTCTTTTGCTCTGCTGCTGTCATTTGTCTTGGAATAAGGCCTGTATCATAAATTCCAGGAAGCTGTGCACTTGCTTAGCTTAGTGGGAACATTGGCTGTGGATTCAAGCCCAGATCTATAGGCACCTAATCTACACCGACACTCCCAGTGCAGTAGTGAAGGGGTGCTGTATTGTTGGTTGTTCCGTCTTTCAGATGAGGTATTAAACTAGGGCCCCTTCTACCCTCTCACATGGATGTGAAAGAACCCATTCGAAGAAGAATAGGGGAGACCTTCCTGGTCTCCTAGCCAATACTTATCCCTCAACCAACATCACTGAAACAGGTCATGTCATCATTTATCTCAGTGCTGTGTGTGGAAATTGGCTGCCTGGTTTCCTACATTACTCAGTGATTACAATTCAAAGAGTAATTCAGCGCCTCGAAAGCACTTGGGTCACTCTGAGTTCATGAAAAGTGCAAGTTCTTTCTTTCTTGTGAGATTGCTACGGCCTGTAACTCCCATGAAATGGCAATCAGAGTCAGATTACCACTCCGCTCTTACTTACTTGGCTGGAAATGAAGCCGCTCCTTTCTCACCCGACCTTCCGACTCAGGCCGGGTGAGAACAGTGTAGTGCAGTGGGTTCCCCCGACTACCTTGAGTCAAGGGCAGGATAGCTGGAGGTTAGGAAGCCATGTCGCTTCCCCTCCCCTCCCCCTTCCCATTCCCTTTTTTAAGGCACTCAGCTGCTGTAAAGCAGGAAATTGAAAGGACCGGCCACTTTGAGAAGCCAAGGGGGTCAGATTGAGGAGTGTTGGGTGGTCAATGGGTGATGAGGGTAGTTGGTGGGTCCCCGGGGAATCAGGTATCACGGAGGGGTGAGGTTGCAGGGTCAGTATTATAGTTACCCAGAAGTTACAAATGGTTTTCATTCTTCTAACTTTTTCTGGGCAACTATTACTGTAAGACAGTCAGAACCATTCCATATTTGCAATTTGTATCATACTTTCAGATGGTTCCCATTACAGGGCAATTGCCCAACATGCAATCCTTACCTGGGGATTTCCAGGGTGAGATGGGTTCCCCAGTGCACTTTTGGGTTACCTCCCAGTTATGACACCCCAGAACTCAGAAATTGCAGGCCATTGTTTCCTTATGCAGTGTATGGAGTATATAACTTTGCAGGTTCCTATCTTTTATTCTATCATGGGATATGGGCATCACTGGCAAGGCCAGTATTTGTTGCCCATCCCTGATTGCCCTTGAACTGAGGGCATTTAAGAGTCAACCACATTGGTAGCAGGTTTCTTTCTCTAAAGGGCATGAATGAACCAGATAGGTTTTTAAAACAATCAGCAATTGTATTGTGCACCATTGGCTTCATATTCCCAATTTATTCATTGAATTTAAATTCCTCCAGTTGCCATGATGGGATTTGAACTTGTCCCTAGAGCATTAGCTTGGGCCTCTGGATTACTGATCCAGTGATACTACCACTGCACCACTATTACTTCACTGAAGAAAAGTGGGTTATAATGGAAATTCAGGTTAGCAGAGTTAGATGCTGCAAAATCCTGCTCCAATACTTTGCAAATTTCATTTTCATTTTATTTTAACTCTTAGTTTAATTAGAGTTAAGGTAAAAATGATGCTTATTGGTGAAGACTAATGGCCATATCATCTTCAACAACAAAAACAGAAAATGCTGGAAAAACTCAGCAGGTCTGGCAGCATCTGTGGAGGGAGAAACAGAGTTAATGTTTCGAGTCCGTATGACTCTTCTTCAGAGCTGAAGAGAAATGGAAATGTGTTGACATTTATACAGTTTAAGGGGGTGGAGCAGGTGAAACTGGATAGAAGGCCAGCGATAGGTGGGGACAAAGGCGAGATTGACAATGCTGTCATGAACTAAAGGACAAAGGGAATGTTAATGGTAGTGGTTAGTGCTGAAAAAGGTGCTGATATTGGCATTAAGGCAAGAAAGCAGAATGTGATAATAGCAGAACAAGGGCAGCACTCTGAAAAAATGAGCATGTAACAGATGCCTCTTTTGGGGATGGGATGGGGGAGGGGGCGGTGGTGGGGAAAAAAAGATAGAAAATGGGATAGTAGGTGGGATGAAAAAGGGATAAAACCATGGATAAATGAATAAAAATGAAAATAAGTGGATAAGAAATAAAAATGAATGTAGAAAAAAGGGGATTAAAAAAGGGGTGAGGATTGAGGTAAGGGTTCATGGTCTGAAATTGTTGAACTCAATGTTAAGTCCAGAAGGTTGTAACATGCCTAATCGGAAGATGAGGTGCTGTTCCTCCAGTTTGCATTGAGCTTCACTGGAACATTGCAGCAGGCCAAGGATGGGCATGAGAGCAGGGTGGTGTGTTGAAATGGCAAATGACAGGAAGGTCTGGGTCATGCTTGCGGACAGACCGAAGGTGTTCCACAAAATGGTCACCCTGTCTACGTTTGGTCTCCTCAATGTAGAGGAGACCACATTGGGAGCAGCGAATGCAGTAGACCAAATTGAACGAGGTGCAAGTGAAGCGCTGCTCCACCTGAAAGGAGTGTTTGGGGCCTTGGACAGTGAGGAGGGAGGAGGTGTTGCACCTTCTGCGATTGCATGGGAAGGGTGGAAACAATGGCTTGATGTTCGGTAGTGGGGTTATGGTCTGGAGCAGGTAGGAAGAAGTGTCTGAGAGTTAGCATTCAGCCTCTGCAAGGTAGAGGTCAGTACGCCAGACAACAACACCACCCTTGTCGTCAGGTTTGATAACAAAGTCAGGGTTGGACCTAAGAGAACGGAGTGTAGCAAGTTCAGAAGTAGACAGGTTAGAGTGGGTGAGGGGGCAGAGAAATTTAGACAGCTGGTGTCACACTGACAGTTCTCAATGAGGAGTTCGAGAGCAGGTAAGAAGCCAGAGGGAGGGGTCCAGGTGGAGAGAGAATACTGGAGGTGGGTGAAAGGATCCATGGAATGGGGGGAGGACTCCTGCCCAAAGAAGTGAGCGCAGAGACAAAGGTGGTGGAAGAAGAGCTCAGCATTGTGCCAAGCCTGAAATTCATTGAGGTGACAGTGTAAGGGTATGAAACTGAGTCCTTTGCTGAGTACTGACATTCAGCATTAGAGAGGGGAAGATCAGAGGGTATGGTGAGGGTATAGAACTGATTATGTCAAATGCATTGCTATTGCCTGCTTAATGCTCATGCCCAAAGTCAGAATTATTCCCAAAGTGTTCTCATAAAAGCACCTTTACCGCAGATTAAGAGGCACAGTTTGGTTTAGATATCATATAGTTGAATGGCCCTGGTAGAGTCTGGTAAGTACCCAAACTGTATTTGACATTGGTGGGCATTAGTTCAGGTGTGAGTTCCCTTCTCCCTGTGGAACACCTTTACCTTGGCCTTCCTTTCTAGGCCACATTCAGACCTCAGCCTAGATGTAAAGAACTGCAGTTAACACCAACACCATAGCTAACCGTGCATTCAAGGGCTAGTTGTAAATTGGAATTCAGACCTTTCAATAGGCAAGACAGTTCTAACCATATGAACAATAATCATTTGTGACTGCCTTTCAGCTTGATTCAACATTGGAGAATGAATTGCATTTTGTGAAATGTAAAATCAAAGAACACCACGGTGAGTGAAAGCTATGCCAAATTACTGGGGCCTTACACAGAATCTCTTCATTTATACAGAGCAAACTTGGCATACCAAGCATTTAGGCAGCACAGTGAAACTACCCCTGCAAGGTATCATCATGATTCTAAGCAGAGTTTGTTCAGTACACAGAACACTTTGTTATTGGGCTGAAATGGCATTAATTACATTGGAGTCTGCCTAGGGAGAAGTTTGAAGCTGTAGAATTGAAATCTTATGCGTCACCTTTGTTGTCCTTGATATCCACGGTGGCCTGGGCTTCAATCAGCAGAGAGATGAGCTCGGTGTTCCCATTGAGGGCAGCATGGTGCAGAGCAGAAAATCTGCAGAAGCAAAGAACGAGGAAGACATCAGCCTCACAAAGAGGTCAAATTTACTAGAGCACTAGGAAGATGACTGCAGTAGTACTAGAACAAAATAACATTTAACATTTCTTGGCTCTTCTGGTTTAGAGAGAATGGAACTGAGCCACCTGGATTGAGGGGCCTCTAGTTTCTTTCCTCCCGCCCCTCACCTCGGTCATGAGTTAACAAGTCCTCTTAGGCGTCGTGAGTGCTGTGAGCTTAGAAGCCAGGAAAATAAGCGGCCAGCACCTGCCTAACCTTTGACCCCATTCTGGAGAATTCACCTGCGTAGTTTTCAGGGTCTCAGGCTGTAATGGCCACCACAGCAGGTTACCCTGACAAAATGCACTCTCTTGGGCCATGCATGAAGGATGGTCACAGTGACAGAGTGTGATTATTGCCCAGGGAGCTATACCCCAGCATGAATTAGCACCTTCTGGAAAAGAGGAGAGAGAACCATCATTTGGTTTACAGATAATCTGCTCTATAAGCCGTCAGCCCATGCTAAGCAATAAATTTCATGCCTTGGCCAACTTCCCTCGCTTTTAGGCATTTTTCAACAATCATTACTAAAAGCAGCAAGCACTAGGCATCCTTATCAGTCAAATAACAGTTCCCACCATGCTAACTATTATCATCATCAACAGCTCCCATTCAACCCTTTGGAAATCCAAGTGAGCTACTTTTAGTTTCCGACACCAGTAATTTGGCACAGTTGGGCATTATCACAGATTAACAGGGAACATTGGTGAAAGGGCACTTAGTGAAATGTAAAAACCTGTTGGTGACTCATGATGATGGGTTTCACAATTGGACCTTCTACTTTAGATATGTTTGGTGTTGCAAGGTTTCGATATAGAACCCAGGAAACATACATTTAACCTGATGCTTTTAGCTTTACAACAAGTCTCAGCAGGGACAAATTAAAGGTCCCGGGCTGTTTTAATGAATATATCTCAGAGTTCTACATTGGCTCCATGGACATTCTCAATCTCTAAATGATTGGAGCGTTCCCAGATTGGAAAAAAATGCTGGAATAAGACTGCTGACAACAGGATAGGATATAGTAAACGGTACGTCTGATCTTGATCATTGATACAAAGTCCATCCAGCAATAGGATATTTTTCAAAGGTGAGTATTTACCCATACACTCTATGCTTTTGTTGTTTTTTATCTTCATTGCGTTGCCTTGTACAGCAAGTCCTTGCAGCCTAACAGGTATTGTTAACAATGACTGGCTCTCCTCAAATGCGGTCTATGAGAACCCCTGACACATACATTATAGTTAGGCAATGACATATAGCACTAGATGGACTCCACCGCTTTGATGCTGTTCCATCATATAAACAGCTGCAATAACTCATTGTGCTTGAGAGGTCTTCAAAATGTTAATGTCCACATTAGTGCAGTGTAGAGACAGTAGTGATAGCTGTGTTATTTTAACCACAAGGTGAAAACACATATTTTAACCTCAGATCAAATTGTAGCATTTCATCTTGTCCCAGTTAAAGGCTTTTACTTTCAAACAAAACTTGTATTCCCTTGAGTATAGACGATTTAAGAGGATTAAAAGGTTTGACAGAGTAGATAGAGTGAAATTATTTCCTCTGGTGGGAGGAGTCCAGAGCAAGGAGGCATTGCCTTAAAATTAAAGTTAGGCCATTCAGGGATGACATATGATGAAGAACATCTTCACCTAAAGAAAAGTGGAAATCTGGAACTATCTCTCCCAACAAACTGTTGAGGCTGAAGATTAGTTGGAAATTTTAAAACTGAGATTGATAGAGCTTTGTTAGGTGAGGATATTAAGGGTTACAGAACCAAACTGGACAGATGGACTTCAGATACAGATCAGCCATGATCTCATGAATGGTGAAAAAGGCTTGAGGTTGGCTGAGTGGCCTCTTCCTGTTGTGATGTCCCTAAAGCTATTAGTGGTGGCTTCTTTCCTCTTTCGAAATGGGGCTTCCCGAATTTCTGATGTTGCATAATGTGCGACACCAACTAATTGAGAATGACTCTGTTTTAATTGCACTGGCTCAGGTTAATTATACTTTGAGGTGAGAGGTAAAGAGAGAAAGATACAAGGGGTCATTAAATTAGTTCAAGAAATATTAATATCTCAGGGTCTGGTAAGGGGATCAACTTGCTGATCATTCTTACCACTTTCTGTATTTATTTGAACTGAGGAAACACACCTTGAAAACCAAGATTTGAGCTCTTTTCTACATTAGAGCAGAGGCCACACTTCAACTGGGCTTTATTGAACAAGAAATATTTTATGACATCCTGAATTCAGGAAAGGGGCTAAGTGAAAGTTTTTTCCTTCTTCTTTCATATTGCCATGTCTGGAGCAGAGAGTTTGGGATTTTGCCATTGACATTCAGCCCGATCACTAACAGCCCTGACATGTATATGTAATAAAAAAACATACAGCGACAAATCATTTATTCATTATTTGATTCACATATATAAATGCTGTTGCGCTTTTCGTCAAGGCATCAAAATATTCACCAGCACTTACCAAACTGTTGGAACCCAGTTAACCTGGTGATTGCTGCATTCCTGACCCTTTCCAATTTCCAGGTGTCCGGCTACCTTAGGTGTTGTTGACAGATTCCACCCTCCTGCCCCCAAAGGGTTCCCTATCCCTGTTGGGCAGACAACAGGGAAAGAGGGAAAACAGCTGCCACAGGAGTAGGGTCATGATGCAGGCCCCTACTTTGACAAGTGAGTGACGGATGTCGTGGGGGGTGGGGTGGGGGGGTTCAGGAGTATGACATCTGGTGAGGCTGGGTTTTAAATCATCTTTATTCGCTTCCCTTCCCACTTAAATGTCACCCTTATGCATGACGTGTGGCAAATTGCTGCTTCTTTCAGAAGCCAACCATCTGTCTCTGCTTAGCCATGCCATTAGTTGTTGACTCTTGTCCTTTTTTTTCCATTTCGGCTCCAGAACAGTGGAACAGACTGGGTACTGAAGACTAGAGTAGTATGAAAGTCATAACTACTGCCAGGAAACTGGGCATGGATTGGCACCAGTTGCTGACTGTGGTCACAAACAGGTTGACAGCTGAGTGCATAGAAGCCCTTCCTGCTGCAAAACAGAACTGGTTGCTGATGGGGCGCACACAGGTTGCGTATGTGCAGCTTGTGGTGCCTTACATCTGCGGGATTCCAGCAACGTGGAATGATTCTGGTGAAATGTGCTGTTCCCTAGTTACAGTGCATTGTTTTTAACCAACAAGTCAAACAGTCATACAGAATAGTCAACATGGTATCGCTGTGGCAAAATTGTTCCTATGGCAACCTACCCTGCTGGATTCTAGCACTATAAGGATTGCATCCATCATGTTTTACTGCTCTTCAGCTCATAGGCATCAAAGATCTTAATAGATTTTAAAGAGTTCTTCAGAAGTTATGAAAACAGTTCTTAAAGTGGTCTTTCTTGGTATTATTGCTGTTTTTTGAATATACAACTTAGTTCGATAAAATGGTTTAAACAAATTTTGGAAATGAAAAATATCAGTTTCATTTGTGAACTTAGTCCATGATCCTATAATATCATTGAGCATGTATTGATGTAGCAACTGGCTAGATCCAAGTTAGATAGGCAGTTAATTTGCAAGAGTGAATTTGTACACTAACAGTGAGCTGCTGAATGCTAATGCAAATGTAAATTTGATCTAAACCTTAAAAAGATAATTTCTTCACTATTCAATGTTTGAATATATCAAACTGTAAAATAACAACAAGCCATAGGTAACAAATGCCTCAAATTTCACTTTGGGGTCAAATGTTGTGTCCCAGTTACTCATAATTGGTTCCCATCTCCTGTGCCTGCTAACTGACTTTGGATCCTGGTCTGGCAATGCTTCTCGATTTTAAAATTCTCATCCTTTCAGCTCCCTCTGTGGTCTCCCCTCTCCCCATCTCTGTAACCTCCGGCATCCCCACAACCCCCTGGGATCTCATCTCCAAATCTGGCCTCCTGCACATTCTTGATTTTACTTGTTCCATGATTAGCAGCCATGTCTTCAGTTGCCTAGTCCCCAAGCTTTGGAATACCCTCCCTAAACATCTCCACATCACTCTCTCCTCCTTTAAGATGCTCCTTAAAACCTATTTCCTTAACCAAGATTTTGGCTATCTGAGGTAATAACTCTTTTCACAGCTTGGGTGTGGAATTTTGTTTGGTAATGATCCTGTGAAGCATTTTGCGATATTTTATGACTTTAAAAGTTCGATATAAATGCAAGTTGTTGTAGTTATTGTGCTATATTTCACACATAATGGGCCAGTGGGAGCCCCGAATCACCTCATTTCAGGAAGACCCATTTCTTGATATCATGTGGAGTGAATTAAATTGGCTGAAGACTGGCATCTGTGATGCAGGGAACCTCAGGAGGAGGCCGAGTTGGATTATCCACACAGTACTTCTGGCTGGAGATGGTGCCAATGTTTCAGCCTTATCTTTTGCACTGGTGTGCTGGGCTCCCCCATCATTGAGGATGGGGATATTTGTGGTGCCTCCTCCTTTAATGAGTTGGTTAATAGGCTGCCACAATCTCATGGACTGGCTATAATTGCTTTGCCATATTATCTAGATGCTGACAGCGATAAGTCCACTATTACCGCCAGACCCCTTCTGAACCTCCCTGTGCTAATTCTGTTCCATCCAATTTGCACTAATGATGCACATTGTTCAACCAATGTGCAACATTGTGAGTATTAAAATTTGCCATCCATATTTACAAACCAAATGTTTGCTAGACATAGGAAGGCAAAGTTTGTCTGTACTGTTTCAAGTACTGAATATTTTTCATTTACCTTTTCTATACAAAATAACCTATCTGCTTGTTGTACAGCCTGAATCTTGTTCTGAGAAAGTCCTTAGTTAAAATAACATTGATGATATAATGGCATGTGGTATATCCCAGCAAGCTGGAGTACTGCAGGAAGTTTTCTCTGTTTCAATCCCTGAGTCTTACTAGAATTTACCTAGACACTCAGTAAGCAAAGGCACAGTCCAGATCATAGGTGGGTGTGAAGTTCAATGACAGGAGTGCTTAGCGATACAGAAAGCCTGTAGAATGCTGAACGTGAGCAAATAAGAAAGATAAATGCATATAGGACTGAGATATCTGGGCTCTAAGGTCCAGAATGCCTGGACTTGGGAGCCAAATCTGATTTATGAGCCACATTTTGGACTCGACTTCCATAGCTTTTGAGATGTGGGCAGCACATCTGATAGTTATTGCCAAACCCTAATTACTCTGAGAAGATGGTGGTAATTGAATGGCTACTTTGGGGATAATTAAGAGTCAACTATTTGAAACTGGAGTTACACCTAGGCCAGAAGAAGTAGGGTGGCAGGTTTTGTATCCCAAACATATATTAATAAACCAGCTTTTCTCCCTCCAATAATCAAACAGCTTTTGTTGTTACCAGTTTTCTTTTATTTCCAGGTATTGTATCCGAATTCAAATTCCCAAACTGCCCTGCTGGGATTTGAGTTCACATTTTGTGGACTGGTTAATCCAAGTCTCTGGTTTATAGTGCACGAACATAGCTACAGCACTACCCATCAATCTGCTAAACAATGATAATCAACTCTAAATTTCATTAAAACAATAACAGAGGAATTTGACACAAGTGTATTAACCAATGTGCTAAAAATAGCACACAAAGCAACTTCACTAAGGTGATGACAATGGCTGAATGGGGGGAGGAATCGTCCTTCAGTCGAAGCTACAGGAGAGAATAGGGAATAAAGAGAAGCAAATAGATGTAGAAGGCTGGCGAATAAATCCAGCTATCTTCTGTGGGTATTCTGCAGCTCAGGAGGACAGTAAGATAAAGAAGGGAGAAATTGAAAGGGCAAATATTTATTGCCCAAAAAGAAACTCTTCATTTACATTTAATTACAATTATGGAACTGCCCTATTTCATTTTTTAAATTACTTTTTGGCCGCTTAACACATCAATAAACATTACTGTCAGCAGGCACATTTTGAGGTTATTTGGTTGTCAAAACAAACCATCATTTTGCTGAGGTAAGCAGAACACAATTGTTCGAGGAATCCCACAGCCTTTAGTGTCACTTGCCAGCTGAAAACATGCAGTCAAGATAAGGACATAAGAAATAGGAGCAGGAGTAGGCCATACGGCCCCTTGAGCCTGCTCCACTATTCAATACGAACATGGCTGAGGCCATCTTGACTTACCTGCCTGTTCCCCATAACCCTGGATTCCCTACACTTCAAAAATCTGTCTGTCTCCGCCTGGAATGTATTCAATGACTCTGCCTCCGCAGCTCTTCAGGGTGGAGATATTCACGACCCTCAGAGAAGAAATTCCTTCTCACCTCTGACTTAAATGGGGGAACCCTTATTCAGAAACTATGCCCCTTAGTTCTAATTTCACCCACAAGGGGAAACATCCTCTTAGCACCCAGCTTGTCAAGTCCCTCCAGAATCTTATATGTTTCAATTAGATCACCTCTCATTCTTCTAAACTCCAATGAATGTAGGCCCAATCTGCTGAACCTTTCCTCATAAGACAGCCCTTTCATCCCAGGAAGCAACCGAGTCAACCTTCTCTGAAGTGCCTCCAAGGCAAGTATATCTCTGCTTAAATAAGGAGACCAAAACTGAATACAATACTTTAAGTGAAGTTTCATCAATGCTCTTTATAGTTCTATCAAGACTTGCCTACTTTGATACTTCATTCCCCTTGCAATAAGGATCAATTTGCCTTCCTAATCACCTGCTGTACCTGTATGTTGACTTTTTGTGTTTCATGTACAAGGACACCCAGGTCCCTCTGCATCACAGTGTTCTGTAGTCTCTCTCCATTTGAGTAATATTTTCTTTCTATCAAAGTGAATAACATCACATTTTCCAACATTATAGACCACCTCCCAAATTTTGCCCACTCACTTAACCTATCCATCTACCTTTGCAAACTCAGTCTTAAAAGAGAGATATCTTATTCTTAAACAGTGTCCCCTAGTTCTAGTCAGCCCCACAATCAGAAACATCCTCCTGGCATCCACCCTGTCAGGTCCCATCAGGATCTTACACGTTTCAATAAGATCACCTCTCATTCTCCTCAAATCTTGCTGCCTGTTTTTGTATTTCTCGCTAGCTTACTATTGTAAATTATTTTCTCCCTCTGTATTTTCTTTTGCCATCCTTTGCTTGTTTCTGATATTTTCCTAACCTTCTGGCCTACCATCAATCTCCACAACATTGTCTGCCTTTTCTTTCAATTTGATACCATTCTTGACTTCATAGTTAGCTACAGGTAACTCATTCTTCTCATCGGCTGGAATTTTATGGACTCATTGTGGCAGGGACAGAGCCGTAAAATGCAACAAGCCATTCTAAACTCCACTGACTTCAGCAGGACCATCAAATCCTGCTGGCATTAAATTCCGCCCACAGAGTCTTTATTTCTCAATGGAATATATCTTTATGAGAATTATGAAATATCACCTTGAATGCCTGCCACTGCTTACCCAATGTCTTATCTTCTAATCTATTTTTCGAGTCTATTTTTCCCAATCTTTCATGCTTATGCAAATTACCTTAATTCAAGCTAAGACACCAGTTTCTCACTCTCAAACTAAATATGAAAGTCTACTAAATTATGATCACTCTTCCCTAGAAGATCCTTTGCTTTGAATCATGAACTAATCTGATCTCGTTAAGCATTACTGGCTCTGCTTTATCGCTATATTTTTTCTAATCTACTGATGTTTGTGTCCTAGTCTGTTGTCATAATGAGACAGAAAATGTGACCGGCCTACTAATCTCAATGTTGTATTGTTAGCCTTTGAAGATTGCCTAGGCCCAGTTGCTCAGAGGTATTTATACAAATGTAAGGTGTTTCTCACAGAAAAGAGCTAAGGAAACAGAAAATTCTCATTAAATGTTGTAGCTCAATGCACTCTTTCAGAGTGCAGAGCATTTGAGAAATTGCAAATAGATCGAATCTAGAATGTCTTGGATTGGCAAATTGAACTCTTTCCGATAAAGATGCACATGAACTGTATTGGAGGAAAGTACAGAGGAGCACTTGCCAAGCTTTGTGCATTCCCTCAGGGTAAAAGAAAAGAAGACTTAGAGAAAGACAATTGCTGTGACGCAAAATATGAACCGTGTAAGCTTCTTCGGCTCTCATTCGTTACTGGCCTTTCTACCCCAGGGAAAAGCACAAGATCAAAGCTTAGAAATTGTTTGACTTTGCATGCTTTTGGGTGCTAACAGCACAATATAAATCTGAGTTTCAGAACTAGATTTTTTAATAGAAAAGTGTTTGCAGTGATGCACGCTTAGAGACTGGGCATGAAGGAGATGTTTAGATCAAACAGAGCAAAGCTGAGCTTTTCCATGATCGACTCCAATTTGGTTGCCTTTGTTTTCCCCCCCAGACCAGATGCGTAGAACTATGAGGCATCATAAATCTGTACCAGGGAGTGTGAGCTGGAACCATGCACTGGAGCCAAGGTAACCTAGGAGATTCTGGGATTTAGAAATGGAAACAGAGCACGTGCCAACTGCAGATCAGTCAGCATCTGAAAGCGAATGTTTGTGTTTCGGTTAGCAACTCATCATCAGGACTGTGCAATCGGGCAGCTCAAACTCCTTTATGGGAGAGGCTAAAACCTGCACAAAGCAAAAGGGAGAAGAGATGCGAACAGTTGGAGGTCAGGTAGTTATTTCTGTTTAAATTTCGAAATGATAGATTATGTCGAGGCTTCACTTACTTTTATGTCAACACATAAATTGAGAAAGGGTCAAATTATAAAGTTGAGCTTTATATTTTCCCCTTGCATTTACAATAAGCATCATCTGTACTCATTTTCACTAATATGAGACCTCACCTATTTCCCCATTAACATTGGGTATTGTTGGTCATGCCTTAATTGTCTAGGCCCTACGCTCTGGAATTCCCTCCTTAAACCTCTCCACCTCTCTACCTCACTTTCCTCCTTTAATAACCTCCTTAAAACCTGTCTCTTTAAACAAGCTTTTGGTTGCTTGCCCTAATATCTCCTCATGTGGCTGTGTCAAATTTTGTTTACTTAGGCCTCTGTGAAGCACCTTGGGATATTTTATTGTTAAAGGCACTATATGTATATATATATATATATAGGAATTGTCTGTCTTTTCCTGAAATTCAAGGGGAATGTTGGAGGGTGAAATGTGAATAAGGACAGATTGATGTAAGGCTTGAAGAAGCTGGGACAGAAATGGTTTCTTTCCGAGAGAAATGAGTTGGCTGTTGGCAGCTCGTTGACTTGGATAGGATCACAATTAATAAAGATATTCATAAATAGTTTTAAGAGTAGCTTAAAAGACCTCTAACCCTCCTCCCCGACAGCCAGCTACAGCTGTTTACCAATAATATCAAATGCGTTATTGCTCTATTCTAGAATAAGGTTTTAAAATGGTCTTGTCTGAAAAGAAGCCATCACTTCAGGGTTGAAGTGTAGAACTTGTGGACAGTCCAGGAAATATTGGCTTAGATTTCCAGCTTTGAACAGGTTTGTGAACAGCAACTGTGCCCGAGGTAGATTTCATTACCTCAGATATAGATAGCAAGGAGCTAACAATGAAAAGATGATTCATTACTAATGCTCAGCACTATTCTCTTAAATCAGGAGCCCATGTGTTACTCATATGGAGTGAAGACAGTGGGTGGAATTTAATCTTGGAAATAGGGTCTCACCCGCCAGTTGGAGAATGTTGGGGATGGCCCAATGGAATTAAGTGCCCATCAGGCATTTAACTGGCCAGCGTTGGGCTTTCCCCAGGATTTAGGATCCCAGGGGCAGAGATCTCGCCTTCTGAGAGCTGCCATCGAATCAGAGATCAGCAACTCCCCACTGCTGGCAGCATCATGGGGAGCGATGTCTGCTGCCGGTAATGCACCTAGGGAAAGGCCTAGGATCCCCGATGGACCTAGTCCACAGATGAGTGAAGCATGATGGTGGGGAGGAGATCTTCAGCTAGGTGGGGGGATGGGGCGGGGGAATGGGATTCAGAAGAAAGGGTAGGGGGCGGCTTTCAGCGCCCCTACCCACCCCGATGGCAGGTCTTTTGGTCAGACAGTGTGCCTTTGAACGAACGACCCCCTTGGGAGGACCAGTCTATATTGTGAGTTCCCGCATAAATTGCCCACTTAAGGAGTTCAATTAGCATCTAGGCGGAAGGTTGTCCACAAGCTTTCCTGCTCCGGAAATCAGGTGGAGTTGAACACATGGCAGGGTACCCACCCCACACCCTCCTGTCTGATCAAATGCCCCCTCTCCCTGCCTCCAAACTCGCCTCCAGGGGAGGCATTAAATTCTGCCCCAGGCATGGGCTTCTGGTGAAGCAGACGTAACTCAATCTCCACTTTAATACCACATGCTCTGTCCTTAAGCTAAGATGGTACTTTATCTTAACATTAGATTCAGTTCAATTGTGAAAACTTAGGGCAATTTCAGAAGCAAAGTAATAGCATTTGTTTAGAGCACAGGAGTTTCCCTGCCATTCAGGCTGAAGTGCTGGGAGACAAAAGCTGTTGGGCTACAGCGCCAGCTCAGGTGGGAGGAGGTAATTGTAGCATGACAGATTTACACAAACATGTCTGGAAGCAGCATGGCATTGAGCTCAAGACTAAAATCAAACTGTACCAGACCACTGTCCATGCCACCCTGCTGAGTGGCACAGAATCTTGGGTCTGCTATAGGTACCACATCAAAGCTCTGGAACACTTCCACTAAAGACATCTGAAGTCCATCAATCGCAGGGGAAAATCATAAACAACAAGCTTCTCCATCGTGCTGGGCTCAACATCATGGAGACTTCCCTCTAAAAAATTCCATTTAGATGGACAGGTCACGACCCCTGGAAAAGAATATAAGAACCAAAGGATTAATTGCAGGATTAGGCCATTTGGGTCCCTTGAGCCTGCTCTGCCATTCAATATGAGCATGGTTGATCTTGTTGTGGCCATAGATGATTACAGAATCTCCACATAGAACTTCTATGGGAAACTGTCCCAGGGCAAAGAACGTCATGGTGGGCAGTACAAACAATATAAGGGAAACCTTAAGAAAAGAGCCTTACAAACTTCTGCATTGCAGGTCATCTCTCGTGGGAAAATACTGCAGTCCACGTGGAGGCAAGCACTGAAATTTTGTTCAGCATGTTTTGAGGATCATCTACACCAAATTCACAACATCTGACAAGCTCAGAGGGAGGCCAGAGGTGCAGCAGCTGCTGAAGTTCCCCAAACACCAACAATGACAATATGAACTGCCAGTTCTGTGGACGTTCATGCCAATCCTGCATCAGGATCTTCAGTCATGAGAAATCATTGACAGCTTGGATATACTTGAACAAACAACTGTCTGCCATGGATTTGCAGAGATACGTTCCATCATAAATGAAGACATAGAAATTTCTAATGGGAGTGCAGGGAGACATGGGAATTTTGATACATGACAGATAAAGGCGAATAGATGATCACTTCAACTGGCGAAAACACTCAGTGACAAAGCTCATTTTGTCCTTCCAAGTTTGGGTTGTGTCTGGAGAGAATACTTCCCAGAGTTGTAGAATTTTATAGCACAAAAAGAAGCCATTGAGTCCACCTTGGCTGTGCTAGCTCTCTGAAACAATGAACCATTTCACTAGCCTTTCCCCAAACTGCTGAAATAATATATTTTCCAATATTTGTCCATTTTAAACAATTATGAATTCTGCTTCCAACTTGATTTCTGGTCAGGGATTCCCATGTGAGGTGATCTTGTGGCACAGTGGGTAGCGACCCTGCCTCTAAGCCAGAAGCTTTGGGTTCAAGTCCCACCCCAGCATTTGATGGCCCAGGAAGGTATGTTCACAATGTGGTCAAACAGGGTTGAGTATCAACCTGTAAGTCCTTCCAACACACGCTAATGATAGGTGGTAAGAGCAGGGAAGATTCCTGGTCAGCCATGTCATGGAAAGAAAATTGGAGCCTCTTTCATCACTGTATGTTGCCCCGAACTGCAACATGCATGAAAAATTGCATGTTGCCAAAGCAACCTGGACTAAGTGAGGGGTGGGGGTATTCATCAGTTGGCTGGATGGCAGATCAGATTGATTGTCAACTTGGGGTTTGATCCCCATTCTGGCTGTGATGGATTTGGGGCCTGCCTCCTTGCCCTACCTAAGGTGGAAGTCATGGTGCTGTGCTGTGGGGTGGACCTTTGCTTGGGCCAGAGAACTGAAGAAGAAGATTCCCATGTCCTAGCAACATGAGGGGTTTGGATGAGGTGGAGAGAAACTGTCTCCCCTGGCTGGAGGATCTGTAACCAGAGGAGGTGGAATTAAGATAATTGGCACAAAATCCAGAGAGAGAATGAGGAGAAATTTATTTATGCAGTGAGTTGTTATGATCTGGAATATGAGGAATGAAAGGAGATTCAGCAATAATTTTCAAAAAAGATATTTAGTTGAAAAGGAGAACTTTGCAGGACTATGAAGAAAAAGTAAGGGAATGGGGCTGATGTAGACACATGCACAATGGGCCAAATGGCCACCTTCTGTGCTATACGATTCTCTAATTCTACTCTGTGTAAAGAAAAATCTAACGTCTGCTCTTGTTCCTTTGACGACAATCTGAAATCTATGCCTTCTAGTTACTGACTCAGTGGCTAAAGAAATAGCTTTTCCAGTTCATTTCATCAAAATCTCTCCTCATTTTGAATGCCTATATTTGATCTACCTAACACGAGGGTGAAGTAATTGGAAAAGCAATGCAAGGTGATGAACTAAGTGCACCGCACAAGAAGCCCACTGACGCACAATGAAGTGGATTGGCTTTTAAGTATAATTTTTTTCTATTATACATTGGAATCGATGGGTTGAATAAGCCCAGTGACAACTTTGAATCGGGAATAATTTGTTAGACGGTGTTTCTTAAATTAGCACTTGCATATTTTCTTAACAGAACTTTCAAAGCCCAATTTAACACCTATAATGAGCTTGTGTGTACTCTTCTATTTAGCGCAACCCTCTCTGAAATCAGGTGTTGTGTAGAGGCGCTCGTAAATTACACTGAACCTTGTTGTAGGGTGGCTGAGTTCTACTATTAATGATAGAGCTGATCTGCAGACACCGCTTGGGTGGAAACTTTATAAGTTTGTTTACAATTTGCTCAGCAGCAACTACACTTCTGCTTTCAACTCTAACTCTATTTCTACACAAAAACAGAATTACCTGGAAAAACTCAGCAGGTCTGGCAGCATCGGCGGAGAAGAAAAGAGTTGACGTTTCGAGTCCTCATGACCATTCAACAGATCTAGTTCTGTTGAAGGGTCATGAGGACTCGAAAGGTCAACTCTTTTCTTCTCCGCCGATGCTGCCAGACCTGCTGAGTTTTTCCAGGTAATTCTGTTTCTGTTTTGGATTTCCAGTATCCGCAGTTTTTTGTTTTTATCTATCTTTACACTGCCTTCTGAGGTAGCCCACACTACTCTCCTATTGGTTACTACAGATCATGTGATCTTGCCTAACACGTATTATTCTTAAAGGTACATCACACATTAAACCATAATTACTACAAACCCACAGTACAGAAAGAGCCCATATGGCCCAATTGGTCTGTGTCAGTGTTCATGGTCCACACGAGCCTCCATCTATCTCACTACCTCTCACCTGATCAGCATAACCTTCTATTTCTTTCTCCCTCATGTGTTTATCTAGTTTTCCCAGAAATGAATGCCAGCTATTTGGCTCAACCACTCCATGGGGTCGTGAGTTCCACATTCGAACCCATCTCTGGGCCCTGAATTTGGGAAGTTTGTCTAAATCATGCAGTAAAGGTGATTTGTTATCTTATTCTGAAGTACAGGACCTCACAGTTGCTTCCTAAGTAAACTACTTATGTTTAGGCATATGCTAAAGATACTGTGGTTATTGCATCTCTGAACTTGTCTCTTTTAAACCTTTAAATACACCATCCTACACACATTTCATCCTCCCTGCAGCCATACTGCCCTCAGATTGAGGCTCACCTTGTCTAGTTCTGCCTTAGGATATCAAAATGGTCCAACGTGTCCCCTTCTCAGTCTACCCATTTCTCCTACTGCCTGTAGTATGACCACACCATTTCTTTATTTGCCTAGTCCACCTGGGATGGATTTTCTCAAAAGGTAACTAGTCCCGCTGCTGGACCCAAGCCCACATGGGCAGGCAGCAGGACCCTGGGTTAAGTGCCCTTTGTTTCTCCTTGAGGAGTAGATTGTTAATTGTTGTGGCTGATTTAAGTTAGCTGATTTCATGGATGCGGTCAAATGTGGAAGATGTTGCAATTACTATGAGATCTCGGCTCGCTGGTAGAATTCCAGTAACATTGTCTTCCGATCCAGTTGATACAATAGTTCCACAGGAGATAGGTAGAAGGTACAATGTTTTAACCTACTTCCTCTGCTGAAAACTTCCTTGATACTCCCTGTGTCACTAGCAATCTATATGTAGTGTCTGCAGACTGGCCTGTTATACTTCACCCATTGTGTGTTTCCAGGAGGTTTTGGGTGGGTTTGCCTGTGGCAGCCATTGTTTCAACATCCAGGGCTTTGCATCTTAATATAAAAGCAAAATACTGCAGATGGTGGAAATCTGAAACAAAAACAAAAATAGCTGGAAGAGCTCAGCAGGTCTGACAGCATCTGTGGAGAGGAATACAGTTAACGTTTCGAGTCCGTATGACCCTTCATCAGAACTAAGGAAAAATAGAAATGAGATGAAATATAAGCTGGTTGGGGGGTGTGTGGGGGGGGGGGGGGGGGGGGGGGGGGGCGGGCGGAGAGGAGGTTGCGGGGGGTGGTGGTGGGGGGTGTGGTGGTGGTGGGACAGGTACAGCTGGATAGAGGACCAGTGATAGGTGGAGGCAAAGAAGAGATTGTCATAGACAAAAGGACAAAGGGGTGTTGATGGTGGTGATTTTAGCTATGGAAAGTGCTAATGGTGACATTAAGGGAGAAAGCAGGACAAGCTAGTGACAGATAGCCCTAGTGAGGGTGGGGTGGGGGGGGGGGAAAGAATCAAAATGGGCTAAAAGGTGGATATAAAACAATGAATGGAAATACATTTAAAAATATTAGAAATAGGTGGGAAAAGAAAAATATATATTAAAAAAAATGGCATCTTAATATCTCTTCCTTAGACAGTGACGAGTTTCGATGGATCTTTGATTTATAGGAAATGTCCCTCTCCTCACACACCCCGAGGGTGTCATGTTTGCTTTTTCACCTTTACCTTAGAAGGCGGCCGTGAATTTTTAAGGAGTTTGTTCTGTCTCATTTCCAATTGCAAAATTTCCAGTCAGTTGAAAGTTGAAAAGTCACATTTTCAAAAACAAAGGGGCATAGCCTCATGACAGGTAATCTGTGGTTAAGTTTCAATAATGCTTCAATCTATAGTCAAACACACTTAGAGCACAAGATAAAACCTCAAATCCAAATTCCAGGTCAGCCTTAATTAGACCAAAGCTGGCATTTGGAGCAATCAGAACTTTAATTCCGATTAGTGCTCACCTGTCCCTTTCAGGAAACATGTGATACAAGCAGAGAAACAGTGCACTGAGCACCAGCATATTGGAGATGGTGGCCCTGGTTTTCTGATAAGGAACAGCAAATAGCTGAATTACATCATTAGCCCCACAAGGTAGATAACTTAAAATGCTAACGTGTCACATAACGTGGACATTTTCTATCTCGGTTCATTGTGGGCTAGTTTGGAAAGAGGGATCTATCTGTGTCTGTCTTTGTTTCCTACATTACAATAGAGACTACACTTCAAAAGGTATTCCATTTGTTGTAAAGCTCTTTGGGACATCCTGAGTTCATGAAAGGTGCAATACAAGTCTTTCTTCCATCGTTTGTTTTTTGTCTTCCTGTTGCTTAGCTTGTATGGGTAGAAGGGAAAACGTATGGGCTCACGATTGTAAGATGTGAGTTCAAATCCCACCGCAGAAGTTGGGAATTTAATTTCAGTTATCTAGATAGGTTTGGAATGGAAATTTGCTGATGATACAAAGATAGGTAGGAAAGTTGTGAAGAGGATACAAAGAGTCTGCAAAGCGATACAGCTAGATTAAGTGACTAGGCAAAAACTTGACAGTCGGAGTATAATGTGGGAAAATGTGAGGCTGTCTGCTTTGGTGGGAAGAGTAGAAGAAAAGAATATTAGTTAAATGGGGAAAGACTGCAAAATGCTGCAGTACAGAGGAATCTGGGTGTCCTTGTACATGAATCACAAAAAGTAGCAGGTACGACAAGTAAGTAGGAAGGGAAATGGGATGCTGGCCTGTATTTCAAGGGAATGGAGTATAAAAATGGGGAAGTCTTGCTACAACTATACACGATATTGATGAGACCACTCCTGGAGTACTGCTTACAGTTTTGGTCTCTTTACTTAAGGAAGGATATACTTACGTTGGAAGCAGTTCAGAGAAGGTTCATGAGGTTGATTCCTGGGATGACATGTTTGTCTTATGAGAAAATGTTGAGCAGGTTGGGCCTGTACTCATTGGAGTTTGGCAGAATGAGAGGTGATCTTATTGAAACATCTTATATTCTGATGGGGCCTGACATATGAACATATGAATTAGGAGCAGGAGTAGGCTACTCAGCCCCTCGAGCCTGGTCCACCATTCAATAAGATCGTGGCTGATCTGAATGAAATCTCAACCCCACATTCCTTCCTACCCCCGATAACCTTTTACCCCTTGTTAATCAAGAATCTATCTAGCTCCGATAGATATTCAAAGTCTCTGATTCCACCACCTTTTGAGGAAGAGAGTTCCAAAGACTCACAAACCTCTGAGAGAAACCATTTCCCCTCATCTCTGTCTTAAATGAGTGACTCCTTATTTTTAAACTGCGACCCCTAGTTCTAGATTGTCCCACTAGAGGAAATATCCTCCCTACATCCGCCCTGTCAAGACCCCTCAGGATCTTAAAGGTTTCAATTAAGTTACCTCTTATTCTTCTAAATTCCAGTGGATACAAGCCTAACTGTCCAGACTTTCCTTATAAGCCAACCCAAACAATCCTGGTATTAGTTTAATAAACCTTCTCTGAACTGCTTCTAATGCATTTACAGCCAATGCTGTACACAATATCCCAGATGTGGTCTCACCAGTGCCCTGTACAACTGAAGCATAACCTCCCTACCTTCACAGTCAATTCTTCTCACAATAAATGATAACATTCAATTAGCTTTCCTAATTACCTGCTCTACCTGCATACTAACCTTTTGTGATTCATGCACCACGGCACCCAAACCCTTCTGATTCTCAGAGTTCTTCAGTCTCTCACCATTTAGATAATAAGCTTTTATATTCTTCCTGCCAAAATGAACGATTTTACAGTTGCCCACATTATACTTCATTTGCCAGATCTTTGCCCACTCATTTAACCTGTCACTTTGTAGCCTCCTTACATCCTCTTCACAATTTATTTTCCTGCCTACCTCTGTGTCATCAGCAAATTTAGCAACCGTTCCTTTGGTCCCTTCATCCAAGTCATTAATATAAATTGTAAAAAGCTGAGGCCCTGTGGCACACCACTCGTTACATCTTGCCAACCTAAAAAAGACCCATGTATGCCAACCCTCTGCTTCCTGTTAGCTAGCGAACCTTCTATCCATGCCAATATGTTACTCCCTACACCATGAGCTTTTATTTTCTGCAATAACCTTTGATGTGGCACTTTATCAAATGTTTTAAGCACAGTACATCCACCAGTTCCCCTTTAACCACACTACATGTGACTCCTGTAAAGAACTCCAATAAAGTGATTAAACATGATTTCCCTTTTACAAAACCATGTTGACTCTGCCTGACTGCCTTGAATTTTTTTAAGTGTCCTGCTATAACATCTTTAATAATAGCTTCTGACATTTTCTCTACGACAGATTATAGGCTAACTGGCCTATAGTTTCTTGGTTTCTGTCCCCTCTCTTTTTGAATAAAGTAGTTATAATTGCTATTTTCCAACCTAATGGAACCTTCCCCTAATCTAGGGAATTTTGGAAAATTCAGGGTAGATGCTGATGAGGTGTTTCCCCTCATGGGGGAATCTAGAACTAGGGGCAACATTTTCCCCCCGTCGGGGGGGGGGGGAAGTGCGGGAGCGGGCACGGGTGGGCAGGCTTCCGATCGGCGCCCCAGGTGGGGGGGTGCTGCCATTTTACATGGGCGGGCCAATTAAGGCCCGCCCAGCGCGTGACGACCACCAGGAGGTGCTATGCCCTCTCTGTGCGGGCGGAGAGGGGTGGGATTCCCTCAGCTGGGGAGTGCACTCTTTCGTGCAGGCAAAGTGCTGCCTCAGGGAGATTGGCTCCGATTTAAAACTTTCAATAAAGGCGGTAAAAAAATTTCCCTGCCATGTCTCCTCATGTGAAACTGTCACATAAGTTGGGACATATCCATAACTTTTATTTAAACATTTAATAAAAAAATTAAATACCCTCATGCCGCCCATGGATGAGGGTTTCATGCTTTTTCCGAAGCCCGCTGGGGCTCCTGGCCTGCCCGCCAACCTTAAGGTCCATCAATCATGTTAATTAGTTTTTTAATGGCCTTGATAGGCCATTGACAGTTCGGTGGGCGTGCAGCTGACACATCGCCCCCGCTCGCCGACTGGAAGATGCTGCCCCAGGTCTCACATTTAAGACGGAGATGAGGAGGTTCTTCTCTCAGAGGGTCATGAGTCTTTTGAGTTCCCATCCACAGAGAGCAATGTAGGCTGGGTCATTGAATCTATTCAAGGCTGAGTTAAACAAATCATTGATTGACAAGGGAGTCAAGGGTTATCGAGGACAGGCAGGAGAGTGGACTTAAGGCCATAATCAGATCAGCCATGATCTTTCTGAATGGTGGAGCAAGCTTGATGGGCTGAATGGCCTACTCTTGCTCCAATATCTTACAAAGCAAATATCAGTAATAAAACTACAGGGTCGTTATAAAAAGCCATCTGGTTTATTAATGGTCTTTAGGAAAGAAAATCTGCCATCCTTACCTAGTCTGGTCCATACCTGATTCCAGACCCACAGCAATGTGGTTGATTCATAACAGACCTATGAAATGGCTTAATAAGCTACTGAGTTGTATTCAACCTTCTCAACAACAACCCCTTATATTTACAGAGTGCCTTTAACGTAATAAAATGTCCCACGACACTCCACATGAGCATTAAGAAGCAACATTAGACATTAGACGATGGTAAGGCAGATAGCTGAAAGCTTGGTTAAAGAGGGAAGCTTTAAGGGGCTTCTTAAAAGAAGCAAGAGAGGTAGAAAGGCAGAGGGTTTTAGAGAGGGAATTCTGGAGCTAAGGATGTGGCACCTGAAGGCAGGGCCACCAAGGTGAAGACAGTTAGGGATGGACAATAAATTCTGATCTTACTGGTGATGCCTACATGCTATGAATGAATAAAAAGAAATGGCCGATCCAGAAACCATGCAGGTTGGAGGACCATCTCCCTACTTCTTGTTGTCAAGACTGCAGGGCCACGTCATCTGTATGTCAGTGGTGTAAAACACAGTCTGGGTCCAACTGGATACAGACAAGACAAACGTTCTGTTTCTAGCACTTTGCATGTAACAAAATGGAACTGCTCTACCGACATAGTCGACATTTTCTAGATCAGATTTACATATATATGGATTCCACTTAAAAAGGCAGGTCAATACATGAATAAAATATGTGAGTAAGCTGACTGGTTCCTGCATCAGCTATGAAAAAGATTGATAGCAGGTTTGTTTTTTTTTCCCTCAAGGGATGAATATTTCATTCCCTGTGTGCAGTTGCAACATCTACCACTTGCTAATTAGAATTTGAGCCATTTGACTGAAGAAATTACACTTGAAGTTCGAAGTCAATTATCTTGAATGGCAAAGTTTACAAGGGTTAAGAGGGATACCAGCCCACATACCGAGCCTTGGTAAACTTGGCAGGTTAAGCTGGCCAACAGCCAGACATTGATTGACTTCAGGTTGGATTGCTTGCCCAATACAGAATTGTACTCTTTGGGATGATACAGACTGTAATGCGCAATTTCAGCTATGTCCCCTTCAAGGTCAGTGTACTGGGCTCAGTGCAGGTCGTAACAAGCAGGAAACCAGGCCATTGCTGATGCAGTCAGGGTTGATACATCCTCACACGCTACATAGAGATTCAACCTTTAGTAGAAGTGCATGGCTGATTATTAACCCAGTAAAAATAGCAAATGCTCTCTTGATCAACTTGCAGGTGTGCTTTTATGCAAATTCAGTGCTTTCCATACCTTGGACCTCCTCCTGGTCTAACGTGATCTAATTGATACAAACTGAAAGCATTTGTGGTTTTTGCCTCTGTACTAGCTAAAAAAAATGGAAAGTCTTGCATTTATATAGCTCCTTTCGTAACCTCAGGACATCTTAAAGTGCTTTGTATCCAATGAACTACTTTTGAAATGTAGTCACTATTGTAACACAGAAACCAATCTGTGCACAGCAAGCTCCCACAAACAGCAATATGATGATGATGATGATGATGATGATGATGATGATGATGATGATGGTGATGGTGATGGTGATGTTGATGTTGATGTTGGTGATGATGATGATGATGGTGATGGTGATGGTGATGACAACGACGACCAGATAGTCTACATTCATGGTGTTGATTGAGTGATAAATATTGGCCAGGAGGCCAGGGATAATGCCCCTGCTTTTCTTCAAAACACTGCCTTGGAATCTTTTACAGTCAGCCCTCACTTAAAGTAATGGTTGTGGTCCTGAAAACTATGACTTTAAGCAAAACGGTTTTAAGTGAATCATAGGTTCCTGTAGGAATTAATGTTAAAGCCAGAGTTAGGTTCCTTCGGACATTTCTCACCCAGAAAAAAAATGTATAAGTTGAAATACTGCACCATACATTTGCATCACTGGACATTCTTAGCTGAAAGGTGTGCAAAATAAAATATGTCACTAAATATAAAAGAAATGCAATATGCAATACAATGTAAATGGCTCAGAAAAATTACACTCACTTCCAATATAGCACTTTTAGATTGACCAGGCTCCATCTAGTGGCAGAGGTTAGTCAGTGCAGATAGCAGCTGAAGTCCCAGGACTACCTACACCGACCAACTTCTGCCACTAATTGGAGCCCAGGATTTCAGTGCGAGTTCAGAACAGAAGCAAAGAGCTGGATAAGCAGCTGAAGAACAGACCCTGGGACTAATGTATGAACAGAGGCAGGGAGGCAAGGCTGGGAGTCGGCAAGGGCAGGAATGGCAAGGGCGGCAGCAGGAGGAAGAGGGGCTGAGGGCAAGGGCAGAGCACTGTGGGAAAGGTTTTGTGAGCAGGCAGGCCACAAAAGAAGAAGTCTGTGGCAAATGATATTAAAGTGACACTAGCAATATTAAATAGATATATGACACTATATTAACGTTAAGTGAGTCGATGTTAAGTGGTGACTTACTGTACATCCAACTCACAGGGCAGATGGAGCCTTGGTTTAGCATCTCATTTGGAAAATGATGCCTCTGGCAGTGCAGCACTCCCACAGTACTGCGCTGGAGTGTTAGCCTAGTCTTAAAATGGGATTTGAACCCATAACCTCTGACTTAGAGCCAAGAATGCTGCACACTGAGCCACAGCTGACACATGAGCTAAAGCCAACTATTCCAGGAAAACAGTTGATTGCAGAACTGATCTCGGGTCATGTGAGGAATTCTGGTTCCTATTTTCGTTCCTCTGTATGCGCGTAGTTTCAGAATCATACTGAATCACTTCCCTGAGCTTCAGATCAGCTGGAATGTGCCAGGAACCCAACAATGGATGTCTCTATTATTGCCCAATTCCCTCCTGTCTAATTTAGCTGCTAATGCAAACTGGCTGCAACTGTCCGAATACTGAAAGACATGATACACATTGCACTAACAGCTTACCTAAGCCCCTAATAACATTACACTACAGTTTTCTAGATAATTAGCATCATTAGATGGTATTTTAAAACTGTTTTGTACAGCACTTACATGGGTTTCCATGTCTGGGACTGGCAGCTATATGGTGTAGGAGGAATACCCCAGTGTTATGTTGTTATATTGCTCATAAAGAGCTAGGAGCTAGTTGTTATGTGAATATATATCCTGGGATGCCACATTCACTGTCGCACAGTAGTCATGTGCCGAGTAGAGCACAGCTAATGAAATCAGAGTTATGGTGTAGATAGAAAGGATGATGACTACCATCTACCATGAATCTACGGAGAGAACCAGGAAAGCTGAGATCAAGCTAAACACAGACAAATGCATTAAGGATGTGACAGAATGCCAGTTCTTCGGAATGGTGTAGACACCTGACAAAGTCAAGCCAATTCCCGAAAAACCTACAGCTATCTCTGAGATGGAAGCTCCAAGAGACAAGAAAATGTTGAGAAATTTCCTTGGCTTGATCCAGCATATGAGTTCTTTCACACCTCACATGTCTGAATACACAGCAAACGTACCAGCAGTGATGAGAGCAGATGTTGAGTGCCACTGGTCAGAGTCTCATGACAGAAGTTTCAACAAACTTAAAAAGGTAGTATGCAAGGAGACAAGTCTGTCATACTACAACAGAAAGAAACCTGCCGCTCTGCAAATATTTGCTTCTACAAAAGGACTGGGAATAGCCCTGGTACACATGGGAGAACTGATAGCTTTCGCATCCAAAGTTCTAACATCAGCCAAGACCAAATATGCTATTATAGAAGAGTTTCTGGCAGTTGTGTATGGATGTGAGAAGTTCTATACATATGTCTATGGGAGAAAGTTCATAGTAGAGAAGGATCATTGTCCGCTGGAGCAGATCTATAAGAAAAATCTGTGTTGAGCTCCAGCAAGACTGTGGAGGTTACTCTTGAGATTTCACTCTGAAATATAAGCTAGAAAGAGAAATAGTGCCAGCAGATGCCTTATCTTGGTTGTCGCTACAGGAGAAACATAAAATAAAAGATCTACGTATAAAGATCCATTACCTAGTGCATGTAACATCACTGAAACGGAGTCAAATTAGAGATGAGACCAGAAAAGATGAAGAGTTACAGGTACTCTTTCAGCAGGTGATCCAGGTGATAAGATACGACAAATACAGCCAGCAATATGGCACTACTGATCTATCAGAGATGACATTTCACTAAAAGATGGTGTTCTGTTAGCTGGATCCAGAATAATCATAGCCTAAACTATGCAGGAGAAATTTCTTCAGAAGATGTCCTGAAGGAGTAGAGAAGTATAAGCTCAGAGCCAGATCAGCTTGTGCACTAGGTAGGCATCTACAAAGACATCAAAACAATGGTGTCTACATGAAATGTATGTCAGAAGTAAAGAAATCCAAAGCAGAAAGAGATGGTAGCTACTGAAGTACCACCTCAAACATGGCATAGTGTGGGAGCTGACTTATTCACACACAATCAAGAATGATATCTCATATTTGCAGACTATAACTCAGTAAAGTTCCCTTTTATCTGCAAGGTAAAAGATTTGAGAGCTACAACAATCATGTCAGCAGTATGAGTTCTGTTTGCTGAGGAAGGGATTCCTGAAAGAATAATATGTGATAATGGAACCCAATTCACCTCCAGAGAACTTAAGTAATTGGCTGAACAGTATGTGTTCATCATCATCACTTCATCACATTACCCAAGGGGGCAAGGATTTAAAGAAAGGTGCATTCAGATGGTGAAGAGAATCCTCACAAAATGCCAAGAGACAAAGGAAGACTCGAGCCTTGTGTTGTGATGCTTTATATCAAAAAAATGATTTTTGAAGTTACTGGCTGGAAACCCTGACTGAATTTAAAAAAAAAAAATGATTTGGGATCATAATCAGAGATGGCCGTACATTAGCATCACTGTACCTTCTACATTCCAAAACCATTGAAATGGAGACAACTTGCCTGAAAAGTTGCACCAGGAACAATGGCCTTGAAAGAGGATGAATGGAGACTATCTCCTCTCCCATTAGCAATGTGCCCAGGCAATCACCTGGATACTCAACTGGGTGGAGGCAGACCATTCTGACATAATAACTTGGACAATGGGACCATGAATGAGAGAGGGATTCCCAGCCATGATCTAATCAAGGAATTGGAATATACTAGCCATGACCATATTTGGGTTCACTGGGTAGTTGGAGAGTGAAAGTCATGTGACAAGCCAACTCTTTTTGTATTTAAGCACCTTCTTTCCTCTGCAGAACAGGAAAAGCAACTGGGATACTGAGGAAACAAAACCCTGAGTGGAATCCTTCTCTCTCTCTCTCTTTCTCGCCATCCAACTTGCAAGTTTTGAAACCTGTCTGCTGATTTTTACTACCTAGGTGCCACAGACAGAGATCTTAAAAGAACCAACTCAGTGCTAGTCTCTCCAGAAGAGTAGATAAATCGCCTGTCTACATCCTTAAACTGCTTCGACGCTGAAAGGCAGCAGCACCACTGAGTGAAAGCAGCAGGACCACCAAATTCAGCCTGAAACCAGCCAAGTCATCAAACTACAAGAGCCGTATACCCCTTTAATTACTGGACTCTAAATTACTTAATCAATCCTCCCCACTCTGTGTGTATGTGCGCGTGTGTGTGTGCGTGAATGTGCACGTGTGTGTGTGCACACGAGTGTGGGTGTGCTAGAAAGTGGGAGTGCTTTTTCATTATTTTACTTAGACCAAGTTAAGCACTATAAAAACTATCTTCTTTTCTTTTAAAAACTCAGGAAAACCTGTCTGGTCATGCTTTTGATGGGCACAGCGCATAAACAGTTAAACACTTATGGAATTGGCAAACACATCCTGTTTAAAACAAAAGCCTGTTGTGGTCAAACAAAGAGTGGGAAAAGAGGGGAGCCATTCAACCTCTCCTCACCTGATTGTAACAGAAAGTTGGGGGCTGCGTCCGTGATCGAACCCACAGACATAAGGGAAATTGGAAACAGGAAAACAAATTGATCCCTAGAAGTATCTTTAAAAAAAAATTCCATTTAGGTTTTCTTGTAGTTTTTGGCTAGAGT